>NC_034595.1:77553341-77558395 GCF_900095145.1 Mus pahari | reverse complement strand
GATTTTTTTGTAAAGTTTTTTTTTTAAAGATTTATTTGTTTTATGTATATGAGAACACTGTAACTGTCTTCAGACACACCAGAAGAGGGCATTGGTTCCCATTACAGATGGTTGTGAGCTACCATGTGGTTGCTGGGAATTGAACTCAGGACCTCTGGAAGAGCAGTCAGTGCTCTTAACTGCTGAGCCATCTCTCAAGCCTGTATAGTTCTTTTTGTATCTATTTGGTTTGATTCTTCCCTGCTGTCTACTCCTCTTGGGTGTATTTGCTTCTTTTTGTTCTAGCACTTTCAGGTGTGATGTCAAGCTGCTAGTATAAGCTCTCTTCAGTTTCGTTTTGGAGGCACTTAGAGCTATGAGTTTTCCTCTTACCACTGCTTTCATTGTGTCCAATAAGTTTTGGTATGATGTGTCTTCATTTTCATTAAATTCTAAAAGCCTTTAATTTCTTTCTTATTTCTTCCTTGACCAAGTTATCATCAGGCAGAGCATTGTTGAGCTTCCATGTGTATGTGAATGCACAGTATTCTGTGAGAACATATTCTAGGTGACCCTGACCTGAACTTTGAAGTCCGAGAAGTTTCTAAGAGGGAAATGACTTGTAATAGAAGCTTGAAGAACAAGTAGAATCCAAGCAGAGAGAAGGGGCACTGACATCCTTATGTAGGTGCTCTCAGACACTTGGTTTTTGTGAACATTTGTAACTTATTGCAACCATCCATTAAATAAGTTGTACTGTATTTTTCAGTTGAACAAATATGCCTAAGGAAACATAAATTGTTTGAGTAGCCCAGGCTTGAGCCAAGATGTTCTCGAATACAAGACTGTTTGTGCTATTTGAAATACTGAAGTTTCAAGTTGTCTTCTGCTAACGCCTGGTTTCTTGTTTTGTTCTCATTATAGTGCGGAAGGCAGTCATGTGTCAGGACAGAGCAACGGCCGGGATCCTCAGGCCTTGGCTAAGGCAGTGCAGATCCACCACGATACCCAGCACACTATGTATTTTGCCTGAGAGTCTTGGAAAAGAACTCAACCAATTTGGCATCCCACATATCCTCAAAATGTTTCCGATGCCTACAGCCTCTCTTAGTGCCACAATGACTTCAGGTGGTCCCTACCAGCAGCTCAGAATGGTTGCACTGAGTCTCTACTCTGCAGCCCTGTCTGATGCATCAGCAAAATTGAGCCATTTGGGTTTTTTGTTAAAGAAATAGATACTTATAGATTATGTTTTCTGATGCACTGGGCAGAATTTTTACCTCAGCGTGCAAAGGCTGATCGGCCTTGACTTTCTGAAGGACTTTCCAAGAAGGGTTTCGACGGAATATTTTGCTAGCTGTGGTATTCACCGCATCTAGTCTTATAAGAGGAGTATTTCCTTTTTTCTGGTGGTGTGCATAAGTGGGAGAGAGAAACCAAACGGCCTGTATCATTTCCATGTAACTTTTTAATTGGGTGGGTCTAGACCTCTCACTGGAGATTTCTGACTTTGCCACTGTAAATGCCTTTAAGGAGCACCAGTTTTTGAAAGTTTTACAGAACTCTGTTACCTTCACTGCTTTACTGAGCTCTTCGGGCCTGCGCTGTGGAGTACAGGCTGCCCGTCAATTGCACTATATTTGGCTACAGATTCAAACAGGCAGTTCCATTACTTGGCTGGCTTTTTGTGAGTCTGTGACATAAGCAGATGTGATGCGTGTCACAGGGACAGATAACACTGCCATGGTAAAAAGTACCCATGTTCTCCATATTTAGAAAAAGAGAATTAGCTTTTAGTATTTTTCCACATCTTCAAAAGTGCCCGTTTTATGCTGCTGTGTGGTATGTTAGATCTAAACGATCTTTAAACTTCTCTCATAGAAAGTTAACTTTGGCAATAAGCATTTGTAAGGCCCCTGCCCTTTCTCCTCCTGACGTAGTTTTCTAGATGAGATTTCAGTATGATTTTATCAACTCTTTCTTACATATCATAACTGGGATATTCTGAAACCAGTTTATAAAGACACATATTTCAATGTCCTTTTAAATAATTGTTTTTTAAAAAACAAAACAAAACCTATTTTATAGTCAGTGTCCTGTCACTTAAAGAAGAAGAAGAAGAAGAAGAAGAAGAAGAAGAAGAAGAAGAAGAAGAAGAAGAAGAAGAAGAAGAAGAAGAAGAAGAAGCAGCAGCAGCAGCAGCAGCAGCAGCAGCAGCAGCAGCAGCAGCTGGAACCAGGATGCTTTGTGATTGCCCAGGCTTTGCCGATGTATAAGGCACACTGAGCAGTACTGCACTTGAAAAGAAAGTACCAGCCGGTGAAACCTAGTTTCCCTGGGAAGCAGGGCTGCGCACGCGGCTGCTTACAAACAGCCCGAAATGTGCTCGGTGGCTTTGCCTTTCTCTTCTTCAACTAAAACTCTGTAGAAGAAGTTGATTTTTTTTTCTTTTTCTGTAATAGATTCTAGATTCCCTCACAGGAAGACAGGATTCTATTTCTTGTCCAAACAAAGGGAATTGATGTAAAGCAAGTATCAGTTAGAACATAGGGAAAATGTATTCTGTATTTACTGTAGATAATACCTTGTAAAGGACAAATGTTACATAGTCAAGGTAGTCCCACCCACGGTTTCCAGCCCACATTTTACTCTAACCTGGAAGGGCAAGGAGTGAAAAGTAAGAGTCTCTATGTAGAGCCACCCTCCTCATGACTGAGGAGGGTGCTGGGGAAGAGACAGACACAATATGCTAAAATCAATTTTGCAGTCTCTATGTAGAAACCATTGGTGGGAAACACTGGATCAGATGGGAAAGGGTGTTTGCTTGAACTCCTTAATTGATCCAAGGTTCAAATCTGTTAAACGAGCCCTCTCATAATCCCAGCAATAGAAAGCACTGTTTCCCTTCAGTTGCTTCAACAAGTGTGTAGATACATTCATGTTTACATTTCTGTGTGCAGTCGCTCAGCAGTGCCACTGGTGTTTGCTGAGCCTGGTCTCCGAGAGAGTTTATAATGTCCATCTAGTCCTATAGCACATGTGGATGGGTGCAGACATCCTTAATCTTTGCAGACAGTGGGGAAAAGCAAGTCCTGTGACTGAAGCACAACATATGAGTGAAGAGACAACAGATGTCCGTTCCCTAAGATCTTCCTTTTTTTGCAAATACCTCACTTGGATAATACAAATCTGGACTCGTTGATGAATGGCTGACTGCCGCTTTTATTCACACCTGTTCAGGGAAAGCACAGAAAATACTCTGTCGCACAGCCACTCTGGACCCAAGGGGGGGGGGGAGAGGAAGCTTTTTTAGGAAACGGAAAACTTGCCTGGAGTCTGTGATGTGAAGAACTCTTGGTGGCTGGCAGCTGGCCAGAAGGCACCGTACCTGCACAGGAGTGCCTCAGGCTCGATTGTTGACAATGCACAGAAGAAACTCTTGCCATCTTCCAACAGGATGGAACAGTGAGCGAGCTGTATGCCCAGAAGCCCCATCCACGTTCCTGCAATTGAGTTCTAGGTTTGCCCATGAACAAAATTCCTGAAACACCACTGTCGGTCCTAGTATGCTGAGGTGAATCCGTGTGGAGCTGGAAGAAAAGTCAGGAGACCGACTTTTGTAGAAAATGGTACCAATAAGCGTGTGAAGCTTCTGGGCAAGTGGAAAGAAAATCAGAAGAGTTAAGATTACTGGGGGAAAACTTGCTGAGGGGTGTACAGTCCAGAGGTGATCACTGCAGAATCAGAACTGCGGTAATACCACCGTAAGCAAACCTGAATGCATAGTTTTAATTTAACTGAGGTTGGCAATTCAAATCGGTACCCCACCCCCACTCCCCAAAACTAACTGGATTGTAATGCATGTGTCAATCACTGGGAGGCGTGCATTCTCTAGAAGTAGTGTTAGGCTTTTTGGTTCTTTCAAACGCAGCCTATTTAGGTACTGTCATGTAGTGTGGAAGATTTTGGTGTAGCAACTCTAAAGAATGACAATTTGGGGCTAGGGAGCATAAGACAGTAAGAACAGGAAAGACCCAAGTGTTGAACCAATTATGTTTTGTTATTGTTAGTTGTTGAATCCTGAGCTGATTCTGGGGCATTCTGGGGCAGGCGAACCACATATGTTCTTACTGTAAGTTCTATATGCTGCTTCCAAAGATGATTTACAAGCAGGCATGTTCTAAATGGGTCTGTACCTTAGGATCTGGGGTCCAGCCCACATCCTGGGTCAAAGCCTACCCACCTGGCTCAGCTACCCTATTCCTTCCCATGGGAAAAGGCAATGCACTGTTTTAACCAGGCTCCCCCTCTCTACACCGCCGCCATCACCCTCCACGGATATGCTCTGGGCTTCTCTTGCTCAGGGGCGAGGTGGCTGCTCTGCTTTCATTTTAAGAAAGCAGAGGTTAAGGGCATCATACGAATACTGCTTCAACTCCAAGAATTAAAGGGAAGCTCTTTACTGCTCAACCCTTTTCTTACTCCTTCCTACTGACATAGTCACATCCTTCCTGTGTCTACTGGCTGAAAATGTTTGTGTTTGTTCATCTGACTAATGGTATGGTTTCTGTATGGTTAGACTTGCAATGTTTTCAAATGTATTTTATGACTTTGGACTGGATGTTCGTCTCCAGCGATACGAGGTACTGTCTAAGCTGTTAAGGAAGGGTTTGTATCCCTATATGAGATAACGGTTGTTTACATTTTGCAGTTTTTTGTTATTGGTTTTGGTTTGGGGTTTGGTTTTTTTGTTTGTTTGTTTGTTTGTTTTGGCCTGTGGGGATATTTTGTGTTTATGTGTCCAAAAAGTGGGGAAGGGAATAAATTGACATTCTTGTGCTAAAAGTTGTTTTTCTCATCAGTTGTGTAGTAAATATGGAATACACTGTAATGGCATCATACATGACTACTTTAAACAGTGTCATCTATCTGAGAAATGTGCTTAATTTCTGGGTCTCCCTATATTTAGGAATTGCATTTGGGAATTTTTGAAGGACTCCAAGAACACTTCACATACAGAAACTTTGACAATATTCATCAAGGTTCTAGGTACTGCTCTTTTTTTTTTTTTTTTT
>NC_034595.1:77456614-77553311 GCF_900095145.1 Mus pahari | reverse complement strand
CCTGCCTCTGCCTCCCGAGTGCTGGGATTAAAGGCGTGCGCCACCACGCCCGGCCTTAGGTACTGCTCTTAATGGTTAGCTCTGGTTAAGTCATATCTTAAGGAAACATTGAGGTAATCTCAAATTTTAGGAGACTGAAGCAGGAAGATTATTTTGATTCTGAGTCTAGCCTGGGCCTTAAAGTGGGACCCTGTGTATTAGCCACTCTTCTCTTTGATAGGATAAAACAGAACAAGACCAGCAATGGCCTATGGAAGAATTGTTTTGTTGCTTCTTTATGTAAGGTTCTCGAAGGAGAGTTCACAATGGTGTAGAAAGCATGGCAGCAGGCATCTTCAGTGGGAAGCTGAGAACCCACATCTTTAACCACAAGCATGAAGCAGAAAGGGATGTGGAGATGAGGCAAGGCTCGATTCCAGTGACGAACATCCTCCAGCAACACTGCACCTTTCCAAAGCTTCCCTCAACGACGGACGCCGCCGTCTTGGAGCCAGCCATCCAGATGTCTGAAGCTATGGGGGACATTTCTCAGTCAAACTGCTAGACTGTGTCTCAAAGACAAGCAATCAAAAACAAGTCTCAAGACACTGTGGCCAGATGCTTCTGTTTACGACTAAATTCTCTAGAGGATGTCCCCCAATTCACCCAAAACAGCTGAGTCTCCAGTCTCTTGACTATTTTGCTTTGGGGGCAAGGTCACCCTGTGTAGGTCAGGCTGATAGTGAACTCACACTTCTCCTTCAGTCACCAGAGCGCCAAGATTACTGATATGAACTACCATGCCCACCCAGCTCATGATTTCCAAAAGTCTTCACCATCAAAAGTTATAACAATAATGCAAAAATTTGCCCAATCCGAACTTTACTCTCAGGGAGTTTAGTTTATCGGGAGAGAGCCCAGCAGTCAGCAGACTCCTGGGAAGGGGGGTTTGGGTTTTGGCTTTCAATCAGCACCATCTCTCCTCCTTAGGTGTCAGGTATCAAACATACATCACAAATGAGTGCAGTCTCCACCTAAATACTTAGGACACAAAGAGTTAGAGTTTCCTCAAACAGTTCCTTCTAGAATCTGTAATGCATGCTCAGGGTGCAAAATGCCTACCATACAAGCATGAGGACCAGAGTTCAGATCCCCAGAATCCACATGAAGGCCAGATGGGAATGGAAACTAGTTAACTAGACTAGCCACAGTGGTGGCTATTTTGAGACCCTGCCGTGGTGAGTAATGTGGAAAGTAACTCCCAATGTTAGCCTCAGGCTTCCACATGCACATATGAGTTCACATATGTGCACCTATACATATGCGAACTGCATACACACATCACAGACACATGCATAATTGATTGATTAAAAGAGTTTATCCTAGGGGCTGGAGAGATGGCTCAGTGGGTAAGAACACTGACNGNTCTTCCAGAGGTCCTGAATTCAAATCCCAGCAGCCACATGGTGGCTCACAACCATCTGGAATAAGATCTGATGACCTCTTGTGGTATGTCTGAAGACAGCAACAGTGTACTCATATGTAATGAGGCAGCACAGTTAACGAGTGCCTGCTTGTTAGACACTTAGCAGGGACATCTTTAAGCTCAGCAACAACTCTTTGAGGTTGATAGTGGAATCATCATTTTCAAGAAAAAGAACTACTGGGTTGGGAGCAGAGTTAATTTGTGCAGCATGTGCATATGGCGACATGTCCAGTCTCTAGCACAGCAAAAATAAAGCTGGCCAGTTGGCTTCCAAGAGGTTAAATATGCAATCACTGAGAGGCAAAGCTATAATCTTGAATACATGCTTGCTTAACTGCATTGCACCTACTGTTGAGCATAAAAGGACAGATTCTCTGGACAGAAAGCAGCTTTGCTATGGGAGTCAAGAAAGGCTTTACAGCATTAGCAACTGTGGGATAGGTCATGGCTCTAGGCACACTGCTTCCTCATAGCAGATCAGACTAGCTATAGTTGTCTGGAAATGTTGTTTGTTCGTTTTTGTTTGTTTGTTTTGGGTTTGGTTTGGCTTTTTTGAGACAGGGTTTCTCCTTGTAGCCCTGGCTTTCCTGGACCTCCCTCTGTAGACCAGGCTGGACTGGAATTCACAGATCTGCCTGCCTCTGCTTCTCAAATGCTGGGATTAAAGGCGTATGCCTCCCCGCACGTCTAGGTATGGTTTATTTGTTTGTTTGTTTGTTTTTTAAACTCCTCTTTTGGGAGACAGTATCTCTTTTTTATATGGAAATCTCATTCTTTTGTGTGATTCACAAGAGTGGCCTCCCTTCCGTACCATCTGTATATCATGCTAATGTCCTTCCCTGATTTACAAGGGTTGGAGGGAACAGACCTTACCACTGCCAGTAATGACTCCAGTCCCTTCTGTGTGGCCAGCAAATAGGGGAGAAACAGACTGAACAGCCCCGCTGGAGGGTGGGAGCCTCTGCTGTCTTTTCCTCTTTTTTGGCTCTGATTTCCCCTGTACTGATGTTCTCCAGAAGCTAGTGGCATGTTCTTACAGAGAAGATGGGATCAAAGTAGAGGTATTTTCACAAAGAAAAAGAAAGCAATTATAAATTTACCAAGCAAAAGACGACATGATTAGAACTGTTTCAGAAACTTTTCCAGGAGAGTTGGGCGTGGTGGCACACATCTTTAATCCCAGCACTCAGTGAGCAGGGGGAGTTGGTAGTAAGATCTCTGTGAATTTGAGGACAATTTACAGCTGTTCTCTCCTTTGACCAATATGATTCCTGGGAGTTGGCCTCAAGTTGTCAGCCTTGGCAGCAAACACTGTCACCCCCTGTGCCATCTCGCTGGCCTGAGGAATGCATCTTAGAGAAGAACTGATGAGTTTATGAGGCAGAGGGATTGCTATGAGTTTTAAGCCCAACCTGGTCTACATAACAAGCTCTAGTGCATCCTAAGCTGTCACACTGAGAGCCTTCATATAAATACAGTGGTGTAAAACTATTCAGTCATGGAAAGAATGGCTGAGGGCTGAAGAGACGGCTCAGTGATTAAAAGCACTAACTGTTCTTCCAGAAAAATCCAGGTTCAATTCCCAGCAACCACAAAGTGGCTGACAGTCATCTGTAACTCCAGTTCCAGGAGATCCTTTGCTCTCTGCCTAGTACGGGCACCAGACATACATACAGACATACACATACACTCAGTGCACCGGCACCAGACATATATGCAGACATATACATACACTTCGTGCACAAACATACACTTATACTTGTTACACAGACAGACATGTAGACATACTCATGATTTTTTTTAAATGGGTGAAATCTGACTTGTTGACAACGTAGATGGGAACAACGGTTGATATGTTAAACAAGCCAGGCATAGAAAGGCAAGAACTACATAACTTCACCTGTGTGCAGAAGGTAAAATAGTTGGTCTGGCAGTAGAGTGGAATGGTGGCTACTAGGAACAGGTTAGGGGCTATCACCAGGTACCGAGTTTCAGGTGACTGGAATTAGCACAGGAGCTCTATTGTACAGCATGGTGGGTGTTGACTTATTTCTTCTCCGGAAGTCAACCTTTAAGCATTCTTACTACAAAGATGCTGAAAGCCAGAAGAGGGCTCCAAAATCCCTTGGAGCTGCAGTTGCAGGAGGGTTGGTTGTGAGATGACTAAGGAGGGTGCTTGGGAATGGAACTCAGATTCTCTGTACCAGCAGTGTACACTCTTAACAGATGAACTGTCTCTCCACCTGTACTTTCCCACCATTGCTGTAGTGCAAGTGATTGAACTCATGGCCTCCGCAAGCTATCCAAGCACTGAACGACCTAGCTATATCCTCAGCCCAGTATTCTTAGGTCTTAAGGACTGGAGGTGATAAGGTTGGACAACGGTCAGGTATCAGTTCTTTTCAGGACATGGCTTGAATAGCATTTTAAGGAGTTTAGAAATGGTTTTATGCACACACATTCTGCTCTCTGTGCTAGTTTTGCTGGCAAGAATATTGTGGCAGCTGGAAGCTGAAATTCTGCTCAGAGAAGTTCAAGGTTTTTGTAATTTTTGCAAGCAAAAACGGACTTGAGCAGTGTGCGACGCAGTTAGAAGTAATAGAGATGAGATAGAAAATAGAAAAGACCTTGGTGGCTGAGCAGATGTAGAAAGGAAAGGGAGGTGGGTAGACTCATTAGGAGGAGCCTAGCCTCTGCTCGGTATACAATAGTGCCACTAAGAGGAAGATTGGAGGGAAACAGCAGGTTTATGAGAAGGAGGAAGAGAGTAAGTTTAGTTTCAGGCAAGTTGGACTTGAGGACCAGTCATTTGAATAGGGAAAAGTGACTGGATTTATCAGTGTGTCAGTGCTGATTGAAACCATTCAAATGTCCATGCAGATGAGATGGAACACTAGGAGTCCTAAGGAACACGGATGTTTAAAGGCAGACAAAGGAAGAGTAAGGAAGAGACAGAGATAGAACTAGTTGTCCTACAAACTGTGAGAAAAAAAAAAAAAAAGGATTTCGTGCCGGGTATGGTGCACACTTAAAATCCAAGTATTCAGGAAGCAGCAGCAGAAGTTTAAGGCCAGCCTGGTCTATGTAGTGAGTTCCAGCCTAGGAACCTAAATAGTGGAAGGAAAGAACCAGTTCCTGTAACTTGTAAATTGTCTTCTAACCTCTGCCTCCACCCCCTTCCACACTCCACATACACACACATACACACACACACACACATGTAGACAGATAGATAGATAGATAGATGATAGATAGATAGATAGATAGATAGATAGATAGATAGATAGATAGATAGATAATAAGCAGTATCTTGTTTCTCAGCCGTTTTGCTTGTGTGTGGGATCTTTCCCTCCGCTTCCTTTACAGTCTCCCTCTATCACATATTTCATTCCTGTCCAGTATTTCCGATGGTTCCTCCTCTCTATGCCCCTTCTCCAGTGCACACAGATGCTCAGACCTCTCCCACTCTGCAGACAAGAACCACTTTCAACTTCATCCAATACCAGGTTTCTTCATTTCCCTTGACACCAAACTCTCTAGGACCACCATCCTGGCTTAACTTCTAGATCTTAAAAAATTATTACATAGCCGGGCGTGGTGGCGCACGCCTTTAATCCCAGCACTCGGGAGGCAGAGGCAGGTGGATTTCACAGTTCAAGGCCAGCCTGGTCTACAAAGTGAGTTCCAGGACAGCCAAGGATATATAGAGAAACCCTGTCTCGAAAAACCAAAAAAAAAAAATTATTACATATATTCATTTATATGTGAGCACCCACACACTTAAGCTTGCACAGTGGCACACAGGCCAAATTTAAGGACAGCCTATGGTGTACATGAAACAAAATAGCCACTATCTTAAAAAATATTTAATAAATGAGTTAATTTGTGTGTGTGTGTGTGTGTGTGTGTGTGTGTGTGTATACCTGCCTGAGTTTATGTGTAACATGTGCGTGCAAAGTGCCTGTGAAGGTCAGAAGAAGGCATCAGATCCTCCTTGAGACTACAGTTACAGGCAGTTATGATCTGCCATGTGGGTGCTTGGAACTGAACCTCGTTCTGTGTAAGAGCACTAAGCACTCTTAACTGCTAAGCCGTCTCTCCCACCCCCAATAGTCAAGCCATCTTGATTTTGTGACACTCATAGGAATTTTGCTTGTTTTGAAATATATATAAGTGGAGCCTATCGGTTTTGGCTCATTCCCTTAGTCTTATGTTTATGAAGTTTGACCATGTTGCACATATCTGAAATGTGCTCGTTTTTATTACAGTGTGCTATACCATATACAATATTGCACCAACAAGATTTTAGTAACTTAGTTTTACTTTATTATTGTGTATAATGCTGCTGTTGCTGGTTAGTTAGACCCAAGCTAGAGTTGTCTGGGAAAAGGGAACTTCAATTGAGCAATTGCCTCCATCTGACTGACCTTGGAACTATGCTTGTGGGCCCTTTTTTTGATTTATGATTGATGGGGGAAGGCCCAGCCCACTGTGGGCAGTGCCACCTCTGGGCAGGTGGTCCTGGGTTGTTTAAGAAAGCAAATTGAGAAAGCCATGAGAGCAAGTCACTAAGCAATGTTTCTCCATGGTTTCTGCTTCAGTCCTGCCTCCAGGTTCCTGCCCTGCACTCCTGAGTTCTTGTCTTGCGCTTCTCAATGATGGATTGTGATCTGGTCCTTTCCCAAGTTGCTTTTTGCCCAGGTCTTTATCACAGCAACGGAAAGCAAACTAGGATGGAAATTGGCACCAGGATCAGAGGATATTGCTGTGACAGACCATGTTTTTGGGGGGTGGGGTGGGGTGGAGTGGGGTAGCTTTTGGAAGGACTTTGAAACTTTTGAGCTGGAAAAGCTATTGAATGCTTAGTGGGCTGTTCTGTGGGAGCTTCAAAGATCAGAATACTGAGAGAAATGCAGGTGACAGAGGCCTGGCTTGTGAAGTTTCAGAGGGAAGAAATACTCCCTCAGCTTGCTTCTATGGTGTTTTATATTAAAAGCTGGTTTCTAATCAGTTGAGGCTAAAGCGTCAACTGTGGTTTAACAATGGGTCAGCACCATTGAAGTGAAACCTTTGCTTATTGGGACAAGTGATGTTGGTTAGCTGAGTCTGAGAAATCAGTTGTGATTAAGAAGAGGCCAGTGTCCTTGTGGGTAATGTGGAAGAAATTCAGGGCTTCGTACTCATTCAACAAACACTGAGCCATTTTCCAAGCCCCTTGTTTTTATTAACTATGAGTCATTTATTAAGCAATTAATTAAAGCATATTATACATTTTAAATACAAGCCTGCTGAATAGCAAATAAGTCCGAAGAGAATTCGCTGCTAGGAACACTGGCTTTCACACAGTCTAAGAGCTGTGATTAGGGAGGAAGGGCGAGGCTAGATGGCGCATGCTCATTTCCCATTACTCGCAGCTCACCAATCACGTGCCTGGTGGGGAAAGGAGAAAGCCACGTGGTGTGGAAAGGCTTTCCGCGATGCTCTCTGGACCCTCAGAACTCAGGGCGGCTCTTTCTCTCGAAAGTCATCCTCTCAAGGACACAGTCAGGCAAGTGACTTAAACTCTTCAGTTTGAAATGCTTAAGCTGTTGGAAAGTGGGCCCCTAAGGGTGGGGAAGACCCCGTGGGTGGGTGGAGGACCGGTCTATGTTGGTTCTACCTTCTCTTCAGCCCGTGCTTTCTTCTCAGTGTTCAGCGTGCAAAATGTTTCTTCAGTAGGAAGAGCTGAGAAAGCTGGACATGGTGATGCTTGCCTTTAATCCCAGCACTCGGGAAGCAAAGACATCCTTTCTCTGTAAGTTCGAGGCCAGCCTGGTTTATGAAGTGAGTCCAGGACAGCCAGGGCTCTGTTACACAGTGAAGCTCAACCTCGAAAAAAGAAAAAAAAAAAAAAAAACAAAAACGGAGAAAGACTTTTTGTTGTTGTTATTTCTTCTTGCTTTTTTTTTTTTTCCCCATTTCTTAACTGAAGTGAATCTTCTGTTGGTCAGATGGAGTCTAGTGGATAGATGCCTCTCTACAAATCTTTTGTTTATTCTGTTCTCTTTAAGACTTCTTCCCATTCTTGGAGTCGTATTTAATAAATGCAATATTGTTCATCAACTCTATAAATATAGGAACCATTTTTCCCCCTTACAGAAAATAACGGTTTAGGGAGACTAATTTATCTGTCTAAAGTCAAGCCAAAGAATATTTATCTCATGTATATTATAAAGCAAAATAAGGTAAGAATCAGTATTAGCCACAATTCTGCTTCCCCAATGGATGGCAAGAAAGCGAACATTGCTTTTTCTGGTTATGTTTTATGCCTTTACCCTTTAAAGTATTGTGTGGATTCATTCCTAATCTGGTTCCATTCTTTTCCCTTTGTAACTATAATCTTGGTTACCCACTTCATCACTTTTCCAAATTTTTGATTTGTCTTTATGTGTTTGGATCT
The DNA here is from genome assembly GCF_900095145.1 of Mus pahari. NCBI lineage: Eukaryota > Metazoa > Chordata > Mammalia > Rodentia > Muridae > Mus > Mus pahari. The sequence goes on along the minus strand of NC_034595.1, from coordinate 77,545,407 downwards.
GTGTGTATTTGGTGTGCATGTAGGTGTCTGTAGAGGCCTAAAGAGGGCATTGGGTGCCCTGGAGCTGGAGTTTCGGGTGCCTGTGAGCTTCCTGATGATGTAGGTGCTGGGAACCGACCTGGGACCCTCTGCAAGAGCAATGAACACTCTCAGAGCTACTGAGCCACACCTCTAGCTTCCTTGATTTTCTTCTTAGATTTATATAGTTTATTTTATGTGTCTGAGTGTTTTACCTGCGTGCCTATATGTACATGTGCCTGTATGTGCGTGTCTGGTGCCTCCAGAGGTCAGAAGAGGGCATCAGGTCCCTAAAACTGGAGTTAAGTATAACTAGGACCCACTGTATGGGCCCTAGGAACTAAACCTGGGTCTTCTGCGAGATCAGCAAGTGCTCTTGACAGCTGAACCAACTCTGCAGCCTCCCTTTAGCTTTTTTGTCTTATTGAATGTGTATACATTTGTATCCTTAAAACAGATGCACTTTGTTGGGCTGGAGAAATGGGCCAGGTGTTAAAGAACACTGGCTGTCCTGGACTCCAGGAGTCCCTGGTGGCTAGGCTAGCTAGCCAGTTTGCTCTGGAGAGTCTCTGTCCTTGCCTTCTAAGTACTGAAATGACAGGTGGCTGCCGTGCAGACATTTGGATGGGTTCTAGGTATCCAAATTGTAGTCTCCATGTTTCTGTGCCAAGTGCTTTACCCACATACAGCCCCCTAGCCCCTTGAACTTTTTATGTTCCTTCTTCCTAGTTCCTTCTCCATGTAACAGTTTGCCTCCTTAAAAATGATATTATAGTTACTTTCTACTGGTTTGTAATTCTTTTAAAAAGTTATTTATTCATTTGTATTTTTAAGTGCTTTGGTGTTTTGTCTGCATGTCTATCTGAGGTTGTCAGATCCCTTGGTACCAGAGTTACAGACAGTTGTGAGCTGCCATGTGGGGGCTGGGAATTGAACGTGTGTCCTCTGGAAGAGAAATTAGTGCTCTTAATCGCTGAGCTACCTCTCCAGCCCCTATAATTCTCAATATCTGTTTATTTATCTCTATCTATCTACATCATTTGTTCACTTAATATATTGCAAATGCCTGGGCTTGGTGGTAGGTACACGCCTTTAATCCCAGCACTTGGGAGGCAGAGGCAGGCAGATTTCTGAGTTCAAGGCCAGCCTGGTCTACAAAGTGAGTTCCAGGACAGCCAAGCCTACACAGAGAAACCTTGTCTCAAAAACAAAACAAAACAAAAAACAAACAAACAAACAAACAAAAACCCCAACCCCCCAAAATATATATATATGTGTGTGTGTGTATGCAAATGTTCTCCATTTTTTACCTTGTCTTCCTTTTATTTTTGGTATTTGTTAATGAATTTGAACTAATTTTAATCTAGTTGTATTAATAGTCTTTTTAAAGACGTTTAAATTATTTATATCTAATTGTGTGTGTGTGTGCTGTTTCTGTGTGTCTGTGTGGAAGCCAGAGGCATCAGAGTCCCCTGGACTGTAGTTGTAGGCAGTTATGGGCCCCTAGATAAGTGCTAGAAAACAGACTTGGGTCCCTTGGAGAACAGTGAGTGTTCTTAGCCTCTGAGCAGCCTTCGCAGACTCTCGCTGACTTTTTGAGTGGTTAGTATCTCCATGGCGTAGGACTTCTTCCTCACCTCAAGGGCCTTACATGTTTTTCTTCACACATTTTTTCAGGTTTTTGTGTGTGGAGTAAGGCAGGGCTCTAATTTAGTGATTTCCGTATCGATAAACACTTGGTCCCCTGGTTCTGTTATTGGTTAGTCTGTCCCTTGCCTGGTGGAAGTATTGTCCCTTCAGCCATACAAGTATTCTTTTTATTCAGGCAAGGTCTGTCTCTGGACTTTGACCTGTAGTCTCCCTTATCTCCTGCCTTATCTTCCCCGGAGTGGGTTCACCTGTCATCCTCAGCATGAAAACATCAAGTTGAAGTTTTCAAACTGTGTCCGGTGGCACAGACCTGTAATCCCAGGAACTGGGGATGCTGAGGCAGAGAAACCACAAGTTAACAACAGAGGGAGGGTCAAGCCAACCTGGGCAGCTTAGTGGAACTCTGTCTCAGAAAGACAAAAGTGAAAAAAGAGCTGGCAGTATATAGCTCAGTGTAGAGCAGCAGCATCTCTGAGTGTCTGGGTTCCATTTCCAAAGCTGCAAAACCCCACTGAGCAAACAATCTAGAAACACAGCGCACAGGCTTTAAATTGCTCACCATTCACATGGAGATTGCTCTGTTCAGCCTGCAAGGTGGGCATCTCCCTGGCTAGCCCTGTCTGCCCGTGTTTGTAGCCTGTGTAGGTTAATCACTTGGTGGTCTTCCCTGATAGTAGATTGGCCATTGTGGTCTTGAATGCTTGTATTTATTTTACGTAACAATGGCCACAGTGTGCAGAGCAGCGATGCTGGTGATTCAGATCTCCCAAGCGGGAGTCAGTAAAGTACTTCTTTATGTGCAAAGGTGAAGTATAATAGGATAATGATGGGCAGCTAGGAAAACACAGTTACATAACTTGTTACATCAGATTGTTAAAATTGTTTTATGTTATTAATGTTGTTCGTCTCTTACTGTGACTAAGTAATTTATACATTTTATCAAGGGTATGTGTGTGTGTATAAAAACAATACGTGTGGATTTCAATTCTATGGGTATTTTCAGGCATTCATGGATGAAAGATATCATATGGTTAGAGAGATAATTGATGTAGTTAATGGTACTAACCATCTTATGTAATGTTAGGCTCCTACCCCATTGTCCTAATACTACACCTATGTAATAAGATTTGATACCTCGTAGACCAGGGTTTTTTTTTTTTTAAAAAAAGATTTATTTGTTTTATTTATATGAGTATTCTGTAGCCATCTTCAGACACATACAGAAGAGTGGATCAGATCCCATTACAGAAGGTTGTGAGCCACCATGTGGTTACTGGAAATTGAACTCAGGACCTGTGGAAGAGCAGTTGGTACTCTTAACCGCTGAGCCATCTCTCCAGCCCCTGTAGACCAGTTTTTCGGCCCTACTCCTTTTATGTATCTACTGTTTTGCCTTGTATATGCATTATTTTAGGGTTGGTTGGTTTTGACTTCTGACAGAGTCTCACTCTCTGCAACCGAAGCTGGCACAGCGTGCGCCCGCAAGAGACTTAATTTTACTTTTATCTGTGTGTGCTCAAGGAAGTTAGAAGAGGGCAGTGGATCCCCTGGAGATGCAGTTACAGGAAGCTGTAAACTGCCTCACATGGGTGCTGGGAACCAAACTTGGGTTCCCTGGAGGAGCGGCAGTTGTTCTTAGTCACTGAGCTATCTCTTGAGCCTCACTTATAAACCTTTGAAAATAAGTTTGTCAGCTAGGTGCAGTGGCAGGCGCTTGTAGTCACAACTGCTCTGTCTCAAAGGAAATAAAGAAGCTTGTAGCCGGGCGGTGGTGGCGCACGCCTTTAATCCCAGCACTCGGGAGGCAGAGGCAGGCGGATTTCTGAGTTCGAGGCCAGCCTGCTCTACAAAGTGAGTTCCAGGACAGCCAGGGCTACACAGAGAAACCATGTCAGGAAAAAAAAAAAAAAAAAAAAAAAAAGAGAGAAGCTTGTCACACTGTGTATTATTCTACTGACTGTAATTCAATTTTAGAATACACTGCAAACACTTACTTAGGACCTTAATGTTTTTCTATAAAATGTTTATAATTATTTCTTAATGTAGTTATTATAAACCTTTTGTTATATTTATCTCTCCTGCCCTTTAAAGACATTTTATTAGCAAATATTAATTGTGTAGCATAATGTATTTCATAGTGAGATTTTCATTTATTTTAGGTGTGTAAGTATGTTGTCTGCATGTATGTTTGTGTACCACCTGTGTGCTTGGTACCCTCAGAGATCAGAGTGTGTTGGATCCCCTGGAACTGGAATTAAGGATGGTTGTGAGCCACCATGTAGGTGTTGTGAATTGAACGTAGGTCCACTGCAAGAGCAGTAAGTGCTCTTAACCACTTGCTTGTCTCTTCAGGCCCCACAATGAGATTGCCATGCATGCAGATTATACACTCTCATTATATTCACCCCATGGTCCTTCCTCTCTGCCTTGTGCTGGTTGGTCTTTATCAACCTGACACAGACCTAGATATACCTAGGAAGAGGGAATTTTAATTGAGAAAATGCCTCTATAAAATGCCCTTGTAATCAAGTTGGTGAGGTATTGCCTTGACAAACTATTGCTGTGGGATGGCCCATTTAAAGTGGTAGGGCTGTGCCATCCATGGGCAGCTGGTTCTTTGTGGTATAAGAACGCAGACCGTCGGGCGTGGTGGCGCACGCCTTTAATCCCAGCACTCGGGAGGCAGAGGCAGGCGGATTTCTGAGTTCGAGGCCAGCCTTGTCTACAAAGTGAGTTCCAGGACAGCCAGGGCTATACAGAGAAACCCTGTCTCGAAAAACAAAACAAAACAAAAAAAAAGAACGCAGACCACTGCGGATATGGTAGTGTACTCCTTTAATCCCAGCAAAGAGGCAGACTCAGGCAGATCTCTGTGAGTTCGAGGCCAAGCTGGTCCATAAAGTAAGCCCAGGATAGCCAGTGCTCTTACACAGAGAAATGCTGTCTTGAAAAACCAAAATCTAAAAGCAAGCAAGCAAGCAAGCAAGCAAAGAAGACAATGAGGAAGGAGCCAGTAAGCAAAAGCATTCTTCCATGGCTTCTGCTTCAGTTCTGCCTCCAGGTTCCTCCCTGAACTTGCTTGAAGTGGAAACTTACAGTTTCTTTGGAAATTCAGTTACGTCAAATGATGTTTTCCTGTAGCACGCAGGTGAAAGGATGTTTTGCTGAAGCAGACACAAGTGAAATTATCGTTTGCTAGAGCAGACATGTGAAAGGACACCTGATGTTTAGAAGAAATATAAGTATGACGCCACAGACAGTGGGAGCTCAAGCATTGGTTTGCTTGATATTCTCCACCATGATATTCTTCGCTTATGGCACGCATGTATTGGTTCGCCTTACATTGTGCGGCTGAGCTGCACTTGTGGTGGTGTCATAGAGAGAAACTCGTCAAAGAACTCATGAGGTTCCTGTGGCTTCTTGCAGCTTCCACAGTAGACGCAGGCTGGTTGGTGAGCCTCACAGTTTCTTCTGGATTAAACTGCCCTTGCTGATTCCTGTGTGGTGTCTGCTCAGTGGACTGGACTGCCTTTGTTGATTCATGTTGGTGTTTTGCTAGAGGACTGGACTGCTGATATCCTGACAGCGAAGATTGGACTTCCCTCAAAAAACTATTTCTAAACAGGTTTACTTCCCTTCTGTCCTGATAACTCATTTTTCACTACCTCTGGTGGGTGATGGGCTAGAGGGGAGGTTGAACCCTTATTAAAGTAGGGCGAGAAAGCTTTATGCCTACGCTTGCCTCTCTGATGAAGTGTAACCTGAGGATTCTAACATGAAATAAACCCTTTCCTCCTCAAGGTGCATTTTGTCATGCATCTATCACAGCGACAGAGACCTACCTAAGACACTTCTGCTAGTCCTCTTCCTCTTCCCAAAATAACCCTTCCTCAGCCTTCATGGTGTCTCCTCTAGCCCACCCCCCAATATGGGGAATATTAAACAGGAGAGCTTTATGCCCTCACTCAAGTGCTCTACCACGTTTCCAAGCATCATCCCTTCTGAAGATTTTTTAAAAAAATTTTGAGATACGCTTTTACTAAATTGCCCAGGGTGGTCTTGAAATCATTGTGTTTTCAGGTCTTAAACTTGACCCTCCTCCAGTTTCTCAAGTACTTTAAAATATAGGCCTGAGCTACTGGAGCTTATTCTTGGTTGTTTTTTTTGAGACAGGGTCTCATGTAGCTCATGCTGGATTTGAACCCTTGGTCATTTGGCTTCTGCGTCCTGAGTGCTGGGATTACTGGTTTAGGAATCGATGGGTGTCATGATTAAGGTTTTGTGCATGTTAGGCAAATAGTATACTAAGTGAGTTGTTACATCCCCAGACCATGATGACATTTTTAAAAAATTTAGTTTCTGCATATCCTCATATCTTCTTAGTTATATTGCCAGTATAAATTATCATTGCTATTATTTTTCTTCATCTGGTTGGTTGTTTTTTGTTTTGAGACAGGGCCTTGAGTATCCCGTGCTGGCCTCAGACTCTGTGTATTTGAGGATGACCTTGAACTTCTGATCCTCCTATCTTCCTGAGTGGTGGGATTTTAGACATGTGTCACCATGCTCAATTTATGCTGTGCTGGGAATCAAACCCAGGGTTTGTGCACATTAGGCAGAGCACTCTTGTCAGCTACAGCCCAGCCCTGGTTTTTCACTCACTCACTCACTCACTCACTCACTCATTCATTCTTTCATTCATTCAACACTGGGTCTTGCTATGTAGCCCTGGTTGATCTGGAACTTGGAGAAATTACCCTTGCCTCTGCCTCCTTAGTGCTGGGATTGAAGGCCTACACTACCATGGCTGGTTAGATCTATCTATCTATCTATCTATCTATCTATCTATCTAGCTAGCTAGCTAGCTAGCTATCTAGCTAGCTAGCTATCTAGCTATCTATTTATTTGAGACAATCCCATTATGTAGCCCATATAAGTCTCAAACTTTTTTTTTTTTTGAGGCAAAGGGTTTTGTGTGTGTGTGTGTGTGTGTGTGTGTGTGTGTGTGTGTGTGTGTTGCCCTGGCTTTTCTGGAACTTGATCTGTAAACCAGGCTGGCCTCGAACTCAGAGATCCACCTACCGTTACTTCCCAGTGCTGGGATTAATAGTGTGTGTCATTTCTGCCCTACTCATATTATTGATTTTCTTAGTATCACTACCATACCTAGATAAATTATCTGCTTAATGCACTGGGCTTTAAAAATATTAATCTTTTTCATTAGTCTTGCTACATATAATTCCTCTTATACATTAATTTATGGATTAATTTGTTTCATACTAACTTATGGATTATTATCATATTTAGTATCTGTGAATAATTTTCATTTCTTTCCTTTCCACTATTTTTCTTTTCTGTTTTGAGGGGGCTCTATTGTGCTAGAGAAATGAGGTCTTACTTGTTTTGTCCTTAAGTTTAAAATGAACATGCCTATCACTTATTAATTGTGTATGTATATGTGTGCGTGGGTCCATTTGTTCATGTGGAGACTAGAAGACAACCTCAGGTGCTGCTACTCAGGCACAATGCCCTTTCTCAAGGATCCTTTGACAGGCCTCTCATGTCACTTGCTTGGAAGTTGCCAAGGTTAGGCTGGCTCTCCAGCAAGTTCCCAGGACGCCCCTAACTTTGTCTCCCCAGTGCTGGGATTACAAGTGTGCAGCAGCAACCACCATGCCTGACTTTCTAATGTTTTTATTGTTATTACCATCACCATCACCAGCAGCATTATTATTTTGATATTCTTTCTAATGTCTATTATTAAGAACAACATTTAGGGCCAGCAGAATGGCTTCTGAGCTTGTTTGACCCCTAAGTCCACATGGTAGAAAGATAGAATTGACTTCTAAAAGTTCTTTGGCCTCTACACATACTCTGTGATGTGTGTACGTGATGCGTACAAGCACATACACACTCACTAGATTAAAAAAAAAAGAAAACAAAACACTTAGGACTAGAGAGATGGCTCAGCAGCTAAGAGCACTGAATGCTCTTTCAGAGGTCCCAGCAACCACATGGTGGCTCACAACCATCTGTAATGGGATACGATGTCCTCTTCTGTGTCTGAAGACAGCAACAGTGTACTCATATACTTCAAATAAATAAATCTTTGAAAACAAACCACTTAGTGGAGGTATGGTGGCTCACACCTGTAATTTCAGCACTCTGATAACTGAGACAGGAGGATTACTTCAAGGCCAGCCTGGGCTATAGTGAATTCAGAACAGCCTGCTTTCAAAACAAAAATAGAAAGATTCTGTTTTACTATTCTGATATCTAGATGATGAACATCTGAGATTTGATTATACCAGTCTGCAGGCTTGGACAAGTTCCACAGAATAATGTTAATTTTATTTCATTTGTATTTGTTTCATTTTTTTATTACCTGCAATATTAATTGAGTATTTGCTATAGGGCTTTGCTTAGAGATTTTTTGTTTCTGTTTGTGAGTAGGTATTGAATTTTTTTAAGTGATTCTCTTATGAGTGGATCATATTGCCACTCAGCCTGACATTTATAGATTGCCTATAGTGGATCATCCTTATATACTTGGGTTAGGTCAAATTTAATAAAGTTCTATTAATTTAATTTAATTTTTTAAAATCAGGGTCTTGCTTTATAGCCCTGCCTGGCCTAGAACTTGCTATTTAAGCCAGATTGTTCTCAACTTGCTATGATCCCGTCTCTGCTTCCTGAATGCTGGTGTCACACATATAGGTCGCTACACTCAGCTATGATTTTGCTTTTATTATATCGGTAATCCCACCTCTTGACGGCTAAGTCACAAAGATTGCGAGTTTGAGACCAACCTGGGCTGCCTAGTGTATCCTGGTTTAAAACCAAAATCAAAATATAGTACCAGACTTGGCTTCTGTTATTTTACAACCTTATGTGGTGAGTGAGACTGGCCTGAAATATTTCTTTCTTGTACGATCCTCCATGGTTTTGGCAGGATGATTATATGGATGTAAGGACTTTTCTATTATAGGGTTTTTTCCAAAATGTATGTACAGGGATCTCTCATTTTTTCCAGCATTTGGAGGAGCTTTCCTGCAGCATTGTGTGTGTGTTTCTCTGTGTATGTTTGTGTGTGTGAAGAGTCTTATTGACTCAATTTCTTTAGTCATCACATAGACATCTTAGCTAATGGTTTGAGACTTTTTCTGTATCTATTTTCTATTATATTTTTATTTTCTCTATTGTATTTTTATTTTTTCAATTGCATTTCTAGATATTTGTTACCTATGCAAATTAAAATTTTTTGATAGGACTCTGGTTTTCGCCGGGCCACATGTCAGTGTATGAAGTAGATCTGAGATTTTACCTATATTTACTTTTTTTTTTCGAGATAGGGTTTCTCTGTGTAGCCCTGGCTGAACTGGAACTCACTCTGTAGACTAGGCTGGCCTCGAACTCAGAAATCCACCTGCCTCTGCCTCCCAAGTGCTGGGATTAAAGGCGTGCACCATCCCTGCCCTGCTTCATACTTACTTACTTTTTTTTTTTTTTTTTTTTTTGGTTTTCGAGACAGGGTTTCTCTGTGTAGCCCTGGCTGAACTGGAACTCACTCTGTAGACTAGGCTGGCCTCGAACTCAGAAATCCACCTGCCTCTGCCTCCCTAGTGCTGGGATTAAAGGCGTGCGCCACCACGCCCGGCTTCATACTTACTTTCTTATGTGTCACTGATGATTACATGGTTCTGTTTATGTAGACTGCACTTTTCCTTGGTCCATTGGTATACAGAGGCCATAGTTATTGTCAATACTTTCCCACTGAGCTTCTGTCGTGTATTAATGGACAATAATAGGAATTCATTTTGCATCTAACCTTACCGCCAATCAACAGCATGATAACACTCAGGTTAACTCTGGGTTGAGAGCTGGGTTGTTATAGGATAGGAACACATATCACTGCAGTAGTGCTTGCAAGTGGGAAGCCTTTTGGATTCAGTCCCTGGTACCAAAGCAGAGGAGATGGGGCAGGACAGATAGAAGAGAGAAGAGAGAACAACAGAAAAGGACGTTAAGTTGTTAGTTCACATTTCCTAAGTGGTTAACATAGCCTGTTGTTGGCTACCATGTTTGGGATTCATTTGATATAATACAGCTGTGCCTCTGCGTCTGTTGTTAGATAGATGATCTTCTCTGATTTTTATTTATTTATTTATTTATTTATTTTTTGCCTATGCCCATTCTTTGGTATGGTAACTAATTGTTTGTGCTGGTATCTGACTTAACAAACTTGTGGTTTTCATATACTAAACATCATCTACTGAACATACTCTGATCTGTGCTGTGAGTCTCCTCAGACTGGAGCATTTCAGAGTTGGGGATGCTGAGCCCTGGGGCCTTCAGAGACATCCAGTGCTGTTACTAAGAAATCAAATGGGAAGAATGACCCTAAATTTCAGTAGCAGAGTTATCGTTCTTAGACTAAAATGCTCGTGGACTTAACCATTCTTTCCAGAGGTGGCCTTTCCAAAATGTCTAGATTTTCCTATCCTGCCAGGCTGAGTTCGGGGTTTGGGGGCAGGTATGTTACAGAAGTCATAAAGTTTTGTTGTGAGTCATTTGATTTCCAGCCTGAGTGTCAGAACCAGGGACAGCTCCTGTTGCCTTTGCAGCCCCTCCCCTGGCCAGGGCAAGGGGGTAGGGGTTATTTCTTATTGCTTTGCTTATATCTTTATGTTAGAGCATCAGTAATACTGATGGTTCCCATGGTGTGTGCTGATTCTGACCTTTGCACCCTCTGCTAACACCTTTCTCTTATCCGTCCTTTGCCTGGTTAATTTCTGCTCCTTTCTCTCATGCCTCTAGGAGGCTTACCCTGATTATCCTAGGCTGGCTTAGACTCATCTCCTTCCACTTTTTACGGCACACCCATGTGTTTCTGTCGTTATACTAAAGGCTTCATTGAAATTACCATCTGTGTTGTTTTTCTGAATTGTAGAGTTAGCTCAAATCTATCCTTGTATCTTTGTTCGTCTGTATCTTTATTTGTCTGGAGTATAAAGATCTCGGGGGGGGGGGTAAGCTTAAGCTTGGCTGCCTTACCAAGCCCAGCAGTCATTACTGCTTTTAGTTTGTGTTTGCATTGGGGAACTTGGTCTCTCTCCTTTACTAGTTTTCTTGATACGGCTTCTTTTAATTTTTTTTCATTTTTTTATTTCTCATTTTTTCTTGGATATTTTCTTTATTTACATTTCAAATATTTTTCCCTTTCCAGGTCTTCCCTTCAAAAACCCCCTATCCCGTCCCCGCCCCCGACTCTATGAGGGTGTTCCCCCACCAACCCATTTCCATCTTCCCACCCTGGCATTCCCCTACACTGGGGCATTGAACACCCTCAGGCCCAATGGACTATCCTCCCACTGATGTCCAACAAGGCCATCTTCTGCCATATATGTGTCCAGAGCCATGGGTCAATCCATGTGTATTCTTTGGTTGGTCGTCCAATCCCCGGGAGCTCCGGTTGTGTGTGTGTGTGTGTGTGTGTGTGTGTGTGTGTGTGGCACTGTTGCTCCCTCCATGGGGCTGCATACCTCCTCAGCTCTTTCAGTCCATCCTTCATCTCCTCCATCAGGGACACCCTCCACCCTCAGTCCAATGGTTGGCTTCGAGCTTCTTCCTCAAGAGCCTCTCAGGAGACAGCCATATCAGGCTTCTATCAGCAAGCACTTCCCAGCATCCACAGTTATGTCCGGGTGTGGTGACTGTATCGGGTCACTTGATGTGGCTTCTTATCAGATGCACTTTCTAATACAGATCAGACAGAAACATCTCCCTGTTTATTTCTTGATCAAACTGGATAGTTTAACATCATTGTTCTTAATTATTTATTACTAGTCAATTACTGCTTATTTTCTTGAATTTTCCATATACTTACAATGGTTTCTTTGTTCTCATTCTATTCTCTCTCCCCCTCTATTTCTTTCCCTGTCACCCTCCTTCCCTTCTCCTCACCCCCTACCCCAGCCAGGTGTCTCACACTGTGTTGCCCAGGCTCATAGCAAACTCCTGGGCTCAACAGATTCTCAACCCCTGGCCCTCATGAGTGCTGGGAGTATGGGCGAGTACCACTGTGCCTGTATTCTACAATGTTTTTAATGTTCAGAAGAGGAGAGCACAGATGGGGATACAGTTTTTGTTTTGTTTGTTTCTTTTCTTTTTTTTTTCCTGTCATTCTTCCTATTTCAGTTCTAAGAGGTTGTGAGTGGAAAGGTGAGTAGACAGGTACACACAGATGGTAGGCCCTCTGTGTGTCAGCAGTGGATGGCAATGAAAGGGTTGAATGGGGAAGAGAGTGCACCAGTAGATTTCCGGGGATGTATATTAAGAGTTACTGAGTGGCCAGCAAGATGGCTCAGTGTGGCAAAAGCACCCACCGCTGAGCTTCATGACCTGAGATTGTCAACTGTGATCTAGATTGCCCTCTGACTCCCACATTTGTGCCACGGTGTGAACACACACCAAACAAAACATAATTTAATAATTAAAAACCAGAGGCCCTGGGGGTGTCAGCCTGAAAAACGAAGTGCTCTCTGATTTCCCTTCTGTCCCTTTTCTTAGCTGAGATGGGGGCGGGCATCCTGATGACGGGGGTTTGGGGGGGCAGTCTGCAGAGAAACTAGGACAGCTGAGCCAGAGTGTGACACCACTGTCCCCTTTGGAGGTCAGTCAAAGCAGTGACCAGTTCCTCTCCTTAAAATAACCATAAGGCTGAGTCTTAACAGAAGGAGACTCAGAGGGAGACTCAGGCTTTTAGGGGATGCTCTCCTTCCCACTCAGGACTTAACCCAGGCAAAGGTCTTGCTATCTCTAAACGTTGTTTTTTGTTTTCTCCATGCTCTATTGAATTCAGCTAAACCCATATTTACTAATTATCATAGCACACATTTGCTTAACAGCGGACGAGGCAGAGATGCATCTGATAGGCCCCATCTTTTAGGAACTTACTGTGTGGGAGGCAGGTAGTGACTGATAGCGGCTGCTCCTGTGCGCCCACCCCTTTGGGCTCTGTTCTGAAGTCTTAGTAATTCTTTTAATGTTCAAGACAGCCAATGATGTAGCTACTACAGCACCACCATTTTACGCAAGAGGAAAGTGAGAAACAGAAGCGAAGTGGTTTGTCTAATGTTACATAGATAGTGAATGGCAGGGTAAGGATTGAAGCCAAGACAAGCCAGCTCTAGAGCTTTCTTCTTAGTCCCTGGAGAGCACACTAGTTCTTAGTGTGATCCCCGGCTTAGCCACATCTGCATCATCTGAAAAGTTACTATACACATATACACACAGGTTTGTTTGTTTGTTTGAGATAGGGTCTCTCTCACTATGCAGACTTGGCTGTCCCAGAACTCACATTAAGTAGACCAGACTGGCCTTGAACTCACAGAGATCTGCCTGCCTCTGCCTCATCAGAGCTGGGTTAAAGGCCTGCACTACCCCACCCACCTGAGACATACATCCTTTTATTCAGCATAAGGCCTATGACTCACTCCGAAGGCAACTCACAAGCTAGGCATGCTAAAATGAGTGATTTTAAGTTCATCTCACTAGTAAGGCGTGAACATCAGCCATCTCCTAAACTCCTAGTCCTTTGTATAGCATCTGATGTAAGGTGAACATTGAAAATACATAGGAGCTGGGTGTGGCGGTGGGCAGCTTTCATCCCAGCACCTGGGAGGCAGAAGAAACTGGATACTGTGATTTGAAGGCTAACCTGGTCATATAACAAGTCTCAGGCCAGGTAAGAGCACATAGTGAGACCCTGTCTCAAAAAAGTGTGTGTGTGTGTGTAAGTGATGTTTGAGCTGGGTCTCACTGTAATTTCCCCATCAGTGCAGCAGACCACATGGGAAGGTTATGTGAGACTATCAAGGAAGTAGCTGTGATGCTTCTGGCAAGGTAGGAAGAGGGAACCCACACAAGAAACTATGAGAATGGCAGGGAATGCTTTTGAGAACACTTCATAAGGGAAGCATGTCAAGACACAGTTGAATATAGCAAATAGACAAGGGAGGCAGGAACCGATATTTTTGGCATGGAGATGCAGTTCATCGAGACAGGACAAATATATGTATTTGTAGGGGAAAAGAAAGGGTTAGGTTTGGACTTAAGTTTGAATTGTTAGAGCCAGCTGGAGCTGTCCAGCAGACAGTAGGAAATACGAAGCTGCAACGTTGTTACATATAGATATTTGGGCATTAAAAGTGGATGAAGCTGTGAAGAGGCAAGGGGAGAGTAGAATATAAAATTCAGGTCAGAACTACAGTGAACAAGACAAGAGGAGCCACTGAAGAAAGCTGATCAGGACAGACCTTAGGCGACTTAAGAAAATGTGAAAGCCAAGGAAAGTTTGTTTTTGTTTCTGTTTTTTTTAAAGAAGAGGTATAGTGTCAGATGCTGCAGGGAAATAATAGGAAATTAGCCTTTGGGGTTTGACACAAAACGTCATTAAGAGATTTGGTAGGAGCAAAAGAAAATCAGCTGCGTTCTGCAGACGAAAAAGTGGAGGCAGGTGCTTCCTGCAGATAGAGAGCTCTGTCTCCACACTTGTGTCAAAACTGTTTCACCGGCCAGAATAGGCAAGGTTTCTAACACATTTGTGGTCTCAGCGCCAGGCACGCAGCCTGGAAGGGTGGGTGGCGTTAATGAGATCAGCGACTAGGGACACAGAAAGACTGACTTAGCAGAGGCAATCAAGACTTAAGGATGAGGGTGATTGGGAGAGGTGGGAGGCAGGGCCTTCGGGTGATTGCGTGTTGGAGGGGAAGAGGGTCGGGGAATGGGTGGGAACCAGGATCTGTGTTGATAGCGGGGGCTGTGGGTCTGTTTCCAGAGATCTGTTTAGGGAAAAGACAGGGCCCCAGGCTGCAGCCAGGGACCGGGTGTCGCCCAGCCCCTCCCCTCTCACGCCACTGCGCGGTTCCGCCACTGGAGCCCTCCCGCCAGGCTGCACGGCCACGAGTGGCCGCCAGGGGCCGCTGCACGGTCCCCGCGCCCCCGCCCCTCTCCATTGGCCTTTGTTGCCGTCGAGCGCCCCGCTTGACTCGTTCCCGTCCGCCCCCTGGGCCCATCGGTCGCGCCTGCGCACTGGCAGCTACTCGGGCGCTAGCAGGAGGAGCTGCTGCAGGCTCCGCGGCGGCGGCAACGGAGGCTGCGGGGGCGACAGCGCGAGCGGCCGGGCTTCGGGGGGGAGCCGAGCCCGGCCCGGGAGCCCGAGCAGTGCAAGTGCGAGGTACCTAGGCCCCTCACGCTGGACTCCTCAGTCTCCCGGCCGCCTGTCCTCCGCACGGGTATATGGGATGGAAGCGGGACCCTCGGGAGCAGGTAAGGGCCCTCGGGCACTGGGAGCAGTGTGTATTCCAAAGCCCTATGGGCTCTCGCGGCATAGAGCATGGTTCCAGAGTGAGGAGAGGGGCTCTCAGGGGATGGGGGGCCCATTTTGAAGGGGGTTGTATGCAGTTCCGGCTGAGAAGCATGTGAAGATCTGAGACCCGGGCTGTTTGTCCTAGGAAGCAGTATACTGTCCCGAGGGTGGGAAGTAACCTGGGAGAAGGGCCTGAATGCACGGCGTCTTTCCGTGAGGTCTGGGGAGGCCTATGGGGAGGCCCGGCAGGTGGCAGGGGGGCGGGCTCCAGGTGTCCTGGAGAGGAGCGGGGCGACACAGATGGGCCTGGAACTACCGCCTGTCGGGGGGCGGGGGCTCGGCCGTGCTGGGCTGGGCTAAGCTAATGTCTCTGGGGAGTAGGCGCCGGGGCTGGCCTCTGAGCTCCGCCCGGCTGGGCCTGAAGCGGGGGTGAGGGTCAGGGGGCGGTGGGTGGGGATTTAGACCAGGGATTCCCCCCCCCCGCCCCTTAGACTGGGGACTTGAGTGGTGGCGCGGGAGCATGCGCGGAGGTACCAGCCTGAAGGGCTGCCCTATGTGTGGTGGGGGCGTGGCTGTTTGAGTAGCCCTCCTGTGCCCCTGGGTTTAGGAGTGTGCAGTCTCTCTGATTCTGTTGACAGAATACAAATGGGAATTGCCTTCTGTCTGGGGTGTTGGGGGGTGGTGTCTCTGACACTTGGTCCTTAAACCCCGGCGTAGCAGTTTGCCAAAGAAAGCGTCGAGGTCAATTGCCAGAGTGCTTATTTCCTGCTGCACGAGGATAGACGGGGACCAAAGCCTTGCTTCTCTCGGAAGATAGGCCTTAGGAAAGTGTTGGTCACTGAGAAACCAGGCCCACATGGTTTTCAAGTTTCTAGACCACTCCTGAGAAGAGATGGGAGCTTTTAATCTGAGGATAGTGCCCTTTTCCTTGAATTGACTCTTTCTATCACAGTATAATATCTCTATAGACCTGTGGCTTCTGTTTCCTAGTGGGTCTTTTCCCATGTCAGGAGCATGTCATTAGACTCAAAGCTGCCAAGCTTGTCTGCCTGATAGAAACAAGTTGTTAGGTAGACACTGGTGGCACATGCCTTTAATCCCAGCGCTGGGGAGGCAGATGAATGAATTCAAGGTCAGCCTTGTCTACAGAGTGAGTTCCAAGACTGCCAGAGCTAACCCTGTCTCAAAAAAACAAAAGAAAACCAAGGAGGGGCGGGAAGAGGGGGAGAGAAGAAAAATGAAGCAAGATGTTGGGGGTGGGGCAGCATTGACCTGATAATAGCTCTAACTTACTTTTCCTATTTAGAGGATACACGTACACATATACACACACTACACACACACACACACACACACACACACACGAAGAGAAACTGAGGCAGAGCTGCCCAAAGGCAACTGGAGTCCTCAGGAGATACTGTAGATACTTTTGTGGCATAGAGCTTATAGCTTATACCCTGTGGTAGAAAAGACCATCTGAACTCAGAATCCTTTCTGTTATCTCTCACTGCCGCCTTCCATTTGGTGTGGGGATGGCAACAGGAATTTTGCTCACTTTCCAGAGATTTTGGGACACATCTTTGTTTTTCAGGCCAATGGAATTGATCTTAAAACTCTCCCAAGTCTTTGCTTCAATGATCTGTGTGTGATATGTACCGATTGTATTTTCCCAAACACAGATTGCCTTGTTAGGTAAAGTGTAAATCCTTATTTTCTAGGTTGGAAACTACTACCCACACACCTGGGGACTATAGAGTAGGACCCATGTCCAGACAGACTGACTGAAGGCTAATGTCCTGGATTGCTAATGGTTTTATCCTGATGAGTGTCTGATGGGTTCTGGGGTGATGAAGAAAGGGGGCTTGTTTGTCACAGGAAAGAAGGAAGCTGCTACGTGGAGAGCTGGAGTACTGGAGTTAGCGGGATCATTGGGAAAATGCTAGTGGCGTGGGCTTTGCCTCATCAAAAGACAGAATTAAAATTCAGGCTGGGAACTCTGATGGAGGGACCCCATAACTGCTTCCTTCTGGGGCTGGACTGCTGTTCTTCTGGAAGGTGCTGGAGTATTGCTCATGTCCAGATGTGCCTTCAGTGAACTGGTGTGTTCAGGCCTGTGGACTGGCCTGAGAGTGCCTTGAGGGTAGAGGTACTGTCTGACTTATCTGTGGTGGCAGCAGTTGCTTGGGGGTCCGGAGGCCCTGACACAGAGAGCGTGTTTATTAATTGACTCAGATCATTCAAGTGTGAGCATATGGTTAAACTCATGTGCCTATTCTGTAATTTGTGTCTATGCATGTGGGTGGTTAATGTTTGTGGACAAATATTTTTGGAGAGATGGGTCTCAGTCCTTGCCCACCACCTGATTTACCAAGGGTACACACCCTCTGAGTAGTAGGTTGGCTTCTTTAGAAGATGTGTGAGCCTCTGAGTTGCTGGGGAGGAATCCTGAGCCTGGGCCTTGAGCTCTATTACTTTTCCTTCTCAGTGCTTGTAGGGGATGGGGGAGGGGGAGTGTCATTTTCAGGGCCCCTCCCTTCTTGCTTTTGTCTGCAGGGAAGGGCCCCGCCCCTTTCCCCCTAGGCTGGAGCTTTGTCCTCTGTGCTGGGGCCCTCATCTGCATCACAAAGTGGCCGTCTGTCCCTGTCTGGGTCTGAGGGGAAGTGTCTTCCTTTCTCAGACTAAAAGCTGGGGGCAGGGCGAGGTTGGGGAGTAGAGACTGTACAGCTGTGCCGCTTTCCTGGGGACAGAATGGCAGAGAGGTAGTTGTTAACTCCTGCCTTCTTCCCTAGTTTGGGGATAAAGTGAGATGTGTTCTCCATTTTCCCTGAATCCTGGGCAGGAGAGTGCTCTCGGGCACTGGTGTGCTGTCCATTTCTGGGGTGTGTCTGTCTCACCTCACCCCCTAGAATTCCTGCTTTGCCCTTGGTTCTAGAGGGATGTCTTTCTCCCAGAATTTCAACTGAGTTTTCAGTTTAGGAGGCAAAAGGTGAATGGAATCCTAGAACTTGGGAAAGGGAAAGATCTATCCAAAAGGGGGCAAGTGCTTCTCCTATCCAATGTTTATGATTGTTCGGGACGGTTGCAAGCATGTTGTGTGGTTGTATACTCTTGTGGTGTGTACTCTTGTGGTTGTGTACTCTTGTGGTGTGCCTATGGGTAGACTTGTTCATTTATTTCATATGAGTATACTAAGTACCTGTCTTTATGCCCGGCATTAGCTTAAGCTGTGACTCGGTCAAGTATGGTCCCTTTTTTTTTTTAACACTGAGTTGAGGATGGTGAGTGTAAGTGGAACAGTAAACTTTAAGAGCTAGTATGTGAGAGGGGTGATTGTTAGTGGGCTCGGATGCAGCATCCGTTCAGCTCTTTCTGGGATGGGGTGACGCCGAGTTCTTCGGATCGGACTTGCATTCTCCTCTGCGGAAAGGGGCTGGGGCTGGTTTGACAGGTGGTTAGAGGGAGTCAAGTCCTTCAGCTTTGGAAAGTGTGCACCTCCCACAAATGGTGCTCTTCCTGACCCTCCTGCCTAAGATATGCTCCGTAGCCTCCCATCCCCCAGTCCTTTCTATGAAAGCAGAGCCCTGGTAAAGGGAGGTTCTGAGTTTAAACCTCTTCCACCTGGGCTGGTCCTCTGCAGGCAAGAACAATAGTAGCTGAGGACAAAGGCCCCACTTAGTCAACACACACACACACACACACACACACACACAGAGAGAGAGAGAGAGAGAGAGAGAGAGAGAGAGAGAGAAAAGCTGGCCTATCTTAGCCCTTCCCAAGAGCCCCTTCTGTTCTGAATCGATCCTTTCTGCTGTCTGGACCCTCTGTGTGGAAAGAATGGAACGTGCCTTAGATGCCCCTTCTGACCTGGTGTCTCCCCTTTTCCTGCTCTTCCTCCTTCCAGAGCCTCCAGCTTTCTTCTTCATGTGAGCTTTTATTTCCTTCTGTTTCTTCATTCTACATCTTGATGGTTTTTTCCCTGTACCCCAATCCAACTTACCTTGCCTTACCCGCACCCTTTCCCCCATCCCCTTCCTGTCTATTTTCTCTTGTGTCCTCCAGATCTGACTTTCTCTCCCACCCTGGCAGCCTCCTCGTAGTCTGCAGATGCTGTCCTTCAACCCTTCTCCTCTTTACGTCTCTCCAGAGCCAGCCATTCCATGTCTCAATCCTCTCTCAGGCACCGGCCTTGCCCTTCCCAGCCTGGATTTCTTGGGGTCATTTTCCTGTCCACATTAAGAGAGGATATAATCACAAAGTTCGGTGCCATTTTGTGCTCTTGATGGTAGTGAGTGAAGTAAGCCTCTCATGGCACAGAATAGAGCCTTCTCCGTCTGCCAGATACCTGGTAGAGACAGGTATCTCAATCTAGTGTAGAAGGAAGAAACAGTTTTGTAAAACTAGAAAACAGACTTAACTACTTTTCTTGATGCAATAGGAACTCGTTACACATTTACTTGATGAAGTTTTAGATACATATTTTCCTAAATGAAGAAAAGTTTAAAACAAAAACAAAAGAGAACTAAGCTACCTGAAAAACCAGTGAGCCTGTGAGTGTCTGAGCTAGTGGAAGCCCCCATGTCAGGTTAGGAAACTGGAAGGAGACCAGTGCTGTTGGTCTGAGGGGCCTTGTCTCACCATGGGAGGAGACTGCCAGACTGTCCTTCCTCACTGGCTTCATTGTCTTCACAGCTGCAGGTGCCTACCTGCCTCCCCTGCAGCAGGTATTCCAGGCACCTCGCCGGCCTGGCATTGGCACTGTGGGCAAACCAATCAAGCTTCTGGCCAATTACTTTGAGGTGGACATTCCTAAGATTGACGTTTACCATTACGAGGTGGACATCAAGCCGGATAAGTGTCCTCGCAGAGTCAACCGGTAAGAGATACCCGCGGGTGGCACCGAGACCAATTTATTAAACAGGGAAAGAGGAAGCATGTGGGCTAGAGAAGACCGTGAGGATGGACACCGTAAGGATAGAGTGTAGCACTGAGCACAGTCCAGTATTTGCTGACGTGAATGAGCTCAGAGACTAGAGAATTACTAAAGGGGCTGGTAGAGAAAGAAGTTAAAAGGCAAGGTCAAAACGGTGGGAATAAGAACAGGATGGATGTTCTTGCTTGCAGGGGACATTGTGGGATGCATAATTGGAGGGGTTAGTCGAAGAAGAAGCAGATTAAATTGGTTTATTATTACTTGAAAGCCATATTCACAATTAAAAACTAGGGATTAGCAGTGAAAAGTTATTGTTCTCAGAACATTTTTTCTACAATCTTGAGTGTATTTTCAGATGTTTTTCTGTGTGTGCATACATTAATATGTGCACATTAATATTATAGACATGAATATATAATACATTCTATAGTAATATATCATCAATTACTATTATCATTATTAATTATATTCTTTTTTTTAAATTTATTTATTTATTATATGTAAGTACACTGTAGCTGTCTACAGACAGCCCAGAGGAGGGCATCAGATCCCATTACAGATGGTTATGAGCCACCATGTGGTTGCTGAGATTTGAACTCAGAACCTCTAGAAGAGCAGTCAGTGCTCTTAACCACTGAGCCATCTCTCCAGCCCCTAATTATATTCTTAGCAAGCACATATAATATTACATTATTACATATTATTGTATATGTGTGTGTATATACAAACATGTGTATACACACATACATGTGTATATACATATACACATTGATTTTGTACAAGTATTACATATAATACAATATATGTGCATTAATGTTATGTATACATACGTGTCTTAGTCAGGGTTTCTATTCCTGCATAAACATCATGACCAAGAAGCAAGTTGGGGAGGAAAGGTTTTATTCAGCTTACATTTCCACATTGCTGTTCGCCACCAAAGGAAGTCAGGACTGGAACTCAAACAGGTCAGGAAGCAGGAGCTGATGCAGAGGCCATGGAGGGATGCTGCTTATAGGCTTGCTTCTCCTGGCTTCCTCAGCCTGCTCTCTTATAGAACTCAGGACTTCCAG
Organism: Mus pahari; assembly: GCF_900095145.1. Lineage (NCBI taxonomy): Eukaryota > Metazoa > Chordata > Mammalia > Rodentia > Muridae > Mus > Mus pahari. The sequence goes on along the minus strand of NC_034595.1, from coordinate 77,524,370 downwards.
CCCAGGAATGGAATAGGCCCTCCCACCCTTGATCACTAATTTGAGAAAATGCCTTACAGCTGGGTCTCATTGAGGTATTTCCTTCTCTTCGATAACTTCAGCTTGTGTCAAGTTGACACACAAAACCAGCCAGTACAATATGTAATGTATGAACACCTGTAATATTAATGTACAATCCTATATACTTTGTTCAATATTGTCCATTTTTTTTGTTTAGCCACATATATTGGAAAATAGTGTATATTAGTATATTTAGATCTGCCTTATTCTTTTGCATAGTGCCCTAGGTAGTTCTTGGGATGGCCACATAACTTTCTTGATCTATTGTGGAATATTTAGGTTGAGTCTAAACTTTGCAACAAGATTGAAACTGTTGAGTATTATATAAAGATACATATTTTCACCCATGCATGAGTGTATCTGTAAGATAGAAGTCCTAGGAGTGGAGCTACTGGCACAAGGCAGTTTAAATTGAGACATTGTCGATTCCTAGAAGCAGTGTCAGAAGAGCTTAGGTGTGGGAATGAGGGAAGGTGATAATGGAGAGAAAACTGTGGTAAGAGTTTAGAGAGCCAGAGAGAGGAATTATTCTATACTTTATTATTTCTAGGCTAGCTCAGATCGTTTCCTTTTTTTCGTTTCGTTTTTGCTCGACAGACTGGGAATCAGAGGTTGTGGAAGGTTCAGGATAGACCTGAGAACAGGTCCTTCCCCCTCAGAAGGTCTCTGGAGGTGAACTGAGGGCCAACAGTGTCACCCTAGGTTATCAGAAGTGTGGGTTTTAAGCTACACTGTAGACTACAAATCAGAAGATGACTTTACTCAGGCCTGCCGATTGATAGGAATGTTGAGGCTTGAGGCATACTGCTGAGGAGTAGACGTTAGAAAGGAGCGCAGTACATGGGACATTGCCTCAATTTTGAACCGTTTCCAAAAGCCTTGAAGTGATATTCTCAGTTTCCACATGCCACGCCTGTCTTTCGCAGGGAGGTGGTGGAATACATGGTCCAGCATTTCAAACCACAGATCTTTGGGGATCGCAAGCCTGTGTACGATGGAAAGAAGAACATTTACACGGTCACAGCACTGCCCATTGGCAATGAGAGGGTAAGGCCAGGGATAAGGCTAGGCCTGTGAGCCCTGGGAGGCCCACGTGGAATCTGGGAGTCCAGCAAACCTTCTTTTCTTTTGTGAGCAAAAGTATATTTTGGGACATGATGAATCAGGGTAGATGCTTAAGTGTACTGTGTGCCTATCCCTAAACAGTGAGATTAGATTAAACTTAAAAATAAAATAAAAAGACCCAAAGGATTTCCTTCTAGAGGCCAGAAGCACTGGGGCATCATCTGTGGAGATTGGGTGTGGGTTTTTATTCTGTTTTTTTTTTTTTTAATATATTTTTTTAAGATTTAATTATTATTCATAAGTACACTGTAGCTGTCTTCAGACGCACCAGAAGAGGGTGTCAGATCTCAATACAGGGGGTTGTAAACCATCATGTGCTTGCTGGAATTTGAACTCAAGACCTTCGGAAGAGCAGTGCTCTTACCTGCTGAGCCATCTCACCAGCCTTATTCTGAGGTTTTTAGTGTGAGCCCTTGGTGGCTTAGGTTTGGCAGATTGTGGAGTGGGAGACAGTGAATAGACAGGAAGACTCGTCTGTGGCAGTGTGATAGTAATCCTTCCCTTCTTCCTATCTTGAAGGTTGACTTTGAGGTGACAATCCCTGGGGAAGGGAAGGATAGAATTTTTAAGGTCTCCATCAAGTGGCTAGCCATTGTGAGCTGGCGCATGCTGCATGAAGCCTTGGTCAGTGGCCAGATCCCTGTGCCCTTGGAGTCTGTGCAAGCCCTGGATGTGGCCATGAGGCACCTGGCATCTATGAGGTACTGAGTATAGTTATTATCTAATCGACAGTGTTGGTAAAACTGCTGTTGGGGAGGAGGGAGTAAGCATGTATTAAGGTTGTCCCTCAGTGTGTCACTGGGAGAAAGGAACTGAAGGCCTACCATGCATGTGTCAGGCAAGTATATATATTTACATACACATACTTAAATGGTTAGACCCCTGGCCCCATCCTTAGATACCATTTTGGCCTCACTCCATCTATCCCTACAGGGCAGAGAGAAAGGTAGAAACTTGTACAAGGTCAGTCTTACTATTGGGCCAAGATCAGAGCTGGCATTAAAGCCCTGGTGTCCTGCCTTCCAGGCCAGGGCTCCTCCTTGCCCAGGATGCCTCACAGGGTGGGGGCCTGTGCCCGAGGGACCAGTTCTCTGCCTGTCCCTGCCAGGTACACCCCTGTGGGCCGCTCCTTCTTCTCACCGCCTGAGGGCTACTACCACCCGCTGGGGGGTGGGCGCGAGGTCTGGTTCGGCTTTCACCAGTCTGTGCGCCCTGCCATGTGGAAGATGATGCTCAACATTGATGGTGAGTGGGGAGAGCTATGGAGCCAGGGGCACCCTAAATCCAGCCACCATACTCCCAGCCTCATCCCTCCCGACTCTGCAACCACACCCCTCTTCTAATTCCTGTAGCCCTGGCACACCCCGCCCCTATCCTGGTGCCCTACAAAGAAGAGAATATAAGTTGTAATGCCTTCACTTTTTTTTGTTTGTTTGTTTGTTTTGTTTTGTTTCTGAAAGAATCTGAGCCATGCTATCCCTTCCCTGTTCCCACAGTCTCAGCCACTGCCTTCTACAAAGCACAGCCAGTGATTGAGTTCATGTGTGAGGTCCTGGACATCAGGAACATAGATGAACAACCCAAGCCCCTCACGGATTCCCAGCGTGTTCGGTTTACCAAGGAGATAAAAGGTGAGGACCCACCTGAGTGGGGAGGGAAAGCACTGTTCTCTCTAACTCTAAGAGGAAATCCCTCTGGGAAAGGCCAGTGAGGGAACATGAGCAATCTGTTTCAACCTAAACAAGCAGTGTGTGTATCTCAGGTCTGAAGGTGGAAGTGACCCACTGTGGACAGATGAAAAGGAAATACCGCGTGTGTAATGTTACCCGCCGCCCTGCTAGCCATCAGACGTAAGTTGGCAGCATTGCTAAGCATGGTCCAGATGGCTAAGCTCTCCAGCCCACTCCCTTCTATGTTGTCAGAATAAGACTTTTCTAGTCTGCCCTTGAGGAGAAGCATCCTCTTCCCGCCTCCCCAGATTGTTTGGTTCTCTCCATGACTTTTCCCTTCCTAATCTCTTGCTTTCTTCCTTGGATCCTTATTATAAAACATGCGGGGTCCCCCAATTAGTGTTGGGTTTGTACATAGACAGTGTTGTGATCGATCCTTTGTTTGATCCCAGGCTCTGCTGGACTCTTGTCTTTAGTAGCTATTCTCCTCAGGCGTTAGAAATACAGATGAGTGGGATTGCTGGCTTTTGTGGAATGTCTCCATCATCTCTGTGTTTTCCAGTGAAACCATGTAACGTTTGCTTTCCCATGAGTGCCAGTGATCTAAGAGGATGAAGCGAGGCCTGAGGCAGTCTTTGGTTGTGGCCGGAGAGAGGTGGGGTTGGTGCTGAATTATGATACTTCCTTCCCTTCCTCCAAACAGGTTCCCCTTGCAGCTGGAGAGTGGACAGACTGTGGAGTGCACTGTGGCACAGTATTTCAAGCAGAAATATAACCTTCAGCTCAAGTACCCTCACCTGCCCTGCCTACAGGTTGGGCAAGAACAGAAGCATACCTATTTGCCCCTTGAGGTAAGGCTGCCAGAGAGTGGCTTGGCTGACAGTTACAGTCTCTTCTCATTTTCAAGTTTGAGAAGTTGATGTTCTAGGAAGGTCTAAGGTTGCTTTGATGTGAAGTATAGACTTCCTACTTGCTAAATTCTTTTATTATTCCTGGCTTTATTTTCATCTTCTAGGACTGCTAGGCAGAAGGGCAAGCTGTGTTTGGTTGTTTGGTTGGTTAGTTGATTGGTTGGTTGGTTAGTTGGTTGTTTGGTTGGTTGGTTGATTAATTGGTTGTTTGGCTGGCTGGCTGGCTGGCTGGCTGGTTGGTTGAGACATGTCTCCAGCTCAGGCTGGAGATTACACATTTAGACAGGGATAACATTGAACTTTTTTTTTAAAAAGATTTATTTATTTTATGTATGTGAGTACACTCTCCAGCTCCCAACCTTGAACTTCTGATCCTCCTTTCTCCTTCCAGGGTCTGAGATTCTAGGCATACACTACCACACTCACTTATGGGGTACTGGGGACTGAACCAAAGGTGTTACCCATGCTAGGCAAGCCCTGTGTCAATGGAGCCACACCTCCAGCCCTGTGCCAATGGAGTCACACTCCAGCCTTATTATATTTATTATTTTGCAACTGGTCAGGACAGAGATTTGGGATACTCACACACATGTTATCTCTTAATTTCTCTTTTCTGTTGTCTGCAGTTAGGGGTAATAAGTGACCTGGAAGTATAGTTGTATCTCATTCTGGAGAAAACCTGTGATGTAAATCCTGTTGCCCCAGTAGTTAATATGCTATCTTCTGGGAAAGTTTTAAATCTCCAGATTTTCATGCCTTTGTACTTCACAGACCTTTGAAATGCAGCCATCAGCAAGAAGATAATAATACTCTCAGGACAGAGTAAGGAGAAAGAGAGAGAAAGAAAAGGTCTTTTCTTTCCAAAGATATAATTGACATAAAAATATGATAATGTATAACTCAGTAGTTCTTAGTGTATTCAGAGTTATGCAGACGTCATGGAACTTTCACATTTTACAGGTCAAGGGATAGAAGTAAGGGTGTGGGGTCACAGATGCCTCTTTTAGGAAACATTTGATCTGAGTTCCAAATTATGGCCACCATCCTTATAATAATAGCAGGGAAAGGGGACAAGCTTGCCTGGCAAGAGGAACAGCTTCTAAAGGGAGACAGTCTGGATCTTTTTGAAGGACAGACTGAGGGCTGTAGTATGTGACAGGAAACTAAGTTATAGGTGACCGTGGTGGGCGAGGTGGAGGACCAGATTTATTGAATCTTGTGTGGAGGATTTTTTAAAAAAATGGCTTTATCGAGATATAATTGACATAAAACTATGATAATGTATAACTCAGTAGTTCTTAGTGATTCAAGAGTTATGCAGACACTACCAATGTTTAATTCCAGGATGTCTTATCCCCTCCAGAAGAAAGCCTGTGCTTCTCTCCCTGGTAACAGTAAACTATTTTCCAGCTCTGGATTTGCCTGCTTATGTAAACAGAACTGTGCATTTTATAAGTGGCTTCCTTCCTTCCTTTTTTTTCCCCCCTTTTTAATTTATTTAATGTACATAGGTATGAGGGTGTTAAATCCTATGGAACTGTAATTACAGTTAGTTAAGTGTCTCCATGTGGGTGCGGGGAATTGAACCTTGGACTTCTGGAAGAGAAGCCAGTGTTCTTAACCGCTGAGCCATCTCTTCAGCCCCTCCTTTTAGCTTTTGGAGACAGGGTTGGTTACTCTGTGTAATAGCCCTAGAGCTCGATTTATAGACCAGGCTGGCCTTGAACTCATGAAAAACCTGCCTCTGTCCCTGGAATGGTTTGATTAAAGACATGATCCACCAGGCCTGACTGTGACTGACTTCTTTCACGTAACATAATTGTTCCCAGGTTGATCCTCATTGCTCTCAGGGTGTTGTTCTCATCTCTACCTACATCATTTTGTGTCTTCAACATTGATGGTCATTTGTGTTACACTTCTTGGCTGATAGAAAAAAATACTGCCGTAAGCATTCATTCATTTCCTTGTTTCTCTGAACTCATTTCATTTTTCTTGCTTACATGTATAAGAGTAACAGTATACAAAATTGTGTAACGTCCTAAGTGCTCCCAGACTCGTCTCCCATTTTACAGTCCTGTCAGCAGTGAATGAGGGTTGCAGTTTCTAGTCAGGTGGGTTTTAACCTTCATTATCCTGGGAATCCATGTTTGAGTAAGAGAATATGGGGTATTTGAAGCCTCTAAGCTAGGAACTAAAAACAGCCAGTGCCACCAGCCTAGGTCTTTGAGTGTTTCGTAGTCATTCAGGCCACAGAGAGACTCACTAGAATATTTTATGTTCAAGTCAGTTCATTCCTGCATTAATCTTTTCTTTGTAGTCAGCTGTGTGTAACATGAAAGTTACCATTGTAAGCATTGAATGTCGAGTTCTGTGACATTGAGTGTCTTCACACTGTTGTGTGACCCTCACCACTCCTCACCCATCTCCAGAAAGTTTTCCTCATCTGGAACTGAATCCCCCCCCCCCCTCCAGTGGAAGCCCGACCTCCCCCCTCCAGCCTAGGCGCTCTTTGCTCTACCTCCTCCTCCTAGGAACTGACTGCTTCTCTAGGTTCTCCACGCAGCCTTTTTGCTGGCTTATTTTACTTAGTATGATGTCCTCCTCAAGGTTACCCATGTTGTGGTGTGTTGGGATTCTCTCCCATTTTAAGGCATAATACACTCTGTATGTATATACCACATTTGGTTTATATTTTCTAATGCTGATGAACAGCAATCATGTAAATAACATTGCTAGGAACAAAGCTGTACCAACACCGTTCTCTCCTTCTGAGTACATAGCCAGAAGTAGAGTTGCCAGCTCATATGGTAATTGTATATGTGATGGAGTGAGGAATCACAGTGCTGTTTTCCACAGCAGCTCCACCCCCCACCCCCCACCCCCCACCCCCCGCTTGTATTCCCACACCCGAAATGGGCAGAGTTCTGGTTTCTCCGCATTCCTCTTAGATTTCTGGCAGTGCTGGTTCTGAAGCTAAGCTACTACAGAGTGCCATAAGCATCACAACAGTTCTGGGTGCACAAGTGAATCCTTTGAAATGTTTAATTTAAAAGCCGGTGACCTGGCCTGGCTTTCCTTCCCATAGTTTACTGTGAATCCACAAAGCTAGAACTAAAGTCAGTGCATGCAGACTGATTGACAGACTGACTGACGGGCCTTGCAGAAGCAGCTACAATCTCAGGCAGTGTTTTTATTTGTTTTTAATTGGAGCTGAGGTGAAAGAAGTTGAATCTCAAAGCAGTTAAATGCCCAGCCCAGCGGATCTCTGTGAGTTCAAGATCAGCCTGGTCTGCAGACCTGTCTCAAACAAAAACTAGCCCAAGTAACATCATTTAGAATTACATAGCTGCACTTCAAACATAAGCCTTCTGAAAGCAATTGGCTTTCCCCTCTGTTTTAAGCATTCCTGTCCCTGTGTCCTGATTAGAAGCCAAGGTCTTAGTTGTCACTAGGCATTATTTTTGATCTTCATCTTGAGCGCAGGACAGGAGCCAAGTAGCAGGATGTTCATCATACTAACAACACTGCCAACCAATAGAAATAGTGATTTCTGTGGCTGGAGACAGTGCTCAGTTGGTAGATTGCTTGCCTAGGCTGCACAAGGCCCTGAGTTCAGTCTCTGAACATACCACCATATATGCCTGTCCTCCCCAACACACACAGAAGACAAAAGGAAATAGTGATTTGTGTACTTTGATACCTCGGGGCTCAAGAATTTTTAGCCATCTCTGTACCTCTCAGTTGGTTGCAGATGGAACAGCTAACTCCCTGCTACCATTGGAGAGCTGCATGGGAGTCTGATGTGCTTATAGTATACTGGGATTTTAATATTCAACAGATCTATGTACTTAGTCCTTGGGTAAATAATAATGTGTGCTGTAATTTACTGAGTGCAGTGTTCCAGAACTCTGCTCAGTTCTTTAAGTGCAGCGTTTAATCTCTAGACACCCTATAGGATTGTAATTATTCTCATTTAACATATGAGACCTGATCATAGATCCACCCTGGTTTCCAAACTTTTGGTCACAGTGTATTTTTATAGAGAGGGTTCTGTAATTCTTTCCCCGTAGTTGATAGCTAAGATACTGTCGAGGCATAGGCTGTATTCAGGCCATAACTATTTGTCTGTCTCGTTTCCTCAGGTCTGTAACATTGTGGCTGGGCAGCGGTGCATTAAGAAGCTGACTGACAACCAGACTTCAACCATGATAAAGGCTACAGCTAGGTCCGCCCCAGACAGACAGGAGGAGATCAGCCGCCTGGTCAGTAGGACTGCTGAACAGTGTGTGCTGTTCACTGAGCCTTCGGGGCCCTTAGTAGCATAGATGCTTTAATGGTCAGTCTAGTAAGACCTTCCTTCAGAAAAACCCAAGTCTAGTTTTATTTTCTCAGACTTTGCAGGGCTGTCTTGCTTCTTGGGCCTTTAGCTACTTCTTTCTCCTTTTCCCTCCTTTATAACAACTCCCATTTCCACTTTCCCTCCCGTCATCTTCTAAGTTCTCCCACCCCCTTTGAAGGGCTATTTTTCTCTTCTGGGCTCTCTCTTTGGGACCCAGAACAAGAGCAGTATTGCCAAGCTGCTGGTCTGATGAGAGCTCCTTCTTTTGCCCTGCAGATGAAGAATGCCAGCTACAACCTGGATCCCTACATCCAGGAATTTGGAATCAAAGTGAAGGATGACATGACGGAGGTGACAGGACGTGTGCTGCCGGCGCCCATCTTGCAGTATGGCGGCCGGGTGAGCAGGGTCAGGGCCAGACAAAGTCTCTGGGGTATATGGGGGTAGTTGGGCTGCACAGCTCAGGGGTGTTTGTTCCCTCCTCACATGGCTCTACTGAGGCTCACCTGGGCGCCCCCTCTGCCTATCCCTAGAACCGGGCCATTGCTACACCCAACCAAGGTGTCTGGGACATGCGCGGGAAACAGTTCTACAATGGGATTGAGATCAAAGTCTGGGCCATCGCCTGCTTCGCACCCCAGAAACAGTGTCGGGAAGAGGTGCTCAAGTAAGGACGGTAGAGGGTTGGGTTGGGGTTGGGTGAGTGGCAAGGGTCCCAGAGCAACCTCCAGGTGCCAGAACTGACCCGAGATCTGCCTTTCCTCTTCTAACTCTTCTACATTGTCATTTCTGACTTACGTGTCTGCCTATTCTTTTCTGTCTGTATGTGGTCAGATGAGTTCAGGAGCCATAGGTATTTCAGAGATGAATTTTAGGGTATGACTCTCCTAAGGCAGGCCTGAGTCATTTTATTGTTCTAATTGTCATAATTGGTAATAAATAGCAGTGGTAATAACTATAACATTTATGCTAACATTACATGTAAGTGACTAATGTACTTTCTTTCATCTTGATAGTAAGTAGGTGGTATTTTAGTTGCTTTTCTATAGCTGTGATGAAACACCACAACCAAGGCAACTAATAAAATAAAAGGTTTATTGGGCTTTAGAGTTCCAGATGGTGAGTCCGTGACCATCATGACCACAGTGGGGCAGCAGGTAGGCAGGCGTGAAGCAGTAGCTGCGAGCTCACATCCGGTCCACATGCATGAGACAGGGAGACACTGAGAATGTAGTGGTCTTTAGAAACCTCAGAGCCCACCTCCAGAGACACCCTTGTCCTTCAAGGCTACCCTTCTACTCCTTCCCAGATAGCTTTACCAACTGGAGATCAAGCGTTCAGATCTATGAGCCTATGGGGGCCATTCTCATTCAAACTACCATATGTGGTAATATTTTAGGAGACTGAGGCTGAAAGCGGTTAAATAACTTGTCCAAAGTATACAGAAAAAAGCAGATCTGAGCTTCAAAACTTATATTGTGTGTGTGTGTGTGTGTGTGTGTGTGTGTGTGTGTGAGAGAGAGAGAGAGAGAGAGAGAGAGAGAGAGAGAGAGAGTGTTTCTGTAAAGCTCCAGCAGCTGGTCCTTTGAGCTGTGGTCAGCAGCATAGTTAAGTCAGATTCAAGTGATCTGATTGATGCTGTAGGTGCACATGAACTTAGGCCACTCATCATCACTGAGAGCCTGGGTGGAGGTGGCAGCAAGGAAGCAAAGTAGCTTAATGATACAGATTAAAGAAGTAACAACCCGGGTGGTCAAATAAATTAGTAGAAAAGTCACTTGACACTTTTCCTGTACTCTTTATTCTTTTAAAGTTTTATTGATTATAAAACCAAAAAGTGCATACACATAAAAGATAGTGGTTCAGTTTCTGCTGTCTTTTTAAGTGGGGGTTCTGTGGCTGTGATCATTATTGTATTCTCTGTTGTATTCTGTAATGAGGAAGTTAGAGGTTTGGTTTTGACAAAGGTAATGGAGTTTTGTGCCTTTGACGTCTTTATAAGAATTACTTCTATCAGCAATGCTGAATCCAGGCGCTCAAGGCCCGAGCCCTCCCTTCTCTTATACCGGCATGCAGCTAGCCACCACCCTCATAGCTGTAATTCCTTGTTTCCTTGTTTGTCCTTTGGTCTCCTTTTCTGGATTCTTTAGATTCAGTCTAGGCTGTTGTGTCTGGTCTGGCCTTGTGTGGATGGTCCCTAAGAGTCCTGGAGGGGCTCCCAGCTCTTGACTGTCCAGCAGCAGTCACCTCATTGATGGGCTGATCTTCTCCTCCTCCTTTGTCCTGCCCTGCCCTGGTCTACTTTGTTTGTTCTTTGGCGGGAGTGGGGTGGGTGGTGGAGGGTTGGGTGGGGGTGGGGGTGTTGTTGGTTTTGGTGCTGGCTTTGTTTTTGTTTGAATTACCTATAGCTTTGGCCTTTGGAGTTTACCAGGAACTGATAAACCTATTCTCTCAAGTTTGAAGGAGTTCAATGCATCAGGCACCTTTTTTTTCTTAGTGGCTGATACATATAGGGGATTTTTTAAAAAGTGGCTAGTGTATCTGTAGGAGTGTTAACTATTTTAATGCATGGGTCTGGATCAAAGATAAGGATTCCTGAGTTTTCAGCCATGCCTGTAGAGGAGACTTTGTAGGAACTGTGTCTAGAAAGTAGAAATTGGAAATAGAACTTAGAAAAATTGGAAAGTAAATGGAGCAAATACTCCGAAGTATAGAGGAGGACATAGGAGTCAGATCATAGAGAAAGCCACCTTTTCACAAAGAATACAGGGAGAGATGGAGGCTACTGTGGTGATGGAGAAGTTTGTCAGTGATGGATGAACAAATTCAATCCTATTAATTTTTTGTCTGTCTTTATCAGCGTTTGTGTGTCTGTTAGAATACGGCCTTGCACATTCTAGATATCTCAATACATTTTCGTTCCTAGCAGCATAGTATTCCAGCCATACTGTGGTAGTGGAGGGAAGGGAGGAGTACCCATTTCTTCAAGTAATAAAATCTGGTAAAACAAAATTTGATTGGTGTTTGGTAGCTACAGCTGCATATGAAACAGAGTTAAGGGAGAAATATCTTTAGCCGTCCATCAAAGCCCCATCACCTATTTATAGGAGGCCATAGTTAGCTGGCAGTGAGTATTAATTCACTCATTTCTGTGTTTGTTTTTATTTAATTTTTTGAGCAAGTATTTTTGGGATGGAGTGTCAACTTGTATCTCTCAGGCTAGCCTTAAACTCGTGGTGGCCCTGGCTCAGTCTCCCAATGTTGGGCTTACTAGTGTGTGCATGCCTTGAGACCTGCAGGTTCTAGTTTTTGGATGTTATTTATTAGTTTTGTTTAACAATTTTTTTTTTAATAATATAGTTAGACTGCCATGATGTCTCATACCTGTAACCTCAGCACTCAAAATGCCAAAACTGCCTCCTCTTTGAGGCCATTTGGGGCGGCATACAGTGGTTTCCAGGCCCTCCAGGCCTACATAGTGTCTCTAAAACCAAAATAATAGTCTTGGGTTTCACTTGCTGTGATAAAACACCATGACCACAAACAACTAGGGAAGGAAAGGGTCTATTTTCTTACAGTCATCACTGAGGGAAGTCAGGGCAGGAATTCATGACAGGAGCCTGGAGGCAGGAACTGAAGGAGAAAACTTGGGGGAGCGCTGCTTCCTGGCTTGCTCAGCCTGCTTTCTTATGCACCAGAGGATCACACTGCCTGAGGGTAGCACCACCCACTTGGCCTAGGACCTTCAATCACTGATTGAGAAAATGCCTTAAAGTTTTCTGCAGATGACTCTTTTTTTGTTTGTTTGTTTGTTTGTTTTTCGAGACAGGGTTTCTCTGTGTAGCCCTGGCTGTCCTGGAACTCACTCTGTAGACCAGGCTGGCTTCAAACTCAGAAATCCGCCTGCCTCTGCCTCCCGAGTGCTGGGATTAAAGGCGTGTGCCACCACGCCTGGCCTTCTGCAGATGTCTTAAGGAGGCAGTTTCTCAGCTGAGCATCCCTTCTGTTAGATGGCTCTAGCTTTTTGTTAAGCTGATGAAAAGTTAGCCAGCACTGTACAAGTAATAAGTAATAAGTATCTTAAGTAATAAGATTTTTACAAATTAAATTGTCACACATTTTTGTATACTTATGGTAGCTTCATTATTTTTTTTTCTGTATTATGTCCCTCTTCACCACTCTTGCTTTTCTCAGAGTAAACCTAAAGTCAGAGGAATGAAGTATGCTTAATAATTGGCTCTTTTCCTTAGTGAGCCGGTGGGGAAGCAGGAGTTGGACTTTTCCTTGAGCACCTCTGCTTTCTCCACTGGCAGACCCTCATTTACTTTGGGCACAAAATCTGTCCACTTACACATGTGTCTGTTTTTCCCTCTGGGCGTGTAATGGACACAGGTCTCAGTCTAGGCATGGGGCTTGCTGTGTCTAGGCTCTCTCTTCACCAAGACGTCCTGCAAGCCCCATGACTAGAATCTTCAGTTCCCTTGGGTTCATTCTCTTTAGTTGAGCAAACTGCCTTGTTTTAACTCTACTGTAAATGTACTTTTTACAGCAGCTATGGTTGGGTCCTGCATGTTAGAATCTCCCAAGATGGAGGCATTAGGTTCATCAGATGGAGTGGGATTTCTTACATCTTACCATGACCATGTTTGTGCTACAGGAACTTCACAGACCAGCTTCGGAAGATTTCCAAGGATGCAGGGATGCCCATCCAGGGTCAGCCATGCTTCTGCAAATACGCACAGGGGGCAGACAGCGTGGAGCCCATGTTCCGGCATCTAAAGAACACCTACTCAGGACTGCAGCTCATTATCGTCATCCTGCCCGGGAAGACACCAGTGTATGGTACAGTTCTCCTGGGGCAGTGATAATAATGATAGGATCCAGTTCACAGTAGCCCTCTCAGGACCTCTAGGGTGGAGTCAGTGGGGAGATCTGGCTTTCCCCAGAGATGGCCATTAATGTCAGTGGTTTGTTTGTTTGTTGTTTTATGTTCTTAAATCAGGGGAATATTCTGTGTGAGCTATTGAGTCCTTCAGCTTTGCTTACCTGCTCACATGCCATCACATTTCCCAGGATGCCCCATGACAGCATCTTTCTGGCAGGCTGAGGTAGCTGGATACAGAGAAGGGTCAGGCCAATGGCTGTCGTTTGGAACTGTGTTATTTATTAGGACGTTATGAGCTCAAGCTGAGGTGATTCTGCTAAGAAGCATGGACTTTTTTGCAACATTTCCCCATTTCCTTTTTTTTATTTTATGAATGGCTCTAAGTCTCTTCTTCAGTTGTCCTCCCTTCTCCTCCTGCCTGCCTCAGAGACTGTGCTGGCCCTTTGCTTCCCTGCTCGGCTTTTGTTCCCAGCCAGTCCTGGTGCCTTTGAGTCCTGGTGCCTTTGAGCATCTGCTGATGAACTGTTCTAAAGCCCACCGCAACCATTTTGCAATGTCTCTGAGCATTTTTTTCTATTGTTTTTCTTCTTTTGAAATAATTGTTTTCATATTCTGTATGCACACTTAGCCTTAGCCTGTCTCCATCTATCTTGCTTACTTTTCTCCTTCACCAACTCCAGCTGAGGACCTGCTTCAGTTCCCTTCTTCCTTTGACTTCCAGACACAGTTCTCCTTTCACTTTGTGTTTGTCATTACCAGGGATACTTGGTAGTCTAAGATTTTCTGTCCTCTTCTGTCTGTCTGTCTTTCACTTATTCTGGTTGCCTTGGCCATCGCCCATTACTATGATATGGCACTATAATCAGAAACCAGTCGTCGAGGTCTCGGCAGCGCCTATTTGTCCTCTCTCCCTTCTGCAGGTGCCTCGGTTATCTCTTCTAATCTTTCTTCTCAAGGAACTTTTAAAACATTTATTTATTTACTCACTCACCACTCACTCTGTGTGTGTGCCCGCATGCGTGTGTACACATGCAGTTGTGCTGTAGTATAACTTGAGGAATAGGTTGTTTTATTTGATGAATGAGTTCTGGGGATAGGACTGAGTCGTCAGACTTTGTGAAAGCACTTTCCGCCACACACCCTCCTGAGCCGTCGCCAGTCTGGGATTAAAGGCTGGCACTACCACCACCTGGCTGCTTGATTATAATTCCTTACAGAGGGAAGTTGGCTATAACTCATGTCCCCCTTGGATGAAAGAAAAGGATGGTTTTTCACCTCCCTCCTGGGGTGTGGGTAAAAATGCCACTGTCCCTGGGGTGCTCACTCAGGCTCTTGTTGACATTGTGGGTTTGGAAAAGACATTGGGTATCACTTTGAATCAGTCCTACGCATGTCCTTTTTCTAATATTTTTAGCTCCTTTTTCTCTCTATTAGACTGCTCTTCCAGAGGACCTGAGTTTGATTCCCAGCACCCACATGGCAGCTTAAACCATCTGTAACTCTAGTTCTAGGCGATCTGACATCTCGTTCTGGCTTCCCTGGACATCAGGCATGCACGTGGTATTCAGAAATACATGTAGACAAACACCCATGAATAGAGTTTAAGTTTAAAAAAAAAATTTAAAGACTTAAAAATTCTATAAGGTTTATAGCAATAAAATTATAGTTTTTTAAAAAAAGCTAATAGTATCAATCTACTAGAGAAAAAGGGAGCTAAAAATATTAGAAATAGTGCTTTTAACTGCCCAGCTGTCTCTTCAGCCCTATAAATAAATCTTAAGTGTTCAGCCTAATTTTTTTTTCCTCACAAGTATCACGACATTGTAACAAGTGTACCTAGTAGAACATTGCTATCCCTGGAGTCCCTCAGTATAACCCCTCCCTCAGTTGGGGACTCTGGTTCTCATCTCAAACACTGTGGATTAATTTTGCCTATTTTTTGACTTAATACAAATGGAATTATAATATATGTGTTTTTAAAATGTGTCTGGTTTCTTTTGTTTAACATTCTGTTTGTAATATTTTTCCATATTATATATAGCTGTAATTACTTACATTTCCATTGTGTGAACATAAGGTACTTTATGATTCGTTTCATTCCACAGTTGAGATTATATGGATTGTTCCTAGTTTCTAGCTGTTATGAATAATGGTCATGTGTATCCTTTGAGCACTTGTGTCTGTTTGTGTAGAGCTAGGTCGAGGAATGGGTTTTAAGTGTATCAGACTTTACTCCACCATCAGTTGTCAATAGCTCTAGATGTTTCTGTCTTTTATGTGTTGTAAAGTGTTTGTTTATTCACACAAACACTTTTTATTTATTTAACTGCCCTTTACTTACTGATTTATAGGCATTCTTTATAATTTCTATATTGAATATCCATTTGTATCACATACACCATCTCTGTTCTGTGGCTTGCTCTTTCTTTTTTCCTCTTTTCTTTGTTTTGTTTTTTTGAGACCCCCTGCCTTGGCAATTCACTTGCCTTAGCCTTCTGAGTATGTGATATATTTTATATATATTATATCACCATGTCCATCTTAAAGATACCATTTTAATGCTTTATTTATTTATTTTTGCACGTTTCACATTTGGCAGTCTATCCGTAAAGGGAGCAAACATTCTATTGCTTTGCTGTTCCCTGGCAGTTGTCCACAGCTGTTTGAGAGGCTGGAATCTCAGCCCTCTGCATACTCCTGGAATCAGCCAGTGGACGTGGGCACCATTATCTACAGCAGATAGCTCATGGCTGTGGGATTTCCCCTTCTCTGATGTTCTAGTCCCCTGAGTTTTGGTTAGCATGTCTCTACTGTCTTCAAAAAGATATTTTGTCTGACTTTTCTGAATGTTGATTTCCAAAGAACAGACTTGCAAGTAACTTCTCAGTTACAAGGATTTCTTTAGCCTTTTAAATATGCTCCATTGAAAAAATACCAAACTCTTCTTTGATCTTACATCATTTTTGTATTGGGTATTGCTAAAATAGTTTCGTTTCTACACACTGACTTTTTGTTTTTCAATATCACTAAATAAGTGAATATTTATTATTCTCATTTCACCTGATCTCTCAGCTATATTTGGCTTTGTTAATTGTTTCTTTCTTCTTTCCCTTTGGTGTTCATAATACCACTGTCTTGGCTTCTTCCTCGTTCTGTCTCCTGAGCATCCCTCCTTTGCAGACTTGTCTTCTTTAGCTTGTTCTGCAAATATTGGCTTTTCTTCCAGGTTCAGATCCAGCCTGGCTGTGGGCTTTTCAGCTCCCCATCCTAGGAGTTGCTAAAACGTGACCCCATCAAGAGCATGTCTTTAATTACTACTTATACTTCACTACTGCACACATTTTGCACTTGACAAAAAAAAAAAAAAAAAAGCTTCCATCTACCATGCCCGTTTGCCTAGTGATACCCTTACTGCTCTCGAACTCAAAAGAATGTAGGGTCTGTTTCCCTTAGGAGAACTAAAGCCTTGGAAGTAATCCATAAACAAGGAGCACGTGTACAAATACCATAATGCAACCCATTACTCTGTACAAGACTGAAAAATTATTAATAAAATCATCCATAAAAGCTCATTTCCCTTATGTACAGAATCTATAGCCAGGTTCCTTAGCAGTTTCTTGAACCCGTTTGTTTCCATGTCGACAACTCAGCTGCCCTTCTGTGTGCAAGGGATGAACCCAGGCACTCATGCATGATAACACGAACTGTGCTGCTTAGCCCATTCCAGTCTCTCAACTGCCTCTAAATTTCTCAAAAGTACCTTACTATTTCCAGGTAGACTGTTGCTTGCTCTGTTTTTTGTTTGTTTGTTTGTTTGTTTGTTTTTGGGGGGGGGTTCAAGACAGGGTTTCTCTGTTTAGCTCTGGCTGTCCTGGAACTCACTCTGTAGACCAGGCTGGCCTCGAACTCAGAAATCTGCCTGCCTCTGCCTCCCAAGTGCTGGGATTAAGGGTGTGCACCACCACGCCCAGCTGCTTGCTCTTTATTTTGAGACTCTTATGGTTTAACTCAGGCTGCCATTAAAGTCCTGTTCTTCCTGCTTCATCTCCCAGTTGCTGGCGTTATAGGGTTATAGGTGTGAACCATCCTGTCTAGCTCAGGCTGTTTTTCCATGTTTCCTTTCTGCTTGGAATGCATGTGCTCTGTCTTTGTCTCTGTGTCTGTGTCTGTGTCTGTGTCTGTCTCTGTCTGTCTGTCTGTCTGTCTGTCTGTCTGTCTGTCTGTCTCTCTCTCTCTCTCTCTCCCTGAAACAATTCCTCCTTCCCAGATTTTAGTTCAATCATTATACATCCCTGACTAGGTTATTACCCCGTATTATAGATACATTCTAACAACTCTGTTTTACCACTGTTATTTTTTTATACCCTGTGACATAGTAGACTTTTAGCAAAATGCCAAATGCACTAATCAGTTTTCTCTCTCTTCCCATAGCTGAAGTGAAACGTGTCGGAGATACACTCTTGGGAATGGCAACACAGTGTGTGCAGGTGAAGAATGTGGTCAAGACCTCACCTCAGACTCTGTCCAACCTCTGCCTCAAGATCAATGTCAAACTCGGTGGCATTAATAATATCCTAGTCCCACACCAGCGGTATGAACACTTACTTGCTCTGTCAAGGGGACCTTCTGGGGAGAGGTGAAAAGACAAGAAGCCTTTCCAGTCAGAGTGACAGAGACACATGAGACAGAAGACTAGAATGGGCACTGGATGGTGGCAGTCAGAGAACACTCAATTCCTCACCGTTTTGTTTTCTCTCCTTGCTCAGCTCCGCTGTTTTTCAACAGCCAGTGATTTTCTTGGGAGCAGATGTTACACATCCCCCAGCTGGGGATGGGAAGAAACCATCTATCACAGCAGTGAGTGATTCTTCTTAACTCTAAGTCCCTACGCCCTGATCTTTCCATGCACCCCCTGTAAACCTAACTCTGTATGAGAACATGGCCTGTGGCCAGAAGCTGTCCATGAGTTGTTCTTTCTGTGTGTTCATTTTTCATTTTTGCTCCAGTTTTGAGAGTGGTGAGAAAGTGACTTTGTATCTCTTCTTTGAAACCTCTTTTAAGGGAATTACCTGATTGCAGGATTGGCCTTTCTTTTACTTTACTTTGACCATTGATCTATCTAGTGGAGTAGCTGTCTCTCCACTCCCTATGATATCCGGAGCACTTAACTTTTTAAAGTCTCAGTCTCTAGGGCACTTAATTTGACAGGAAAAAAAAATGCGATACAAAATGAAGCTGAGTGAGTGTGGCTCTGGAGTTCCAGGTCATTCTTGATGCTCACGTCCTTCTGCTGGCTGTAGACCGAGGGAGGATGGGTGCTTGCCTGCAAGGACAAGGAAAGCAAACATTCTGATCACAGAGTAAATCAGTTGTTGGAAAAGAATTGTTGGCAGAACAGATTGAAGCTGGTGCTTATTGGCTCCTAACTCCTATCATCTCCCTTTTGCATGGCAGCCAGATAGGTACCGTCTCTGATGTCTGGGTTTTCTAGGAACGTAGTGAGTGAACTCATCCAGTTGGAGAATTCTTACTCAGAACTCCCTCCTCAGACCCCTTACTTCAGAGCAAAGGAAGGTGACATTCTGGGGTCTGATGCTTTCTCTGTGTCGTTAGGTGGTAGGCAGTATGGATGCACACCCCAGCCGATACTGTGCCACCGTGCGTGTGCAGCGCCCACGGCAGGAGATCATTGAAGACTTGTCCTATATGGTGCGTGAGCTGCTCATCCAGTTCTACAAGTCCACCCGTTTCAAGCCCACCCGAATCATCTTCTACCGAGATGGGGTCCCTGAGGGCCAGCTGCCCCAGGTATGGCTCCCGGTGGCTGGTACATTTTCTTGTTGGAGTCAGAGGACTACTTTTTCAAAGTTGTTGGTGCTGGGAAAGGCCAGAGAGCACTGCTGAGAAGCAGTGTAGCAAGTACCTGTGGACTTGTGTTTCCGCTCACAGTTCTCAGTGTTCCTAGGTAGTGAGTGCTGAGACTATTTAGTGGTCCTTTTCCTTTCTTTTGAGACATGGTCTCACTACGTCGCTCTGCCAGGCCTGGAACTCACTATGTAGACCAGGCTGGCCTTGACTTAACAAAGATTTCCTGTCCTTTCTCCTGAGCATTGGGATTAAAGGTGTGCACTACCACACCTTTCTAGTTCTGTGTCTTAATGTAAGGTCTCTTTTTGCAAGGAGTAGATAGGTACTTTCTCCTGAAGCCAAGGTTCCCAGCCAAGGTTCCCAGCAAAGGCTTTCAGATGTACTGTCAGGACCTATCATTTTTAATTGTTGAGCATCAGCTTATAAAGGTCATGTGCAAAAAGCCACATATAAGTGGAATGTTTTTAGTTCAGTGAGGCCTTTGAATTAAGAAAGGGCCATGTGCCTTTTTCTTCCTCTTCACCCTGTGCCTAGATTCTTCACTATGAGCTGCTTGCCATTCGAGATGCATGCATCAAACTGGAAAAAGACTACCAGCCTGGGATCACATATATTGTGGTGCAGAAGCGCCATCACACCCGCCTCTTTTGTGCTGACAAGAATGAGCGGGTGAGTGAAGAAGCTGAGGTCACCCATGCCCTCTTCCTGTCCCCTGTACCTTGAGAGAGAAGCCTTGAAATACAGTCTGGGAATTTAGTTTTTCCCTGTGTGTCCTCCCTGGCTGTTTCCCCTGGCTTTGTGGCCCATCTTCCACCACTTCTCTCTCCCTCCTCCTCCCTTCTTCCCTCCTCCTCCCCTCCTCCCTCCCTCCTCCTCCTCTCCTCTGTCCCTCCTCCTTCCCTCTTCCTTCTCTCCCCCTTCCCTCATACTTCCTTTACTCCTAGCTCCCTGGTCTAGACCTCTTATATAGACCAGCTCCCAGAGAAGGGAGAGGGAACTACCATTATTGAATTTCTCCTATGTGCCACACACTCACTGTTGAAGGAGTCTAGGTACTATTCATCTCTCCGTTTAACCTAAGAAAGGGTAAATGGCTTGCTAGGATCACACAACTAGTAAATGGCAAAACCAGGATTCAAACACTTGACTTTAGAAGCCCACTAGTTCAGGGCTTAGTTCCCTCAGAGAATAAACGTCTTTGTTCTTGGTTTCTGGGAGAGTAAGAGTAGAATCCAGTAAAGGCGCCAGTCAAGGCCAGGCAGGCCTTGGGATCTTGGTTGTGTTTGTCTCTCCAGATTGGGAAGAGTGGTAACATCCCAGCAGGGACCACTGTGGACACCAACATCACCCACCCATTTGAGTTCGACTTCTATCTGTGCAGCCATGCAGGCATCCAGGTAGATGGGCCATCTCCTGGGGTTTTTATTGGGTTAAGGATTAATTGGTTATTCCTACTGCATTTAGAATATGTTTGTTGTAGCTGAGTATATAAACTGACCGTTAGTTAGCCCCAAGTATACTTGTAGGCTGCTTTATAATATTTGATTTTGTGTATTATTCCTCTTATGGGTGGTGGGGTATGGCCATGCAGCCTAAACATATTCTTAATTAGAGGTGTTTTTGTTTGTTTGTTTGTTTTTTGTTGTTGTTTGCTTGTTTTTATTTTTTGTCAGCAGGCATCCACTCTGTCCAATCAGGGGCCAATTACCATCTTTTTTATCTAGGGTACCAGCCGACCATCCCATTATTATGTCCTTTGGGATGACAACCGTTTCACAGCAGATGAACTCCAGATCTTGACATACCAGCTGTGCCACACTTATGTACGATGCACACGTTCTGTCTCTATCCCAGCACCTGCCTACTATGCTCGCTTGGTGGCTTTCCGGGCACGATACCACCTGGTGGACAAGGAACATGACAGGTAAAAGGCTAGATGTTTGCTTTGTGCTTCAGCTTTTTGGACCAACCCTTTGGACTTTTTGTTGATAGAAGGAAGTGGATGCTATCTAACTTGATACCCTTGGCGTCTCTACCTAAACCTGAGTTGGTGTTTGGCACTGTAGGCATGGGTGAGGGATTAGCCACAGTTCAGTTCACCAGGAAAGACTTTTTTATATGTTTTCTTTTCAGTGGAGAGGGGAGCCACATATCGGGGCAAAGCAATGGGCGAGACCCCCAGGCCCTGGCCAAAGCTGTGCAGGTTCACCAGGATACTCTACGCACCATGTACTTCGCTTGAAGGCGAACGCTGTTACCTCACTGGATAGAAGAAGAAAGCTTTCCGAGCCCTGGGAGCTGTACCACCCAAATCCAGAGGAAGCAAGGCAGAGGGAGGTGGGGTCGGAAGGAGTATAAGAGGCCTTGTTTCTATCTACAGAGGGGGTATAAGGGTGGGAAGAGGACCAGCAAGACAGACTACCAGCCAGAAATCACTGATAGCAACCTCATTGTCCTCCAACCCTCTCCCCATCTTGTCATATTCGACCCCCTTGGACCAAAAGGGGCATCACTAGTGCCCACCATACACACAGTTGTCTCATGTGACTCACAGTGCTAAAGACTCATGCTCAACAGCTTGCTAGGGTCAGCTCTGCAGCCCTGTGGTCAAATGCTGGTATGTTTGGGTTTGATATATTCTAGATGAGAAAGTGGGTGGGAAGAGGGCAGGAATTTTTAGGAGCCTTAATCAGAAAAGGTCTAGATTTGTTTAAGGAAAAAAAGGAAAACAGACTCAGATCAATATTTTAGGATACTAGATGTTTTCATGGGTTCAGAATCCACTTTGTAGGAAGATTTGTAATGCTGATGATTTGGGTTGCTCCTCCCAGCTGCCACCCCGTCCCATCATTCCTCTCCACATTCTCTACCCCATACGCCTCTTCCCTGACAGACATCCAGTCCCTCGTAACACTTAAGGCACTATGGCACTTAGCTCTGAGGTGACATGACCCTGTCTTCCTTCCGCCTGCTGGTGGGTAACCAGTGCCTTCCTGTAACGGTAATGCTGCAGAACTGCAACCTTTTGTACCTTTCTCTGTGGGATGGGGTGTGGGTGGGAGAGGAGGTAGGGAGGGAGGGAAGAAATAGCCCAACGCCAGCAAGCCTCCAGCCAGAATGCCAGCTAATTTTCATTTGAAGGAATTGACTTCCATAATCATTGAGCTTTTAAAAAAAGATCACCACCTCTAGATGGTTAAAATCCATTGACATTTGCACTTTCAGACGCGACAAGTCTCCGAGCTGCTGAGGTGACTGGCCCTTGGCCTTTCCCCTGTAGCCTCCTCTTTTCCCTGGCCCCACCACCACCCTGCCAGGTCTAGAGTTACTCTCATAGTATTTCTCATTCTTGGCTTCTTTTCCCCCTGATGGTAAAGTCTCTAGTTTCAATATTTCTTAACTGGGGTGTCTTACAGCAGAAGATCGTAAGGACTAAAATAAGAAAACAAAAAAACTAAATGTTATTTTTATACCATAACTTGAGTCTATTGCCAAAATCTGGAAATTCCCTCCCATACTTGATGAGTCTGCATCCCAGAAACATGGAGCCGTAAGAGGGAACTGTGGACCTGACTTATGTTCTGGCCTGGCTAAGTAGGGGGTGGTTTTCTCCCCAAGGTGTGGTTCAGCCTCTGTCCTTCCTCTGTGCAGATAAAACCTTGTTCTCGAGATGGCCTCTCTCCATGGCGCTGTCCTGCACTCTTCCCTGTAAGTGCATCTTCCCCTTCTGGACTGGACTGTCCTTTAATTCCCTGACTAACCAAGACTCTAGCCCGTCCTCGGGGCAGGCTGGGGAATTTTGCTGCTCCCATTTGCTTCTGTTTACACAAATGAAATTTTCCTGTTTCCCACTAGGGCATGCGAGTGGGTGGCATGGGCTTTTCTTTTTTCACCCCTCTCTTGAGGTTCTGGGTTCAGCTGTCTTGCAGGACTGGAAAAGAAGTGGGTTCTAGCTTTGTCCTTGCTGACCTTGAAGCAAGGCCCCCTCTTTCCTTGACTGTTCAGTTTTCTTCCTGCATTATTGCTTGGGATAGGGAGTTTGAACCTCCGTGTACAGGTTCCCCTTCTGAGGAGCCTGAGCTTAGGACTGACTTACTCTGGTGGTGAAGCCATGAAACTTTAGATCTAGCCCAGGCTTAGAGGCCAGCTGGAGAAAGGAAGGTCTGAACCCTGGCCTATGGAGTCAAAACCTTTCCCCAAGAGCCCATGTATAGACCCAGATTTGCTATGCAAATAGTCCAGATTCAGAAATGGCTGGCTACATTGTTCAGTAACTTCCCAACAGGTAGCACAAATACTCCTTATGGAAAAAGCCCAGGACTGTTCAGTAGTTCCTCCTGTACTTCTTTTCTGCTGGCTACAGTATGGAGTGCCCCATGGGCACAGGCCCAGCTGGAGAACAGAACGGAGGGCTCTGGGAAGAGGCAGCTCACTGGAGAGCCTACATTCCTTACACAAGTGCCTAAACAGAGTGATGCCAACACTCCATCTGCCCTGTCCATCGCCTTCATAGACAGTCTACTTCGTGTTCCATCACCCTTTGGGAAGGGAGCTCTTCACAGACAGTGTGCTGTCAACTTGGGTACATTTGGGGGCTTGGATTAAGGGCAGTACTCCAGGAGGGTCCAGTCATTCACCAGCATTTGCAGATGCCCATAGGGAACAACAGGTGGCTGTCACGACTCCCAGCAACAAGTTTTTGTTCTCTCCTTTTTTCTTTGCCTCACTCTCTCCAGTTGGATTTTAAGCTAGAATGAAAAGCAGTTTCGGTCCTTTGGTATTTATGTGCCATCCAAGAAATAAAAGCAAGAGAATGCTGGGCACGATGGCCCATGTCTGTAATTCTGTTATCTCAGCACTAAGGCTGAAGCAGAAGATTTTCAAGTTCAGGGTCCACCTGGGCTACTCAGTGAATTCCAGGCCAGTGTGCACTATGTAGCAAGACCATGTCTCCAAAAAAAAGACTGAGAAAAATGACTTGGGTGACACATCTTGCTGTGATTTTAAATAATTCTTTGAGACTTAACTACTGACCATGTGGGTTCCTCTCATTTAAAGGCAGTATGCACACATTAAAAACAGTGTTGCCGAGCCTCAGCTTGTTTGGATTTGGTGTAAGTGGTGCATTGTACCGAGCTCTGGGAGGATTCCAGCCTCATCTTAGACAGCTCTTTCTCCTCCCCCCACTCCCTCCCATGCCTCCACCCCACCCAACTATTCGGCTTTCCCTTTCCTCTTCTCGCCTTCCCTGGCTTCCTTTTCCTTCTCCCTCTTCCCTCAGCTTGCTTGCTGGCTGGCCTGCCTGCCTGGCTGCCTGTGTGATAATGAATTCTCTGCATGGCTGCAATGATCCCACTGTTAGTTGGCAAGGTCAGGCTTAGCTCATTGACTACAGAAGACCAAAATCCTGTTTCTCATGCCCAGTGGTGTTAGCCCTGGGTTGCACTGTCCTCAAGCTTACACTAGGTCAGAGCAGCAGGCCTGTCTGACAAAATTAGTAGGGTTTCTGGCAGGTTCAGCGCCTCTCCATTCTATGGAGGGGTTTGGAGAAAAGGCAGTGAAAGAGTGTTGCTTTGAATTCAGTCCAGTGTGATCTATTGGTTGAGGTGCTATTGCCAGCCTGTTGGGATCAGCCTGGAGCTACTGTTACTGGGAACTTATCCTTGGACTTTGACTAAAGTTGAACAAAGTATGGAACTGCTCTAAAAATCTAGTTCTCAACTGCAACATAGGTCCTCTGTGACTGAGCAGCAATGCTTTCCAACAGTTTTCTTTTTAACCAGAATTCTATGAATGATGCCAGGGACACAGTTTTCTTAGCTGGGCCATAGAAAGTCTACAAGGCTGCTAAGTGTTGTAGACCTGGCATCAGGCATCACAAAGGAGGATGGAATTTCTTCCCTTTCAGGGTAGAAGAGTCACCTCTTACCTAGCCAAAAGGCAGTTTTGGGAATTCCTGTCAGGAGGAAAGGTTTGGTTTTGCTTTTTAATTTACTGGGCTTTAGATGGTAGTTCATTATGCCTTCCTTGGGCAGGGATCATGGCAGGGATACGCAAGGCACTCTAATACTCGGCCTTCTAAGCAGACTGGGAAAGGGGGATTCTCTGGTTTTCTCTTTCTCCCCATTTACTAGGACTTGCCTTCTCCCTGAGCCACGAGAGAGGCTGGGTTGGTGCTCTCCCCTTACTCTGCTCCTACTGACTTAGAACCTCTGGCTGCTGTACGATAGCCCAGGAAAGGGAATGGAAAGAATGGGCTCAAAACAATAATGTAAGGAAGGTGGTTTCCTTCCTTAAAAAGGGAAATCAGAAACTCTCCAAGAATTGTGTAAGTAAAGACAATGTGTCTGAATGCACTGAGTCCTCTGGTGTCATAGCAATAAGGAAAAATGAATTGACTTCCTGTGCACACAGTCTAACCTGACTGGTGTATGATGTTGCACTTAGCAGCCATGTGGTGGGCATGTGTGACTACTCTGGGTTTCACTTTATTTTCTAAACTTTTTATTCCTCTCAAGTCCAGCATGGATGGGGAAATGTCCCTGGAGCCCCGCAGCTGTGTACTTGTTTGCATTTGTTTCCCATTGAGACTTGTGTTTGTGTCCTGCTTTGAGCTGTACCCTGTCCCGTCCATTGTGAAATTATCCCAGCAGTTGTAATGTACAGTTCCCTTCTCAAGCAAGCAACAGCAGCACAACCTTGTGTTTTATAAAGACAACAGTGGCTTTTATTTCTAAAGTGCAGTCTGGTTTGTTTTTCCTACCACAAAATAAACAGTTGCTATTAATTACATCTCTCATAGGTTTTAGGGTGGAATAATAGATTGTCATGCAGTCACATTGCACAGGGTCTCTCTGTTTTCTTCACTTCACAAACATGCAAAACACTGTGCTGGGAATATTGTGGGAGGAGAAAGTAGGTACAATTCAAAAATGAGAAAAAAACAAGATGTCTTTAAAGTTTCTTGGGGGAGATCATTGTTCACCGAGTCCTCCAATACAAAACATTACAAGAGGCTAGGATGAAGCTGTAGCAGTGAAGACAGAACAGAGGGAACATTTGAGAAGCAGGCTAGAACATTAATAGGACATGAGTAGTAGAATGTAGAGTTTAAGTCTCTACTTGATCATGAGTATACTGAGACATTCTTACCAAGATGGGATCAATGAGACTATAGCAGGCATTTAGTACATTCTCTCAATAAACGATAATTAGCCTCAGGTACAAAGTTTTCTTTGAGGGTTCTGTTACGTATCCCTGGTGACCCTCAAATTCACAATCTTCTGAGCTCTACCTCCTGTGTACTAGAATTGGAGGCCTATGATACAACCTGCCTCCCTTAAAGGATCTTGAGATTCCTGGGGAGTACAGTTAGAGTTACCAATAAACACAGTCTTGGTGCTTAGGCAAGATGGGAAAGTACTGGTAGAAGTACCAGATTCACACGGGGTAAAAGGTAGCTGAGGCCTCAGGTGCAAGGCAAACCACACGGACGGCAGCCGTGTGGATGGGGCAGGCGGAAGGAAGCGAGGCGACAGCCAAGTCACTGCTAGGTGAACGGGTAACTTATTTGGGGCTGGTTAAATAGAGTGGAGAAAACATACAACAGAACAGTAATTTAGGACTTCCAAATTGTCCATCAGATAACACCACCACTTTCAAATTTTCTCTTGTTCTTAGGAGAAAAAAAAAGTCCTGATTTTGTTCC
The DNA here is from genome assembly GCF_900095145.1 of Mus pahari. NCBI lineage: Eukaryota > Metazoa > Chordata > Mammalia > Rodentia > Muridae > Mus > Mus pahari. The sequence goes on along the minus strand of NC_034595.1, from coordinate 77,497,804 downwards.
TAACAAGTTTTATGCATTGTGTGCTGGTATACCAGACAGAACCTAGCTTGCTGTACTTACTGCTAAAACTTGTCTTCTCCAGGGACTGTGAACCCCTAAGAACAGCAACTACATTCTGTTCTGTCATCTCAAGACAACAGCAGATACCAAGAGAGATGGATTTGAGGATGAGTGAAGTGAGCTGGGGAACATGAGTGTGGAGGGGCAAATCAAGAAGTGATACTGAGACAGGTTTGGTGGTACACACCTTTAACCCCAACATTTGGGAGGCAGAGACTGGTGATCTCTGAGTCAAGGCTAGCCTGATGCATATGGTAAGTTGCAGGTCACTCAGAGCAACATAGTAAGACCCTGTCTCCAGAAAAACCAAAATCAACCAACCAATCAAAAAGACACAGAATGGAGTCTATAATCCTGAACTTTAAGCCAAAATGTAATGTTCCTTCATCTTCAGGTAAGCAGAGTAGGAGAAGATCTCTTGGTGTCAGCAAATTATCTTTCAGATACTTTCAGCCCCAACTTCAGAGGTTTCTTGGGTTTGTATCTTAAGCTGGTGGCACAGTTGCTCAGCTTGAAAGGGCTGGTGTCTCCCCTAGTACTGGAACACTGATTTCTCAACACTGGAGCAGAAGGTTCAGAGAAGGATTCTGGCAGAGAGCCCACGAGGAATTATCACTGGCAGACAGTGTACATAAAATAGGTCTAGCAGTCCTCTGGAGGCCAAGTGTTATGACTTTGCAAATTATAGCACTAAGCCTTTGGTTACCACCTGTCAAATTCCTCTGGGATATGGCCGCCTAGACACCAGGATCCTTCCAGCTGCAAATCTTAAAGGAAGTTGGTTGAACTTTAACAACATATTCCTGGTTGAAATAAGACAAATTTATTTTATTTTGGTTTTTCAAGATAGGGTTTCTCAGTGTACCAGATCCCTAACTGTCCTGGACTTGCTTTGTAGACCAAGTTAGCCTAGAACTCTGCATTGGGATTAAAGGTATGCACCACCACCACCCAGTGACACAGATGGTTTTTTTGTTTTTGTTATTTTGTTTTTCTATTTGAAAAACTTAGCGATGGGTTGCTTCTTATAGAACCCAGGACTACCAGCCCAGGGATGGCACCATGAACAATGGGCCCTCCCACCCTTGGTCACTAATTGGGAAAATGCCTTACAGCTGGATCTCTCGGAAGCATTTCCTCAAGGGAGACTCCTTTCTCTGTGATAACTCCAGCTTGTGTCAAGTTGAAGCACAAAACCAGCCAGTACAGAGACCCTTTTTAGCACTGGTTGAACAAGCTTACCTCTTGCCTTCTACTCTAGAATCTTACGGCAGTTAGGGTTTAGGTTAACGTTATGGTGATAGATGGTACTTAGTTCCAAGCCTCAGGCATGCTGTACCAGGCTTCTGTCAATATCACTTCAGTAATGATGCACTGGAATACCAAATGGATTCTCATTTCCCAGACATTGTTTTGACTCTAGGCTAAGGAGTGTTTACACGCGTGGGAATATATGCAGAGAACATGAAAGAAGCGTGGGAATATATGCAGAGAACATGAAAGAAGCAACCCTTCAAAGCAGCCATGTCAGAAGTTAGAAGGACTTTTTTTTTTCCCCCTTACAGTGTTTCTTTCTAAAAGAAATTTTCCTCCTCAATTCCCTTGCAATTCAGGCTTCATGTCTCATTGGCTCATTTTCTCATGCCACTGGCAAAGCAAAGTCATCTTTTCTTTGTAAGACATCCTTATCCTTTGAATCGTAAGGACTTGGAAGGTTAGCTATGTCTAACAAGACAGAAGCAGGTAAGAACCTTGGCTTATGGTGAGTGGTAGAGAGCCTTCATTCTTGGCTCCGTGTGTTTTATATTGTGTTTGCTGCTAGTGATCCAAATACAAGTCATTCTAGAAACGACAGGTGGGGGCTGTCATTTTTTAATGATGTGTCTTACCTAACACAGGAAGTAGATTACAGAAGCATGAAGGGCTGTAGAATAACTGGCAGTTGGGAAGAAAGTGAGCATTCTTAAATCCCTGAATCTCATAAATCCCTCAAGGCCTTACCACACGTCACAGTAGGAAGTTTGAAATGCACTGAGTATTTGATATTTTAATGTGCTTTGTCATGGTGTCTGTCATGTATCCCTGTAACTATTTGACACCCTGATATTTTTGTTCGGTTGTTCATGCTGTTTACTCATTTTTAAATTTGGTTGTTTGTCTTAATGAGCTATAAAAGCATATAAAATTCAAGAAATACGTTCTTTGTTGGCGATATATGTGTATATATACACATAAGTGTACATATATAAAGTAATTTTTCCCAATCCATGACTTGCCTTTCATTTTGAGTAGGAAAAAACTTCCCATTTTCATGTCCAGTTTATTAATGTAAAGTTAAGTTTACTGTCTTTCTAACTTTTCTGGTTCATGCTTTTTTTAGTAGTATTTAAAGAAAATTTACATTGTCGGCCTGAGGTGGCCACTGAGGTGCTCAGTTCGCAGTGTGCACTGCTTCCTCTGCGCCTCAGACTTGGTACTGTTTTATAGTTCTTCCTTCTGAGAACAATCAATGCCATCAGGGATAAGCCCACAGTTTTATCCTATTTCTTGAGCCCTATCCTTGAAAACCATCCATCTGTCCATCTGTCCGTCCATCCATTCATCCATCCATCCATCTATCCAAATGTGCTCTTATAGGACAGCAACAAACATTGCTCTGGGTACTGAAGGTGTGGCAGTTAACAAGATACACAAAACTTTATGCCCCAAAGATTAGACTCATTTGGAAATCAGTTACCCCCAAACAGTATTTGGCCAGGGGAAAGCCTTATACAACTTTTCATCGGCATCCTAGACCTTTTTGCCTCCCTACTTTAAATTCTAATTCATGAGTTTTTCATGTGGGCTTACCCTAAAACAGTAAAAGCAGGGTAGATAGGAACCTATCATAGACATTTGTTGGATTTCACTGAGTCTAAGGGCCCAAATCTTCCTACAGTGTTAAAAAAGGGCAGCACTTTTGAAAAGATGGATCAGTGGTTATGATCACTGGCTGTTCTTCCAGAGAACCTTAGTGCTTCCAGCACCCACGATTGCTCACAACTGTCTGAACTCCAGTCCCAGGAATCTGCCACTCTCTTCTTGCCTCCGTGACACCAGACTCCCACGTGCATAGACCAGACACCACCACGCACATTTTAAAACAAATAAAACCATGCTGTTTGTCACCACACCTTGTTTTTCTGGAAGCTAGCTGAGCTTGCATTCATTCAAAGAACTAGTTCCAGAGGTTAGGGGTAGGATAGGGCCTTGCATACGTCTGAGATTTAGTTCTTGTGGCTTAGGTCAATATGGATTGTATATAATCAGAGCTTGAACATGACTGCTCATTCATCTGGGGATGTGATATTTTAAAAGTGATACGAGTATTTCTTTTCAGTCAGCAGGAAGAAAGTGAGGCAGAATTGGTGGGCTAGATGTGGCTTGGAGTCACTTCCATTTATTAAATGTTTATTATGTAGTCAGCACATTTATTAAGTGCTTCAAAATTGTGACTATAGTAAATATTTTTGTTACTAACACTTGGGAGGGTTTTTTTTTTTTTTTCTGTGTGCATTGTTACATGTTGGTCTTTCAATTTTTCTGATGAGGAAACTAAAGTCCAAAGATAAAGTGACTAATCCAAAAACCCATAACGGGGAGGGAAGGGATAGTGAAAATAAAATCTTTCTCGATTCTCTTTTAAAAAAAAGAAATATATGTCAAAACATTACTGGTTCATTTGGGACACGGGGGGGGGGGAATACTGAATCATTGCTAAGCTTGCATGAAGTATCTGGTTTCACGAAGCCAAGGATTTTTAAAAGAAGGGACTATTTGCCTGATAATGAGCTGGGTCTAGTCTCCCAAAGGTTCCAAGTCAGCAGAAAAGCAGCAGACCGTATCGTATCGGGGTAACTGGAGGCTGACCAATTTAGCGGTAAAAGTCTTGAGTCCCAAGGAAGAGAAAGGTTTAGCAGGTGTTTAAACACCGGAAAGTCGTTTAGGTTCCTCAACGTATTAGGAGACTGTTTAAACATAAACATAATTACAGCTGGTATTCATGGAACGCCCCGTTTCTTGTTCATCCGTTTAAAAACTATATTAAACTTGTAACCGCCTAGTGCACGTGCTCCAAGCGGGTGTGGCAGACGGAGCTGGGAAGGAGGATGCCCTCGGCTGGTCACCCGCCACTCTCAGGCTGTACCTCAGGTAAGCTCCGCGGGCTGGCAGCGACGTCGCCTCAAGCAGCGGTCCTCACCCGGGAGGCTGGCACAGGGAAAGCTGGCCTCTCGTTCGGGATTGTCGCCGTCAGGCACAGCGGGTTTCAGGGCGACCGCCCATCCGCGGCTCCGCCCCAGCCAGGCACCGGCTCACCCGCCCACAAGTCCCCAGACGTCGCTCCCGCAAGGCTCTGGCTTGAGCCGAGCTGCGGACCGGGAGGGAGAGCGGGGCGCGATCCGGAGAGCGGAAGTGACGCGAGCGGGCTTCCGGGGGCGACCGGGAAAAGCGAGCAGCAGCGGCAGCCGCGGCGACGGCGGCGGAGCGGCTGGCGGGGCGGGAAGGGAAGCTGCACGCGTCAGCAGCTGTAGGCGACGCAAGTTCCGGACCTGGCTCCAGCGTCCTCGCTCAGGACTGTCGCCGCTCTTACCTCGCTGCGGACGGGCTGTCTCTCCCGACTGTGCCTCCTGTGCCCGGAGCTTTCCGAGGGCGTCCGCTCCTCGCCTCTGTGGTGGCACCTTTCTCTTGTGAAGCACTCCCCCCAGCTCCATGAATGGAAATCGGCTCCGCAGGTGAGGCGAGCTGCCGGACAGGGCAGGTGGGGTCGTTACCCCGACGTTGTCCCCTGAGCATCCTTGTTCCTTCCACTTCAGGTGCTGTCAGCGCACATAGTGAGGGAGCTGCGGGCTTTCAGGCCCGACGCGGGTGGCCCCTCCACAGCCCCGCACCGCCACTCTTGGGGTCATTGAGTTGGCGAATCTGCAAGGAGGGCTTAAGTTTGGAGTTCTGTAGGTGATGACACCCCCCTAGAGTGCTTTCCCCTGAGGATAGGAGTTTGCCCTTGCTTTTGGGATTCTTGTTGGAAATGTAAAGGGTGCGCTTGTCCTTTAACCGGGTCGTGTGTCCCATGGATGCAGGACAAATCAGGCATCACCCTTATCTACCTCTTAGTGTAGTTTGAGAATACTCTGAGATAACCAATGTGATTACGTTTCTAATTGGTGCTCGGGCGACGTCAGATGTAAGATGGCATTGCTCCCATCCCCGGTTCTCAGTGTCTGTGACAGTGGGATGTGTAGTTCCTGAGGAGCTCGGAGATGTCCTGTTGGTCTGGACCACTGCTTATGTAGAAGGCAGAGCTTCAGGATGCTGACACTATCCCCCCCCCCCCCTTTTCTATTCCCTACACAGAAGTTGCCATATACCTGGAAATCTGGAATTTAGGATTTGTCTCTTGAGGGAAAAAAAAAAAAATAGAGGTCCTGAGAAAGGAAGCCGGCCTGGATAGTGTTTGTCTTTAAAAAGGAAAAAGTAGTCAACGGTTCTAAAGTAATTGATAGAGTAAGGTGAAATAGGTGTTACATAACAGCCTGCTTGCCCGGCAGTCACCCTGTTCTCCAGTTTGAAAGTTCTCTTCATTCACAAGATCAGTAATATATTTTTTCCATATATTAGGAGGATTGCCTTGTTATTATGTTCTAGCAAGTCCCTGAATTTCATATCTCATCTTGCCAATTTGAAAGGTCCCCAAATATAAGAGAAAAAAAAAAAAACCAAACAAAACTAAAACTAGCAACATAGAAGGCCTTCAAAAAGGTTCAGGGCATAATTGTCAAAGGGATACAAAAAGGCATCTCCCTTATTATGTGGAATTTCTTTCTACTCAATTTCTACCACTTTTTTCCTTTCTGTGTTCCATTTTTTCCCTCATATTTTCTTAACAGCGAAATATGTCTAGGCTGTGAAGTTTTGGATTCATTATCAATATGTGTATTTCCAGACTGTATTTTCCATGCTTTAAAAGTTTTCATTCTATTTGTATTGCTTTTACTTTACAAGATATCTGATTATTTCCAGCTCTCTGATTTTTACATAGCTACCCTGTAGTCTGGAAAACTAAATATGACATTTAAGGTTGTGTTAATCATCTACCTAAAACTTTTGAAGATCTTTCCCCCAAATTGAGTATTTCCCTTATTTGGACTTTTCAAGTGAAAATATTGACATGTATTGATTATTTGTGATATCAGGGCAACCACTCAGCTGATACAATTAGCTAAGCCTGACTCAGAAAGTAAAATGTACCTTTTCTTTTGGGGTGTTGTTTTGATAAAATATTGAGCAATTGATATATTTTCACATCAGGGTAGGTATAGGTAAGATTTATTAACTAGTTTGGCAATGGTGGCTCACACCTTGGTTCAATCTCTGTGAGTTGGAGTCTAGCCTGGTCTACATAGAGAGTTCCAGGCCAGCTGGGGCTACTTAGTGAGACCCTGTCTAAACAAACAAACAAACAAACAACAAAACAACCAAATTGTTGTTAATTGAATAAAAACAACCAAAACAGTTCTACCAGCCATGCTTGGCCATCTTGAAACATAAAATTTGTTCTTCAGTGAAGTTTATGTGTGACTGACTGTTGTTTAATATCAGGCTCAAGGTTGTCATCAAAAATGATTCTTTTGACTGGGTGTGGGGACCCAAGCCTTTAACCTCAACACCTGGAAGGCAGAGACAAGTGGGTTTCTGTGAATTTGAGGCTAGTCTAGTCTACATAGTGAGTTCCAGGCCAGCCAGAGCTTCATAATGAGACCCTTTAGAAGGAAGGGAGGGAGGAAGGTGAGGAAAGGGAAGGGAAGGGAAAGGGAAAGGGAAAAGAAGGGAAAGGAAGAAAGAGAGAAAGGGAGTGGGGGTTTGTGTTGTTCCAGCAACTTTTATGTAATTGTTACAGTGAATGTGAAATTGAAACATACTTAGGAAAATAGACAACTAGGTTTTAAATTCATATTTGACAGATATGTATTTTGGTTTGACTTTTTTTTAGATATGTGGGCTAGATAGATGGCTCAGCAAGTAAGAGCACATGCTGTTCCAGCAGAGGACCCAGGTTTGGTTCCTAGCACCATGTGGTAGCTCAAAACTATAACTTTAGTCCCAGGAGATCTGATGCCCTCTCCTGACCTCAAAGAGCATCAGGCATGCATATAGTGCAAATACATACCTGCTGGTAAAACATTCATACACATAAAGCAATATAATAAATCTTAAATTTGAAAAAAATAGATATAGGTGCTTTCTAACAGTCTATTAAGGTTAGTACTGAAATTTTGGCTCTCAAATTCTGTTTTCCTTTTAGTTAGTGCAATAGAGGATATCAAATATAATTATCATGTAATTATTTAGTGATGGAGTATTCCTTACTAAAACTATTTATTTTTTCTTTCCTATTTGCATGAAATATTACAAGAGTTATTTGTGAAACTAGGTTTCCTTGTGTAGGTTAAAGCTGTATGCCATCATGCCTAGCTCTGGAAGGCATTTTTCAGTTTGTCCTATACAGTCCACTAATTAGTACCACCTCAACTTCAATTTAACAACAAAAAAGGGAACAATTCATTTTAAATAATAATTTGGCATTTATGTCTACGATTCCTTAGGGGTACACCTGATAAAACTTTTTTTTTTTGGTCTAATTACAATTGAGCTAAAAATTATGGGCTATGCTTTGTTTCTAAATAAAATGAGAACAGGAAAATCAGGTAATGTTCATTTAAACGCTACCTATTTTTTTTTTTAAGATTTATTTATTTATTATATGTAAGTACACTGTAGCTGTTTTCAGACATACCAAAAGATGGGCATCAGATCTCATTAAAGAAGGTTGTGAGCCATCATGTGGTTGCTGGGGTTTGAACTCATGACCTTCGGAAGAGCAGTCAGCACTCTTAACCGCTGAGCCATCTCTCCAGCCCTAAATTCTACCTATTTTTGAACTCTAGTACTCTAGTTTATATTTTTAGGTAAAGCCCAGCTGTTATTCAGAAAGGAATTATACTTAAATGTAAATATTCTCTGATAATCTATGTGAAGATGGGCGTTTCAGTTATGGACTGCTTTCCTAGCGTACTACAAATTCCATCCCCAGCATTGGAGGTGAAAAGGCTCATGGAGGGAAACAGCTTTTTTTTTTTAATCATAAATTACTAATATGTAAGTAGAGTTGTCGTGGCTGATAGTTTTATATAATCTTGCAAAAAGTTTTATTTACTTTTACCTTAAAAGTGTTTGACTGCATGTGTGAATCACTTATACCATGTATGTGTCTGGTGCTCCCTGAGGCCAGAAGAGGGCATTGACTCCCCTGGGACTGAAAATAGAGTGTAGTGAGCAACCATTTGTGAGTGCTGGGAACGCAACCTTGGTCCTCTTGAAGAACAGGAAGTTTTCTAACTGTTGAGCCGTCTCTCCAGCCCTCTTAAGTTAAACTTCTAATTTTGTTAGAGCCCTGTATTTCTTTTATTGATGAAAATGTTTTGAGTCAGAAGCACTTGCAAAAGTAAGGCACTTGCAACCAAGGCTGATCCAGATCTCATATGCAAGCAGAGAACTGACTTCCAAAAGTTGTCCCATCCATACAGACATCCACACGCAATAAACAGTTTGGGGAGGGAAACAAAGCCCATTTGGGACCAGATTTCAGAAGAACAAAAGCTGAATGTAAAGGGAGCTGGAAGTAAATCAAGAATGAGACTTGGAGTCTGGCATGATGGGCTCCTGTCATCTCAGCATTCGGAAAGCCTGAGAGAGAATTGTGACTTGGAAGCCATCCTGGGCTACATAGTCAGACTCCATCTCAAAATAAGAGGGAGGATTTGAAGAAGAGGGTTAGAGTAAGAGATTCAAAATAACTGACATACACAGTGCCGTCAGAGTCTCAGGTTAATATTTAAGACAACACATTACTTTGGAAAGTAATCATTATTATAAAAATTTTATATTTATGGCTTGTTTTGAGGGGAACAATGTCATATTGCCCCTTTGTGTGGTAGTTGTGAATTTGGAAGTACTAAATTTTTTTTTCCTACTTTATTACCACTTAAAATTTTGTTTTGTTGCTGCTGTCCTGAAATGGCCATTATAACATTTAGAATTTGCTACTTAAGACTGGCATCTTGAGCCGGGCAGTGGTGGCACACACCATTAATCCCAGCACTTGGGAGGCAGAGACATGCGGATTTCTGAGTTCAAGGCCAGCCAGGTCTACAAAGTAAGTTGTAGGACAGCCAGGACTACACAGAGAAACCTTGTCTTGAAAACAAAACAAAACAAAAAGACTGGCATCTTGATTATTGTTTTAGAATTTAATTTTTCTATCAATGATAGGTACTCAGAATATTAAAAAGGAGACAAATGTCACTTTTCTTTTTTTGAAGAAATTATGTTTGTAATATGTAAAATAGTTGGTTATATTATAATATTTTATATGTGTATATAATGTACTTTGAATATAACCATCCACTTTTTTCTATTAAATATAGGGCCCAGTGTGGTGACCGCACTCAGAAGGGGGAGTCAGGTTCTCTGAGTTTTATGACTGCATAGTCTACGTAGTGAGTTTCAGGTCAGTCAGGACTGTATAGTGAGACCCTGTCTCAAAAATGTTAAACTTTAAAGAAGAGCTGAAAACAAAACAAAATAAAACATATTTAACTTAAAATGTAGTCTTGTAAGCATAAAGAAAATATTTAAAAACACCCATGAGCCTGTCACTATGACACAACCAATTTTTATTTTTAGAAATCAAATTAGAAACTAGTCAACCATAAGAAAGCTGCCTTGAAAAACAGGTAAAATGAATGAAAAGATAAATACATGCTATTTCCTTTTATTCTCTGGGTAAATTTTGCCTAATAAGTTGGTATTCATGTTTGTTAGTTTATATTTTTCATTGGGAACACCGTATTTGTTTGGTTCCATAAGCCTGGCCAAACAGCATGCCAGGAGGCCAGGGGCCCTATAAAGGGAGAGTTCCTGGAAGAGTTAGTTCTCGCTTGTATATGGAAAAATCCTAACTCTGAGAGGAATTCTTGCCAAATTGTCTTTAGCTGTTGGATTCTAGCTGAAAATTATTTTATATTATAGATATCTAGATTCATTTGATTTCTAAAATCTTAGGATACTCTACCTGAAAGACAAACTTAAGTCAGTGTTTTTGTTCATTTAACAAAACTTTCTTTTATAGCACTTAAACCTTAAAATGTAATTTTTAAAATAGTTAATATATAAGAGAAAAAAGGCCAAAGTTACAGATCTGTTTTTAGGAAAGTAGAAGTAAAAAGGTAATTTATTCTCAACTGATTTCATTTCTTGTCCTTCTTAGTTTCCGAGGGCTAAGTTGAACAACATTTAGCAGACAATCCTACTTTCTAATTCACTTCTCTGGAATACTCATAGACCCTCATTCTTGGCTCATTAGCAAAACAGGTGTGAGAAAGAATATTCTGTGCTTTTCTACCATAATGATTATGCTGTTAGGATGCATGAACAGCCTTTCTGTATTTGGAGTTTCTGTGGTATTCTACCATTATCTGTGTTAATATTAATGACTTTCTTTGGCTAGCCAATGCTTTAAAAAAAAGACTATTGAGATTCAAACAACTAATGCTTTCTCTTACATTATAAATGTAGATTTCTGTGGATTGATAAACAGTTAAAATGAATGAAAAGAAATAGATGCTATTTCCTTTAATTCGGTCAAATTTTGCTTAATATGTTGGTATTAATAGATTAATTTTTATATATAATATATTAGTTTATGTTAGTTTATATTTATATTGATTTTGTAGTTTGGTTCTTACATTTGTCTAGAATATCAGCTTAATAAATTAATCTGCAAGTGTTCATTTTTTTCCCTTACCCCACAAGTATTCATTTTATATCACATACTTATTTTATTATTTTAATAATTTTCAAATTCTTGGGAAATCAGAAATTATGCAATATAAGCATGAATAAATGAAATATTTTTAGATTTTTTTCATAGTTAGAAGGAAATTTGCAAGAAAATTTTTACAATTAATATATTTATGTACTATTTTAGTTTTAATTAATACTATTTTGCTACTCTTCTGATTTCTAAATCTTCTAACAACATAAGTTATACATAATATCTATTTGAATTTTAAAAATAGTTAATGAATAGATTGCAAAATCTATTAATATTAATCTTTACTCTTATTTTCAAGGGAGAAAATTCTTCAAAAGATTTCTCCCTATAGTAATATCTGAGACAGTTAACCCTTAACAGGTTTAATATTGTGTAAGTGATTGTTTAGGTATAGTGAATATGTCTACAACCACTGTCTTTCTTGATGAGTTTATGTATGAATAAATAAGTGGACATTGAAACTGGCAAATAGGAGTTTACTAGAAGTTTCATACTAATGTGTACTAGTATAAGTTCAAAGGCATAAAATCACAGGTATTTCGTTCAGTTAAATTTGGAGATGAACTTAATACATTTACTTTTCTGAAACAAACATTTTTAACTATAGACCAATAAATACATATTCCTTGTTTTAAAAAGTAAAACTATAAAGGAATGCAAAATAACATTATATAACAATATTATCCTAACCTTCACATAAAACTATCAGTCTGGCATGGTGGTGATTGCTTGTAATCCCAAAGCAAGCATAGAGGGACTTAACTTAAAGAAGAAAATGTTGCTGGCAGTAGTGGCACACACCTTTGAGGCAGGAGGAATTCTGTGAGTTTGAGGCCAGTCCAGTCTAAAGAGCAAGTTCTAAGACAACAAGGGCTACATAGAGAAATCCTGTGAGGTTGGGGGGCAGTGAGGAGAGAAAAAAAGTTTGCCTGTTTGTCATGTTGTTTTTACTTCTACCTTTAGTATTAAATCATGTATTATGAGTATTCTCACGATATCATTATTTATACCTATGTGTTAGCAATGATAACTTTTATGGGTATATACATTTAATTTTTAATATGTTAACCAGTCTTATAGGTGGGAATTTAGAGTTTTTCTATTTTTTTCTTCATTATGAATAAAACTTTGGCATGTATCTTAGTACATAGTACACAGATCTTTGAATACTAGCTCAGTGCTGCCTATTGTATAAATTCCTAGAAATAAGATTGGTAGAGCAAGTATTCTATGAATATTAAAGCAAAATTTCCATGATTTGAGGTGAGGGCTGGAGAGATGGCTCAGTGAAGAAGAGCACTTAGGGGACCTGGGTTTGATTCTCAGTACCCATGTGGAGAAACCCTGTCTCAATATATAAATGAAATTATTTAAAAATACACAGGTAAGCTAGTGAGATGGCTCAGTTGGTAAAGGTGCTTGTCACCAAGCCTGATGTCCTGAGGCCAATCCCCAGGATTCCACATGATAGAAGGAGAGAACTGACTCCCACATGTTGTTTTCTGACCTCCGTAAATGTTCCATGATATGCACATAAGTAAGTAAATAAATATAAGAACCTACATTTTTTATGCTATTAAAACACAAAAATATACTCAACCAAAATAGAAAAAGAAACTTTTTAAAATGAAATTAGAACTATATGTGATGGAAGTCACATTAAAGCCAATATTCAAGAAGCATTTTCCAGAAGTGTATCACCACCCTCAGCTAGACTTTTTTTTTCAACTGTGGTAAAATACACATACCATTAAATTTATCTTCTGTACACTTGAATGTACAGATCACTAGTGATAAAGTACGTTCACATTGTTGTGCAAATAATCACTAGAATTCTTTTTATCTTGGAAAACTGAAACTTACTCCCCCTTGGCTCCTGTCATAGCCCCTAACAATCACATTTCTTTTTTTTTGTTTGTTTGTTTTGTTTTGTTTTTTTGTTTTTTCTGAGACAGGGTTTGTCTGTGTAGCCCTGGCTGTCCTGGAACTCACTCTGTAGACCAGGCTGGCCTCAAACTCAGAAATCCACCTGCCTCTGCCTCCCAAGTGCTGGGATTAAAGGTGTGCACCACCTTTCTTCTTCCTGTCTTTAAAACAAAGCAAAAGACTGTTTATTTCTTATTTTGTGTCTGGAGAGGATGCCACCCATAAGAGGCAACTTGTAGAGTTGATTCTGTTCTTCCATCCTGTGGGTTTTGGGAATCAAACTCAGGTTGTCAGCTTTAGCAGCAAGTACTGTCCTCACTGAACCATCTTGCTGGCCCTCTCTCTGATTTTTATACATATCTCATATAAGGTGGTAACACAGTGCTTGTCTTTTTGTAACTGGCTATTTCACTTAACATTATGTCCTAAAGTTGGTCTATATTGTAGTATGTGTCAAGAATTTCTTCTAAGGTTGAATACTTTGCCTTGAATACTCTTCCACACCTATTCATAATCCATAACATTTAAGTTGCTTTTTATCCTTTTGCTGTTGTAAATAATTCTCCAATAAACATTCATGTTAAATTATCTTTGTTCAAGTTTTTTCCTTTAAATTCTTAAACACACACATACAAACACACATTCATATACCTCCCTCCCCTAAAGTAGAATTACTGGATCATATAATCCCAACGTTGATGTAGCAAGTACCTGTGTCAGGGTCTATTAGATTAAGTGCATTTGCCACCAAGTCTGAGGATCTGAGTCCAATCCTTGGGACCCATATAGTGAAAGGATAGAAGTGACTCTTGAAAGTTGTCTTCCGACCTCCTCACATGTACAAGCATATGTATGCCCTTCCATAGACAAACTACTAATAATAGAAGATTCTCAATAAAACAAAAATGTAAAAACTTATTGTATCATATGCTACTCTTATTTTCAAGATTCATTTTTATTATGTGTATGTGTATATGTGAGTCCTGTGACAGCGTGTTTATAAGTACATGCACATATAAGTACAGGTGTCCACAGAGGCCAGAGGAAGGCATCAGATCTCTGGAGCTAGGATTATAGATAGTTGTGAGCAACATACTATGCGTGCTGGGAACTGAAATGGAACCCTCTGCAAGAGCAGTCTATGTTCTTAACAGCTTAGACATCTCTCCTGCCCATACTTTCTATTCTTTCCACTTTATGTATGTATGTATGTACATACTTAACTACCTACCTGCCTATGTGTGTATGGTCGTTTTGCCTCTGTGCGACATGTATGTGCCTATCATCTGTTGAGGCCAGAAGGAGGTATTAGATCCGTTGGAATAGAAGTTATAAAGAAAGGATAATGAGCTGCCATTTAGGTTCTGAGAATCAAACCTTGGTGCATTGGGAAAGCAGCCAGTGCTCTTAACCACTGAGCCACTTCTCCAGCTTCTTTCTTCTGGTATTTTACAAAACACTTGTACAGTTTTCCAGAGTGGCTATAGTGCCATTTTCTACTTGTACCAGCATAGAACTATTGGGATTTCAGATACTATTGTGTGTCAGTAAGTTGTCTTTTCCTGGTAATTTGCCGGTTTCATTACTGTCAAATTTATTGTCAGGATTTTTTTAATGTCTTCTGGTGGTGATTCCTTTAAAAAAAAAAAAAGATCTGGCATTGTTTATTTAAGTTGTTTTCTTCATTTAAATAAAATCAGTGTTGCTTGAAACTTCCAGTTTGTCAGTGAAATGGTTCAGTGAGTAAAAGTGCTTATTGACAAGCCAGACCACCTCGGCTTAATCCCTGGGACCCATATGGTGAAAGTAGACAACTGACTCCTTCAAGTTGTCCACTGACATCCACGTGTTTACCCCCCCACACACACTTACACACATACATACTATATATAAATTAATGTCGACTAAATATATATAATAAATGTAAAAATCTTGAAGTTTATTTTTCAGATAATTCATTTTTGATCATTTTGTCATGTAATTACTATTATAGATTGATTTCCTTCCTTTTTCTGACATGTTTGTTTGTTTGTTTTTGTGACAAGTTCTTATGTAAACCAAGCTTGCCTCTTAACTCACTGTGTACCCAGTGCTGACCTTAAATTCCTGATTCTTCTGTTTCTACTTCCTAAGTGTTAGAATTTTAGCCATATACCACTACAGAAGCAGCAAGTGCTCTTAACCACTGAGCCATCTCTCCAGCTCCTCCACCTTATTTTTTGAGATACTTTCTCAATGAACCTGAAGCTTGAGGTTTCAGCTAGACTGGCTGGCACACAGGTACCTGGGAGCCTCCTGTCTCTGCCTTCAGTGCTGGGATTCTAGGCACACCTATATATTCATGGATTTCTCCCCACACCCAAATTCAGGTCCTTGTGCTTACACAGTGAACACTTCATCCACCGAGCCATCTCTCCAGCCTCCATTTTCCTTTTTTAAAATTATTATTATTATTAATCATTTTATTTGTTTACATTTCAAATGAAGTCTCCCTTCCTGGGTACCCTTCAACAAACCCTCATCCTATTCTCCCTCTCCCTCCTCCCCTTTGCATCTATGAGGGTGCACCTCCACTCACTCACCCACTCTTGCCTCGCTGCTCTAGCATCCTCCTACACTGGAGCTTCAAGCCTCCTCAGGACCAAGGGCCTCTGTTCCCATTGATCTCAGATAAGGCCATCCTCTGCTACATATGTAGCAGATATAGCCAACCATCTGATAGAGCCTGGGGACCCCAATGGAAGAGCTAGGGGAAAAACTGAAGGGGCTAAAGGGAATTGCAACCCCATAGGAAGAACAATAGCAACTAACCGGGCCACCCAGAATGTCTAGAGACTAAACCACCAACCAAAGAGTATTCATTTTGTTTGTTTGTTTTTTTCGAGACAGGGTTTCTCTGTGTAGTCCTGGCTGTCCTGGAACTCACTCTATAGACCAGGCTGGCCTCGAACTCAGAAATCCGCCTGCCTCTGCCTCCCAAGTGCTGGGATTAAAGACGTGCTCCACCACGCCTGGCTTCTTTTTCATTTTTATTTTGGGTTTGGGTCTTAATTTAGTTTAGATGTATTTTATTGTTAGTGCCAGCTACCTGGGTCTAATATGCACTGGCTTACTTGAGTTTCCATAGTTCTTGTGTCTCTCCTTTCCAGAGCATAGTTATTTGTTTTTAATGAAGAGAATAAGATGAGATGAAAGAAACTGAAATGTTAGGAATAATGTCACCTTTGAGGACCAAGTTTAAACATTTATCAGGTGTACCTATAGTTCTAACCTACTATAAGATTATATAAATATGGCTTTTAACTGTGTGAAACTTTTTTCTCCTCCCTGACAGGACCCACTGGGGCCCAGCCCCTATTCATAGTGCCCAGAAGACCTGGGTATGGCACCATGGGCAAACCCATTAAACTGTTGGCTAACTGTTTTCAAGTTGAAATTCCAAAGATTGATGTCTACCTCTATGAGGTTGACATCAAACCAGACAAGTGTCCTAGAAGAGTGAACAGGTAAGAACCATGGAGTTTAGCTGACATTTGCTATTTGTATTTGCTGTAGTAAATTAGTGTGGTGGCACATGCCTTTAATCCCAACACTCTGGAGGCAGAGGCAGGTGGATTTCTGAGTTCGAGGCCAGCCTGTTCTACAAAGTGAGTTCCAGGACAGCTAGAGCTACAGAGAAACCTTGTCTCAGGAAAAAAAAAAAGTTATGACTATCTTACATATTTAAATAACAATAAATTATAACACTTTGACTAGGAATACATGATAATTTGTTTTGAAAGTTGTACTTCAGTAGATGATAAGAAAAATCTTCAAATGTCCTTGAGATTATCCCACTATCTATGAGCTTACATGTTATTCGTTTGGTAATAAACAAAGTTTAAGCATTGGGTGTGGTAGTGCATGCCCCATTTGAGAGACAGAGGCAGGTGGATCTCTGAATTCAAGTTTAGCCAGAACTACAGAGTGAGTCCAAAACAGCCAGGACTACACAGGGAAACCCTGTCTTGAAAAGAGAAGTGGGCTGTGAGCAGGATAGAAAGTGAATTAATAAAATAAAAAGAACTATAAGAACAATCAAAGACTTGAAAATATAGTCAAGGAAAGTAAAAAGTAAAAATATTTGGAAAAGACATAAAAATCTGATTAAATTATAACATATATACTACATACCATACACGTGTATTATGAGTATTATGTAATATATGATTATATGCATATATTTATATATGCAATAGATTCTTTTTTAAAAAGGATCTATTCATTTTATGTATGAGTGAGTGCTCTATCTGCATGTACACCTACATGCTAGAAAAAGGCATCAGATCACATTATAGATTGTTGTGAGCCACCATGTGGTTGCTGTGGATTGAACTCTGGACCTCTGAAAAGCGCAATAGATTCTTTCAATATATTATTATATATTGATTATTTATATGTGCAATATATATTTGAATATCCATTTTTGAAATAGAAAGCACTGTCAAACAAAAACACAACAAAAAGGTTTGAGTCATGTTTACATGTTTGAAATCTGGCCAAGCATCCTGAGCATGTTTTTTGTGTTGCTACTAGATAGTTCCTTCTACCTCAGTCTAAATGCTGGTGTTACAGACATGGGTCACCACGAGCCTTTTTT
This sequence comes from Mus pahari, assembly GCF_900095145.1. Lineage (NCBI taxonomy): Eukaryota > Metazoa > Chordata > Mammalia > Rodentia > Muridae > Mus > Mus pahari. The sequence continues at coordinate 77,480,249 of NC_034595.1, read as the reverse complement.
CAATTCCTTCTGAACATTACCAAAATAGTTAAGGGACAAAATGCAGCAGTTAGTTCTCACTAACCTTTTCAAAATGGATAAAGGTATATCAAATTGTATCTTTCTAATGTAAAGATTATGTTGCTACCTTCTATAATGTCACAGTTATCTTTTTAAGTGACTGTGGTTTTCCAATAACTCTTGAGCATGAGGTATTTCTTTTTCTTATGCTACATATACAGATATGTAACAGTAAGACATTAATAACAATACTAGAATAGTTATTCTAGCCAAAAAAAAGTGTGCCCTGTAGTCAGAGGGTTTCTCTTGGTGAGATCCCCAGGAAATACTGTGAGTCACTCTGTGAGTCAGCTTCTTGCAGACTTGCTCTCCACACTTATATTCTGCTTTTGGGTGTATGTGTTAGCTTCATCTACTTTTTGTTTCTTTGGTTTATTTTGATTTAAAATGACTATTTTATGGCTGGAGAGATGGCATAGCAGTTAAAAGCACTGACTGCTTTAGGTAGCTCAAACCATTTGTAACTACATTCCTGGGGGATCCAACACTCTTTGGACCTCTGTGGACACCAGGCAACACATGATGCATAGACATACACACAGGCAAAACACTTAGGCACATAAATACATTTTTTAAATATATAAAAAGAAAGGAAATGACCATTTGATAAAGAGCAAGTTTAATACATACATCTAAAACAATGTATGTATTTTTAAAGAGGTGAGTGGTCACAACAATTAAATTTCATATGTGTTAGAATTATGTGTTAGAAATAGGACCTCAGGTCTGTCTGCTAAATGTGTATGGGAATGAACCTGAGTAGACTGTTAGAAATTTCTTCAAGGTCTGTAAGTGTGGAAATGAAATACTTGGTCATTAAGTTAGAGTTTACAGACTGTGTACCACAGGATGATGGTACTAAGATGTAGGCAGTGCTAGTTGAGGTAAGAGTGGGAAGGTAGGCTGTAGCCTTCTACAAGACTCAATATACTCAGGCAAGTTCCATGTTTAGAATAATTGCCAGATAAACTTTTAATTTTAAACTGTAGTTTGAAGTTCTGGAAAGAAAAAAAGAATATTATTTTCTACAAGAATTCTCCTTTCCCCAGACTAATGTTGTTAATGAAAGGAAGCCACTTAAGGTTAGGTAAAACTTACTTCCATTTACTTAAATTTTTCTTTCCAAAGTTATTTTTTTTTAAGATTTATTTATTTATTTATTTATTTATTTTATGTATATAAGTACACTGTAGTTGTCTTCAGATACACCAGAAGAAGGCATTGGATCCCCATTACAAATGGTTGTGAGCCACCATGTGGTTACTGGGAATTCAACTCAGGACCTCTGGAAGAGCAGTCAGTGCTCTTAACAGCTGAGCCATCTCTCCAGCCCCCAACCCTACTTTTAATGATAGTTCTTAAATGCTTTAACCTACCTTCTAGCCCACCACCCACGAGAGGTAGTGGAAAAGAAAGATTATTAGGGGAAGTGAACCTGTTTAGAAATTGTTCTTTGGAGCAAATCCAATCTGTGTTGTCAGGAAATCAGTAGATCAGTTCACAGGATTCAGCAGCGGCAATTCAACCCACTTGCAAATACTTCACAAATATACCAGCAGTTCAGTTCAGTAGTGTCAGGTAGTAAACAAAACTCATCAGCAGTGACATAACTCAGCAGAAACTCTAAGGCCTTAACCAAATCCTCAGGAGCGATTAGGCCAGGAGAAGCTATATTTGCTATGCCTTTCAGTGAAGCTAAGGCGCAAGACCAAGAAGCATTGCAAAGGTTACAGGACATCTCGCAGTCCACTGAGTCCTATTTATATTCCCTTCAAACATCATGTGTCCTTCATGGGTCTTGCCTCAGCATGTGAGTCTGTCTTAACAAAACTCCACATGAGTCTGCATCAGCTGACATCACTCTGCCAATCAGCCTGAGTCTGAGGAAGTGGCAAGAAGCCGCCAGAGCACCACCAGAAGTTTTTTGGTGCATTTCTTTCTATGGAGTCATAACAAACAGAGTTCAGCTATGCAATGTAAGGCGAACCACTACATGTGTGCTGTTAGTGAAGAACCCTTCATCATGTATCCTTTTACATGCTTGTTTTAGCAGAACATCCTTTCACCTGTGTCCACTTTAGGAAAACTCTCCTTCATGTATTTGCCCCAAAAAAACACCATCCAACACAACTAACTTGCCAAAGAAACCATAAGTCTCCACTTCAAAAATGTTAGGTATTTTAGTTATGTTAGTTTCATGTCTTATAAAGCTTAGAAATTGTTTTAATGATACACAAAAATGTTCTGCTAGAAATTCTACATTTGAACAAAAAAATCAAGATACTGTATTCCCACCTTCTCCACTTCTTTTGTTAAAATAGAAGACAGATATTCCATAACTATACTGTACTGAAACTTGTTTAATAGTTCCTGATAATTGCTAGAATTCACTCTTGGTATTAGAATGTTTAAAAGTTAGGGGTGTTGGCTTACACTTGTAATCCAGCATTTAGGAGGAAGGCTGAAGTAGGTGGTTTGGTATGAATTTGATGCCAGCTGTAGGCTATAGAGTGATGATAACCTCTTAATATTTATAACAAGAAAAAAAGAAAAACAGTTTATTGTATCTGATGATAATGCACTGTGTTAGGTCCATTTATTATTTGAAAAACCTCTGTTATACTTGAAACATATTTGTGAGGGTCTATGAGAGTGCTCCAAGTATTTGTTTTGCAAGCATGAGTACCTGAGTTCAATCCCTTAGGTCATTCATCCACACTCATGCACACACATGTGCATATGCACACACCTATACATACTGGCACCCCCCACATAAACACATACATATAAATTCTTCTTTTAAATAATTTAAATAAATTCTAACTGATGAGCATGATTTCTTTTGTATTTTTGCTTTTGCATAATTGTAATTTTAACATTTTAATATTTCATTGTCTTAGGATTTTTGTTGCTGTGTTGGAACACCATGAGCTTTAAAAAACAAGTTGTGTAGGAAAAGATTTATTGGGCGTATAATTCCATATTACTGCCGGGCAGTGGTGGCGCACACCTGTAACCCCAGCACTTGGGAGGCAGAGGCAGACACATTTCTGAGTTCGAGGCTAACCTGGTCTACAAATTGAGTTCCGCGACAGCAAAGACTGCACAGAGAAACCCTGTCTCGAAAAACCAAATAAATAAATAAATCCATATTACTGTTCATCAAGGAAGTCAAAGCAGAAACTCAAACAGGGCAGGAACCTTAAGGCAGGAGCTGATGCAGAGGCCGTGGAGGAGTGCCACTTGCTCTTCATGGCTTATTCAGCCCAATTCTGTAACTCAGGACCAGTTGCCCAAGGATGGCACCACCCACACATGGACTAGGTCCTCCCTCATCAGTCACTAGGAAAATGCCTTTACAGGCTTTCTTATAACCTAAACTTATAGAGGCATTTCCTTAATTGAGGTTCCCTCTTCTTAGATGATTTTAACTTGTCAAGGTAACATAAAACCAGCCACCCCAGTTAATGACTTTCATTGAGGCTTTTGCATATATGTATATCTTTTGGCTTTATTTTATGTCTATGAGTGTTTTACATGAATGTTTAGGCACCATGTGTGTGCCTACAGAAAGTTGTGAGCTACCATGAGGGTGCTAAAAACGGAACCCTAGTTTTCTGTAAGAACAGCAAATGCTTCCTTTATCACTGAGCTATCTCCAGCTCCATATGTATCTTGAACATAGTCATAGCATTCCTCAACCTTGCTTCTTATACAGATTGCTTTTTTCTTTATATTGTCCGTTCCCGTGGCCTACTGATGGCAATTGGGATGTATCCTTTTCTTTTTTAATTCCAGCTTCCAGCTATGAAGGTAAAAACATGTAACACTTGGACATCTGTTTCTGGCTCAGCCGTTTAGTGTATGACTTGTTCCATCATGTTTCCTCCTGCTGACAGGATCTTGTTTTTCTTTCTGGCTGAGAAATAACAATTATGTGTACATATGTATATATATGCAAAGATTTAAAAATTTTAAATGCTTCTAGTTTTAAACATTTCAGATAAGGGTTATGCAGTCTATATTGAGGTAGGGTTTCTTGAACAGCAACTCAAAAGTATGAAGCTACAGGTGAAAAAATGGATTAATTCAGGAATATAAAATTATGGGTTCATTTAAGCAGGTATGTAGTCAATGTTAAAACAGTTGTGGGCAAATATTGTGATAGTGACTAATCCTGACCGTGAATTACTATCTAGAAAATAATAGGGATGTCTTCAGTTCAACAGGAAGAATGTAGAACTCCAGTGGAGCCAAAGGAAACAAACAGGGCATTTGCAGAAGAGTAGAAACACTCTCAGATGTTCAAATTACTTCATAATGAATGAGAGCTAAATTTAAAAAGGTTTTAAGTTATGCCCATCAGGCTAGTAAATATTAGAAAGCAAAAACTTGACTGAGACATAATAAAATAGAACATCAAAGAGTGTTGATTATTGTAACTATTTAGGAGAGCAATTCAGTAGTTCATTGTTCATAGTAGTTCATTGATAAAATTCATTTTGAGCTACACTCCTTTTTCTGGGTTCATAACCAGAGATTAATTCTTACATCAGTTCATAAGGATGCATGTATGGAAATGATGCATTGCAGCTGTGTTTCTTTTATAGCTGTTAGTTAGATAAATAAAGTTTACTTGATGGGAGAATGGCTAAATAATGTAGAGTATGCTATATCAGAAATGAACCAAGTGAGTTTAAAGTCATTTACAATTGCTTTTCACAGATGAAGCCTTTGAAAATAATTTTGAAAACTAAATATTAAAAAGGTAACTGATCTTGCCACAGCAGTACTTTTTAAAATCACATATAGAAGGTAAAGGTAGGAACACATAGGAGTACATGGCTCATCAAGGACATCAGAAGGGATAACTTAGGAGAATGGACGTAGGAAATGGAGCCCCAAGAAGGACATCAGTTAGCTAGAACTGAAATGAATGATGAACTCAACTCTTCTGTTTTTCTTTCTCTGTCGACTAGGCTGGCCTGGAACTCCTAGAGATCTACCTGTCCCCACCCTTGTTTCCTGGGTGCTGGGATGAAAGACATGGGTTACCACATCCATCCCTAACACAGGCATGTGTACTTTAGGAATACAAGTATAGCATAAGGGCTTATTTAGCAGTGATATATTTTAAGTAGGATTGGAGATTTTAAAAAAAAACAACCCTAAAGACATTAAAAAATAAAACAAAACAAAAAAAAACTTAAGTAATCTAACTGCTAGAACTAAAGTCTTAATTTAAGATTGTAGTAACTCAGAATGGAAAGTTACTAGTGCTGTGGAGAGGTAGGATCATCCAGTCATCAGGTAAAGAGATCAGCCAGGTTTCAAATTGGGGAATTGAGGAATATGGAGGCACCATTAATTAAATACAACTAATAACAAAATAAAACCAGATTTCACTCAGGAGAAACATTGTTCAATTCAACTTTAGATGTTTTCTACTCAGTTTTGGGAGGTCACTGAAGTAGATCAACTGTCCAGCACTAGAAAATTTATTAAGGAACTACTATGTGCTGTATATCAAACCAGGATGTTTTTATCTCTGAGATATTCTGCCCTACTATTTCAATATCCTCTACCATTTTGTTGTTTAGAGTAGTTTGGGCTTCTAGGAATTAGAAAGCTTAAAAACAGTTGTTGAATTAAAAAAAAAACTAACAAATGAGATTTGTATGATATATTTGTATGATATTTGGCAGTAATATATATTTTTTAAAAAAATTGGACTTTTTTTTAAATTGGGCCTTTTAATAGCTACAAAAAGAAACTTTAAATAGCAAAATCTTTGAAATTTGTTGAACCCCAAGGTTGATAGATAAATCAAATCTTTGGTGTCACATTACACATGAAAGACATAATATTGATTTAAAACAGTTTTCAGTAAAACACAAACTTTAAAAAACAGGGTAGGAAATAGAGATTTTTGTTCTGTGTAGAAAATTTTCCTGGGAATTAAGTCAGCTTGGTTTCTTTTCTTGTTCTGGAAAATTCTGATTTTCTTCTCTCCCTTTCCTCTCTACTAGTCTGGGCTAGATTTTAATCTTTTGACTACTTTAAATCATATCAGTGCTGTACAGTGTACTCTCATTGTGATGTATTCAGATTGTGTAAACAGTTCCTCTCCAAACATAAATTGGCATATATTCTTTTAGGTATCTTTCACCATCTTAAAGCATTTGTAAGTAAAACAATTTATTGGTTTGTAGGTATTTGGCTTAATTCTCTAGAGACTAAAATTTTTTAAATGTAACTCTCTAATACCTTTCCATGTTACTATATATTGGGATCATGATGTTGCTGAATGAAACTAGAGTTTTCTCTTTGTGGTACTGGGGAGTGAGCATAGGGCTTTGTCTATGCTAGCAAGTGTTCTACCGCTGAGCTCCATTCCCAGCTGGACAGTTCCCAGCTCCTGCCTGATGAGGTGTATTGTAAGAGTGGGTACTATAGGGAACATAGATGTGTTCATTGCTCTAAAGAACTCACTGTAGGAATGAAGAATATAACTATGACGTGATAGACTGACTGTTCTAAATAGAGATACAAGTAAGATGTATTTTATCACGGTGTAAAGAACTTTTTTTTCAGAGAGAAAGGGAAATCGTTGGGGAGAGCTTAGAAAAGATGAAAGAGGTTTTGAATCAAATTCTAATAGTTGTTTTCTAATCAACAGTATCCCCAAATGATTAATTCATTGGATTTATTCTTTTTGTTTTGTTTTGTTTTGTTTTTTTGGTCTGAGAAATATGTGTCATCCTTTGCCAGCAATCTTTCTGCTATTTTAAGCTGTGGTCTGAAAGCAAATCATGTTTTGAGGTCATTAAACAGTTCCAGGAACTATTTCAGTTGATAATTTTGTGTTTCATCTTGCAGAGAGTTATGTGAATGTCTTTTTTCCCTTTCTTAGAGAAGTAGTTGATTCAATGGTTCAGCATTTTAAAGTGACTATATTTGGAGACCGTAGACCAGTTTATGATGGAAAAAGAAGCCTTTACACAGCCAATCCACTTCCTGTGGCAGCCACTGGGGTAAGATGTGTTTCTTTATTGGAGAGCTGTACTTGTGCTATATCGCCTTTATATTATTCTTATTTTAGATTTATTTATTCTTATTTTATGTAATTTACTTATTCTTATTTTCTATGAGTGTTTTGCCTGCATGTGTGTCTATGCACCATGTTTGTACAGTGTCCAAGGAGGCCAGAAAAGGACATCTGACGTCTTGAGATTGGGGTTATAGCTAGTTGTCTGCAGCCTTGTGGGTGCTGGGAACCATGCCTAGGTCCTCTGCAAGACCCAGTACTCTTACCACCGAGCCATTTCCTCAGCCCCTATATCTCCCTTTAAATTATTTTACTACCATTTTAAATTGTACTCTGTGTTACTATGATCAGTTTTAAATCTTCTGTTGAAATAATTGCAGGTTTACCATAAAAGCTTCAAGGACAATGCAGAACCCTTCACTCAGACTCAATAATGCCTTTAACATTTGCTGCACTGATTTTAAATTTTTTCTTGGGCTGGTGAGATGGCTCAGTGGGTAAGAGCACCCAACTGTTCTTCCGAAGGTCCAGAGTTCAAATCCCAGCAACCACATGGTGGCTCACAACCATCCATAACAAGATCTGACTCCCTCTTCTGGAGTGTCTGAAAACAACTACAGTGTACTTACATATAATAAATAAATAAATCTTTAAAAAAATTTTTTTTTCTTACTCTCTCTTGCTCTTTCACTATTGCTTGATAATTTTAATATAGAAAATACACATACACACTTACCTTTCCTGTATCCATTCACACTTGGCTTGCATGTATTATGCTCATTAATAATACTTTAACATATATTATTCCCTAACAATAAGGATAAAAACTATACTCTATTTACCAACTTAATTAAGTTTAATATTGACATAAGACTTTTTTCTAATAAATCATACTCTAGTATTGCCCATTGTTTTAGTTATGTTCTTTAGTGTCTTCCCCTCCTCTGATAAAGAATCCAGTCTAGGATCATGCTAACAGGCATCTTATCTTATCTTTAGTCCTTATTATGGAACAATTCTCTAGTCTTTTTCTTTTCTTTTATGATGTAAACATGATGGAATATCATAGGCAAGTTATTTTTCAGACTGGCCCTGAAGTGTGTTTGTTATCTCCTTCTACCTGGTTATGTTTTGTTTCTATATTTTTGGCCATAATATTGCAATGTTCTTCTTTTATCACTGTGGTTGTACCTAGAGGTACATACTATATATTTGTTCCATTAATGAGAATGTTAACTTTAACCAGTTGGTTAAGTTGATTTCTGCCAGTTTTTTCTTCCAAGATATTCCTTTTCTCCTTGTATTTAGTATTTTAAGGGGATGTATTCTTTTTGGTTTTTGTTTTTTTTGTTTTTAATTATAAAGTACAAATAACATTTTAGTCATCTTTAAAGTACAGTTCATTGCAGCCAAGTAACTTTACAATGCTATGTAACCATCATCACCATCTACTCCAGAACTGTCTTTATCCTGTTAAATTGAAACTCTGTACCTACTAAATATTCCTATCAACCCTTTCCTATCAACCCTTGACAACTAACATTCTCCTTCCTGCGTCTGAATTTGACACCACTAGATACTTCAAGTAAATGGAATCATGAAGCATTTATCCTTTTTTCTTTTTTTTTTTTGTTTTTTTTTTTTTTTTTTTTTTTTTTTTTTTTTTTTTTTTTTTTTGAGACAGGGTTTCTCTGTATAGCCCTGGCTGTCCTGGAACTCACTTGGTAGACCAGGCTGGCCTCGAACTCAGAAATCCGCCTGCCTCTGCCTCCCGAGTGCTGGGATTAAAGGCCTGCGCCACCAGGCCCGGCTTATCCTTTTTTCACTTGCTTATTTCATTTAGCATTAAGTCTTCAAATTATATCCATATTGTAAAATTTCTTTTTCAGGGCTGAGTAATAAATCTATTACATTTATATAACACATTTTGTTTATCAATTTTCTGTTGATAGACACCATTTAGGTCGCATTGTATAACGCAGGGCTGACCTTTGAACCTTTCTATAGTACAAGGCTGGCATCTTAAAATCCTCCTGCCTTTGCTTTCCAAGGAGCTGGTATTGTCAGTCTGTACAGCTGGGTCCAATTGCATTATGGTTTGGATTCCCTCCAAATTAGTGATATTTATGTATCCATTGGTCATTTTTATGTTAAGATGTCCATTCAAATATTTTGTCCAGTTTTTTAATTAGTTTTTTTTTTTTTTTTGCAATTAATGGTTAATGTTCTGGATGCTAACCCCTTTTCACATATATACTTTACAATTTTTTTGACATTTTGTAGACTCTTTCCCCTATCAGTTGTACACTTTGATGCAGAGTTTTTAGTTTTTATACAAGAAATAACCTTTAAGGATCTTATCCTTATATATTTTTTTAGCAATTGGTGATTTATGCTTAAAAGGATTATTGTTTTCTCTATTCATTTTGTATTCAAATGTTTGTATTCATTTGATTCTGTTTATGCTAGAGTTTTTTTGTTTTGTTTTGTTTTTTCTTTATTAGAGGTTTTTTTGTCTTGGGTTCTTGTTTTTGTTTTTTTGTTGTTGTTGTTGTTGTTGTTGTTTTGTTTTTGGTTGATTTGGAATTTGTTATGTAGACCAATCTAGCCTTGAACTTGCATTGATTTTCCTAATTTTCCTGCCTCTACTTGCTTGCTCTTTTCTTTTCTTTTCTTTTCTTTTCTTTTCTTTTCTTTTCTTTTCTTTTCTTTTCTTTTCTTTTCTTTTCTTTTCTTTTCTTTTCTTTTTGAGATCCGGTTTCTCTGTGTAGCCCTGACTGACCTGGAACTCACTCTGTAGGCTAGGCTGGCCTTGAACTCACAGAGATCAAGATGCCTGCCTCTGCATCTCAAGTACTGTGATTAAAGCTATGTGCTACATCCTGGCTGCCTATGTTTTCTGAGTACTGGAATTACCAGCATGAATCATCATATCTGGCTTATCCTTCTTGATCTTGAATTTATGAGTCAAGTGATTTTTCCAGCCTCAGCCTCTCAAGTAGCTGAGATGATACCCTGAGTATTTAGAATTTTAGAATGCTCCCCAATCTCAAGACTCCACCCCCTCCCCCAAATACTATTGCCTTTCCTTTTATCCCTTCCAGTACATTCCCTATAGGAGGAATTTAATCAGTTTCTTTGTTTCTGGTTCATGTTTCCTTCTTGTGTTTCTTTTTTGCAAAAGGAAACAGATTCATGAATATTTTCTCATTGTTTCTTCTCATACAACAGCTTTTTCCTTCATAGTCTTTCATATTTCATTTAATAATATGGCTCAAAAATGATCAGATAACAGTTCCAAAAAGATCTTTATTCTATTTTTTTATAGCTGCCAAAATGTTAGTATATTTAGTTTCCAGTGATTTAGAATGATGAATGTAACTGGAATGTAACTGCCATGAATAAACTCTGTATTTAAATTTTTTATAATTTTTATATTAAGTTATTTATTTACTTTACATCCCAGTCACAGCTTCCTCTCCCTCCTTTCCTCTGTCCCTTCCTCTTACCTCCCTACCCATTCACCCCTCCCCACCTCAGAAAAGGGGAGGCCTCCCATAGATATCAACCAGCCTTGGCAATTTTATTCTGTTAATTTGGCATTAAGATTTTTTAAAATTCTGTTTTGTTTTTATAAGTTAAATTTTAAATAATTACATTTGTCTCTTTCAATGTTTTACACTTGGGTCTTGTGCCATTAACAGGTAGATTTAGATGTTACATTACCTGGGGAAGGTGGAAAAGATCGACCTTTCAAGGTGTCAGTCAAATTTGTGTCTCGAGTCAGTTGGCACCTCTTACATGAAGTACTGACTGGAGGGACTTTGCCTGAGCCACTGGAATTAGACAAGCCAATCAACACTAACCCGGTCCATGCCGTTGACGTGGTGCTCCGACATCTGCCCTCTATGAAGTAGGTGATATTGGCTCTTTTTCTCTTTAGATTGACGGCTTCTTCCTAAGAGAGTAGTATAGGCCTTCTTGGTTATTCTCTGTATGCTCTATGTTTTTCATTATTTCATTTGTACAATAGTATCATGTAAAATATCCATCATTAGTTTAGCTAGTGTAATGAATTGTTTTACAGAGAAATTTCTAACCTTTTTTCTTAGAACCTATGAGTCTTGAATAACTGACATTTTCAGATATACTATGAACTTAAGTCACCTGTTTTAAAAGTGGTTTTATATTTTATACAATAGTGTCAGATTGTGTTGAAATTGCTACTCTTGGGCTGGTGATGGGGGACAGGGGTGGAGCATTGGCCCAGCATACTTGATGTCCTGCATTTCGACTCCTGCATGGGAAAAAGGGAGAAAGGGGTACTATTTTTAAAAATCACACTAGCATTTTATATTTTTGGATTTAAATATGTCAAATATATATCTTTGAACGTATTTGTAGAAATACTCTTTAACATTTTAAAGTTGCAATATTCTTATTTTTAGCAAAGTATTTTAAGGGACAAGTGAGATAGCATACACCTTTAATTCCAGCACTTGGTAAGCAGAAGCAGGCACATCTCTATGAGTTAGAGGTCAGCCTGGTTTACATTGTGAATTCTAGACTTCCAAGAGCTACACAATGAAACTTTGTCTTTAAAATAAAATAAAATAAAATAAAATAAATTGCTTTGTAAACTGATTCTGAAAATAGACAATTTCAGAGAAGGCTGCTGATAAATTTCTTCACTTTATGCTTTTGTGTGTATAAAAGTATCATTATAATAAATTGTCTTTGCTTTAGTGCCCCTGTCCTGCAGATTCATTTGTTAGTCTTAGAAGGAAAGGAATGAACATGCCATTTTACTTTTGTAGATATACGCCTGTGGGGCGTTCCTTTTTCTCAGCTCCAGAAGGATATGACCACCCTCTGGGAGGGGGCAGGGAAGTATGGTTTGGATTCCATCAGTCTGTTCGGCCTGCCATGTGGAAAATGATGCTAAATATTGATGGTAAGGGAACTAAAACCATATTCTGAATTGGGTAGTCAATTTCTGTATGGCATGTATATATGGTTTTATTTATACAGTTATATGTACTGGTGTCTTAAAGTAATGCTTGGAGATATTTATATGAATGACAACATAATAAAACCTTAATATTTTTGTTATATTTCATTTGTAAATCCTTCATACAGAAACTGTGTGAGAATACTATTAAACCTAAAGCAGCACATGAAAATATGTAGAAAACCCTGATGTGATCATTTGAGAATTTTATCTTATAAGTAATTGACTTTTGTTCTCTTTACTCTTAAGTCAGCCTTTCACTGTAAAATTCATATCTTTTCAAGAAGAGTATTGGTCTTAGTGACCGTAGCCAGGCATTCCTGTTGTTACTGATTGCATTCTTATTGTTAGGTGCTTCCCTACAAATATTTTCAAGATTACATAAAAGTAGAGAGAATAATATGGCAAACTGCAATATGTATGTAGCCATTATTCATTTTGTCAGAAATTTTCTACCTTGCTTTTTTCTTCTCTGCAAATATTTAACTCACATTCTAATACATCACTGAAAATTGTAATGTTTCCTTTTAAAAAAATTTTTTTATTACTTTTATTTTTTATGGTCTAATCATTAACCCCTCCCGGTCTGCCCTCCTACAGTTCCTCTTCCAGTTCCCTACCTCTGCCCCCAGTCTCCAAGAGGATGTCATGTTCCCCACCCTGACAGACCTCCCCACTCCCTGGGGCCTCAAGTCTCTCCAGGGTTAGGCTCATCTTCTCCACCTGAGACCAGACCAGGCAGCCCTCTGATGTATATAGGGGCGGGGGAGGTAGTGAGAGGGTGGGGCTGGCTTGGACCTGCTTGTGTATGCTGCCTGGTTGGTGGCTCAGTGTCTGAGAGATCTCAGGGGTCCAGGTTAGTCGAGACTGCTGCCTCAGCTTCTTCTAGCCTTTTCCTAATTGAGCCACAGGGGTCCCGACTTCAGACCAGTAGTTGGGTATACCTACCTCTGTCTCTGTCAGCTGTTGGTTGGGCCTCTCGGAGGACAGCCATGCTAGACTCCTGTCTGTAAGCACACCTGTCTATAAGGAACAATTCTGGGTCAGAGTTTTTAACTATGGGATGGCAACCCCATCCCTTCACTTGATACCCTGTCTTTCTACCAGACTGGACTCTGAGTCCCCTCTCCCCATTGTAGGGTATTTCATCTAATTCCCTAATTCCCTAATTCATCTAATCTATTCCCTCCCATTGAGTCCTGAGAGTCTATCACCTCCCAGGTCTCTGGTACTTCCTAGAGGGTCCCCCCACCCCTGACTCCCCATCCCCCGAGGTTTCATATTTCAGAAGCCCTGCAGGTCAGCAGAATCAAATTTTTCGATGGTCCCAAATATGTCTTTCTCTATGTAATTGATTGCCTTTGTACTCCAATCTCAGCCCCCTAGCTGCAGGAGTATAGGCATGAATTACTTACTCTACCTGCCTCAGAACAAAACAAATAGTTCTTCACTAATATGAGGACCACTTGTGATTCATTCTTTTTTACTTTTACATATTGTTATTTTTATGTACTAAGAATAGAGCCCAAGGCCTTGATTTGGCTAGCCATACACCTTAATAAACTGTTAGTTTGTGTATTTTTTCTTTCTTTTTAAAATTTATTTTGAGAATTTCATGAGTATATAAAATGTATTTTGACTATATATATATATATATATATATATATATATATAATATCTATCTACATCTATATCTATATCTGCTCTTTACTCCCTACCTCCAGTTCCCCTGATACTCCATCCCCTGCCCATCTTCTTGTTTCTCTTTTTTAATAACTTGTTGTTTTCAGTTAGTGCTTCCACTCTGTGCAAGGGTAAGGGACCATCCACTGGAGCTGCTTGTGCCCCCAGTGAAAACTATTCATCCTTCTCCAGCAGCCTTCAGCTGCCAGAATTCCTCAACTAGGGATAGGCCTTCCTAAGTTTTGAGACTGACTTGATCTTGTATAAGTAACCACAGTTGCTGTAAGTGGATGGCCATGCTGTATCCAGAAGTCTGCATTTCACACTACTCTCCCCTCCTCCAACTCATGCAGTTCCCACTACCTCTCTTGTGCAATATTCTGAGTTTATACGGAGGTCCCTTTCAGTGCTTAGTACTCTGTTACTTAGTCTCAGCACTTGGACCAGTTACGAGTCTTGCATTAGCTGCTGCCAAATGCAGAAAGAAGCTTTATTGATCAAGGCCTATAATTAAACTGTTATTTGTCTTTTGATCTTTGGAATAGGGGGTGGTTTTTTTTTTGTTGTTTATTTGTGTTTTCATACATGGAAGTTTTCCTGTTGGCATACATTATGACTTATATGATTACTTTCATGCTTTCAAGACTATTCTTTGTTTTATGATATAGTCTTTAAAAATATTTTATCTATATCTAGTATGTAAGAACACGGGTTATTTTTACAAAGATCTCTCTCTCTTTTTTTTCTCATTCTGGCTAGTTTAATGAGGAAACCGGGAAAGGGGATAACATTTGAAATGTAAATAAAGAAACTATCCAATTAAAAAAAGGAAAAAAGAGATCTCATTATTTTAACTATTAAATTAGAACAAATTGGTTTCTAAAAGGTGTTGAATCTAGCCTTCAGTCCAAAAGCATACTATATACTTGTATTTTGTTGCTTCAGAAAAGCTTTCTTCATGTGCAGTTTACTCTCTCTTGGAATTCCTGGGCATTTCCTGCATTTTGTTGGTATTAAATGGGTTTAACATTTAATGGTACCTGTTTAATATTTGATATAACTGGTTCTTACAATAGTTCTTAGGACTTTTAACTTATATGTGTAACTTTTTTAATCTTTCTGCATTATTAATTGAATTCCATACTTTGAATAATTTTTCAAGTGATTTTCTTGACTTTTTTATGTTACAGTCAGGTGGTCTACACATAGTAACAGATTTACCTTTATTTTTTCTTGTCATATTGATTGACTAATTTAGATAGGATTGTCGCAAAGAGCAGTGATTATCTTCTTTTTCTTCATTTTAGGAAAAACATTTCCGGTGTTTCTCTAATAAAAATTATGCACACATGCATGTTTTTTATTATTGTTAGGACCATTGTTCTACTACTGTTAAGGAACATTGTTGTCTTATTTTCATAAATACTTTAATCAAAAATGTATGTAAAGGGCTAAAGAGATGGTCCCTTTATAAGACCATGTCTTTGTTCTTCAGCAGACTGTTATTCCATTTCCAGCAGGCTTGCCAGGCCCCTCATGACCACTAGACCTTCATCTTCAGGGAACCCAGAGCCTCTGTAGCCACATGCATGCACACACCGTCACACACAGAGAATATATGTTAAATTTTGCTGTATACCTTTTTAGTATTTATAGAGCAACTGATGACAACAGTTCTTTTTTTACAAGCATTAAGACATTCCTAGCTTCTTTTACTGTATCTAGATTGTTTACTAATGCTTTACTTTTTAAGTAGAAATGTCTAAGAAAGATTCACGTGGCTTCTTTCTTTTTTTTTCTATTTTTTTATTATTATTATTTTCTTTATTTACATTTCAAATGCTATCCCAAAAGTTCCCTATACCCCACCCCTACCCCTGCTCCCCTAACCACCCACTCGCACTACTTGGCCCAGGCCTTCCCTTGTGCTGGGTCATATAAAGTTTGCAAGACCAAGGGGCCTCTCTTCCCAGTGATGGCCGATTAGGCCATCTTCTGCTACATATGCAGCTAGAGACACAANCTCNGGGGGTACTGGTTAGTTCATATTNTTNTTCCACCTANAGGGTNGCAGCCCCCTTCAGNTCCTTGGGTACNTTCTCTANCTCCTCCATTGGGGACCCTGTGTTCCATCCAATAGCTGGCTGTGAGCATCCACTTCGGTGTTTGCCAGGCTCTGGGATAGTCTCACAAGAGGCCGCTATATCAGGGTCCCTTCAGCAGAATCTTGCTGGCATGTGCATTAGTATCTAGGTTTGGTGGCATATGGCTTCTTTCTATAAAAGCCTTTTTCAATTTTTGATATTAACATTATATTTCCTTTAAAGTTTTCTGAATGTCTTCCATTTTCTAAAGTTTGTAACAATTTTAAAATAGTATTGAAATCATCAGCTCTTACTAAATGTCACCTGAAAAACTTTGTGACCTGGTTCGTTTTGTTTCTTTTGTTTGGTGGGCAGTTCTAAAATTTCCTCTATTTACTATGTAAAAATCAGTATCTGTGGGCTGGAGAGGTGGCTTAACAGCAGAGAGCACTGCTTCCTCTTCCAGAGGACTCAGGCTCAATGCCTGGCACCCACATGGCAACGTAGAACTGTCTAGTTCCGGGAGATCTGACACCCTCACACAGACACACATGCAGACAGAACACCAATGCACATAAAATAAAAATAAATAAATCATTTTTTAATTTAATGAATTAATTTAAAAAATTAGTATCTAGGCTACCTCTGATTACTGTCACAAGTCACATTTATTTACTATAAAATCTTTATTTTACCCATGTTTTATTTAATGTATAGAATTTTATAAAATCGTTTTTTCTATTTCAAACTTTGTCTATTTATGTGGTTTCCCCTATTTTTTACTTTTATATATTTGTACTTTTCCGTATTTATTAGTGGCTAGTAGTTTATTCAGCTTATTTTTTTAAATTACTTTTCACCTGCATGTATGTTTATGCTCCACTTGTATGTGTGATGCCCTTGGAGATCAGAAGACGGTGTTGGGTCCCCTGGGGCTGGAGTGACAGATGCTTATGAGCCTCCATGTGAATACTGGGATTCAAACCTGAGACTTCTACAAGAACTTCCAGTGTTCTTAATCACTGAGCCATCTTTCCACAGGCCCTGATTTTTTTTTCCCAGCAGAAGAGCTAATATTTGTTTATTTATTCTAGTTCTTCTAGGTAGGCTTTCTATAATTTTTCTTTCATCTTACAAGGTTTTTCTTCTTTGTGACATCTAGTCACAGCAAGACTAGGCACATCCTCTCTTGTTGAGGCCCAATCAAACAGTCCAGGTAGGGAAGGAGTATCCAGTGGCAGGCAAGGAAGTCAAAGATAGTCCCTGCTCCACTTGTTAGGGAACCCATATAAAGACCAAACTGCAAATCTGCCACAAATGTGTATGGGGCCTAGGTCCAGCTCCTGCATGTGGTTCAGTCTCTGTCAGCCCCACTGGGCCCAGGTTAGTTGACTCTGTAGGTCTTCTTGACCCCTCTGGCTCTCTATCCCTTACTCTTCCACAAGACTCCCTAAGTTTTGTCTCATGTTTGGCTGTGCATCTCTCATCTGTTTCCCTCCCTCCTGGATGAAGTCTCTAAGGAGACAGTTATGCTAAGCTCCTGTCTGCAAGCATAACAGAAGTCTCATTAATAGTGTCAGTGGTTGGCTCTCTCCCATGGGATGGGTCTCGAATTGGGGCAGTCATTGGTTAACTGTTCCCTCAGTCCCTACTCCATCTTTATCCCTATGCATCTTGTTGGCAGGACCAATTTTGGGTTGAAGGTTTTGTGGGTGGACTGATGCCCCTCTCCCTCCACTGGAAGTCCTGCCTGGCTAACAGAGGTGGTTCAGTCTCTGTGTCCCCTACTGGTAGGAATCTTAGCTAGGGTCCCCCCCATAGACTCCCATAACTTCCCCTGTAATCCATATTGTTAAAGAGACTTTAAATTTTTTTATTAATGTTTATATGTATCCTTTCAGGAGTCTTCTTAATTTTTAAGTTAAATTCTGCTTTCTCATTTTGCTATAAATCTCTAGTTTCAATAAGTTATTAATCAGAGTATGTGGGAAGTCTTTTTTGTTGTTGTTCTGAAGTTTTAAGACTCAATCCTCAGTTTCAGTTTGGTTTGTTTAGTTGGTTGGTTAGTTGGTTGGTGTGTTTTGTTTTTTTTAAAGTGGTGGTTGCAGTATGAGAAAGGCCATTTCCTCCTCCCTCTTCTGTTTTTTTTTACTTTGTTTTTGTTTGTTTGCTTGCTTGCTTTGTTTTGGTTTATCTTTTTATATCCAATAATTTCTGCTTTCTAAATGCTATTGATTAATGAGGCTTTCTTTTTATATCTCTTGGGCAAGTTTGATATTCTTTTATTAAAGGATTGTAATCCAAGCAAGCAATTACAGAAAGTTTTGTTTTGTTTTGTTTTAGTATGAGTGTTTTACCTCCATGGTGTCTGTGCATAATGTGCATGGCTTGTACATAGAGGCCAGAAGAGGGTGTCAGATTCCGTGGTACTAGATTTTGTTAGCCACCACTTGGGGGCTGGAAATTGAACCAGGCTCCTCTGCAAGAGCAGTTAATTTTCCTAACTGTTGAGCTATCTCTCCAGCCCCATAGACATCCTGATATATGTATGTATGTATGTGTATATATTTAATTTTTTTTTTCGAGACAGGGTTTCTCTGTATCGCCCTGGCTGTGCTGGAACTCACTCTGTAGACCAGGCTGGCCTCGAACTCAGAAATCCGCCTGCCTCTGCCTCCCGAGTGCTGGGATTAAAGGCGTGCACCACCACGCCCGGCACATCCTGATATATTATAGGATGGTTTTACTCCATAGGTCAGTAGTGCTTGTTTCATTGATATTGTTTTGTTGGTTGTTTTTTTTCTCTTTAGTAGATGAACTGAGCCACATAGATAGGAAGTTTTTGATTTATCAAATTGTGTCATCTTCGCCCCATCCCCATTGCCTTTTCAATCTTTAAAAGGTGTGTATTCTGTGGTTGGTTTGTTTGTTTGGGATTTTTGTTTATTTTTTGAGACAGGTTTTTATGTAACTCATATATCCAATCTTCAGGTACTATAATTACAGGCAAAAATGCCCCGCTCTGTTTCATGTGATCTTAAAGTGGTGGTTGTAGTATGAGAAAGGCCATTTCCTCCTCCCTCTTCTGTTTTTTTACTTTGTTTTTGTTTGTTTGTTTGCTTGCTTGCTTGCTTGCTTGCTTGCTTGCTTGCTTTTGAGATAGGGAATGGATTTTTACCCCTGGCTGGCTTGGAACTTGCTATGTGGACCACGTTTGCCTTGAACCCACAAAAATCAGAGAAATCCTTCCTCTGTCTCCCAAGATCTAGGATCAAAGTTGTGGTCTGCTGAGTGCAATTGCGAAGCCATTTTACCAGCTCCAATTTTGCTTAAGGTTTTAAACTTTGAATCATACCTATTACTAAATATGCAGTGCAGTTGTTAAGTTTATCCTGCTGTTTATACTCTCTCTTATTTATTTGTATGTCATAGTCATTCACGCCTAGATCGTACAGCACTGTTCCGTTTGTCAGATGTCTTTACATTTGTCTGCATCTCATGTCGGCCATTGAGCACACGGTGCTTCTGGCAGGCCTTCACTGGAGCTTGCCTGTCACTTGTTGATCTCAGTTCATCCTCAAGTTGTTCCTTCCACAAGGATCTATCTGCGTGAGATTTGAGTTCTTGCATATTATAGATAGCTTTATTCCTAAGGGACTGCTCTACCTGATACAAAATTTCCATAATTGCACACCTTTAATCCTAGCATTCAGTAGACTGGGCAGGGGAATTACTGAAAATTCTAGAGCAGACTGAGTTACAGAGTGAGTTCTGACCATCCTGTACTACCTAGTGAGCCCTTGTCTCAAAAAACGTAATGAAAAAAATTTTAATGTGTATCCATTGTATTTCTTTTTTTTTTTTTTAAAGATTTATTTATTTATTATATGTAAGTACATTGTAGCTGTCTTCAGACACTCCAGAAGAGGGCGTCTGATCTTGTTAGGGATGGTTATGAGCCACCATGTGGTTGCTGGGATTTGAACTCCGGACCTTCGGAAGAGCAGTTGGGTGCTCTTACCCACTGAGCCATCTCACCAGCCTGAGCCATCTCACCAGCCCCCCATTGTATTTCTTACCGTACCTTTTGTGGTATGTTTTTATTATATTGACGTGTTAGATCTGCCTTCAGGTTTTGTTATTGTTTTAAACATTTACTTGTGTGTAGATGGATGTGACTGTGTAAGTCCATGCCCTGGCACATGTGATGGTCAGAGGAGAACATGTAGGAACTCATTCTCCTTCTACCATAGAGGTCCTGGAGATAGAACTCAGGTCATCAGGCTTGGTGATAAGCGCCTTTATCTGCTGTGCCCTCTCACCAGCCCTCTTCCTTGAGTGGTAAAGTGTCTGCTTTTAGATCTTTCCATGATTTTATTAAGATCTTTTTAGTGGGTCATGGTAGTGCCTGCCCTTAGTCTTAGCACTATGGAGGGAGGACAGGCAGGTCTGCATAGTAAGTCCAGGCCATCCAAGGCTACATGAAAAACAACAAAAATTCATCAACAAGAAGAAAGGGGGGAAAAAAAGAAATTTAATATAGTTTCACCCTTAAGGACTTTGATGTTTTAAAGAAATTTTCACCGAGTTTGTCATAGGCTCCATTCATTTGTCAGGTATAATGCACCACTTTTAGTATTTTTTGTTTGAAGGTAAAGTCTCATTGTATAGTATGGCTCAAGCTGTTTGCAAACTCACCATCCTCCTACCTCAGCTTTTCAAGTGTCAAGTGCTGGGATTATAAGATGTGCCTCTATGTCTAGCTTTACAGTTTTTATGTACTATCTTTGTATAGATGCTTACTTTCTTTTTGTAGCTTATATTTGACTGAGATGTTTCTTTGAAACCACTGGTAGATGAGGGTAGGAGGAACATTAGTTGTACCCTAGTAGCAAGATTAATTTCCAGCTCTCTCACCTTGAAGACTCCATCCAAAAGGGTGACGGCTTCACTCCTGTCTCCCTACTTTCCAGTACTTTCAGTGATGTAAGTGCTGTACTCAGCTGTGAGTTCCTCTGCATTGCCATTAGTTTATAACTTTCCTACACAGTTGACATTATTTCAAAATAAGAAATTACAAAACAGTCATAACTGGTTCATCTTTAGAAAGGTAATTTTTTTGAGACTGTCGATTTTAAACTACTTTCCATATACCCTGATAACACATTTTTATACATCCTTTCTCTTTTTCTACCTGAGAATCCCCAGTTCATTTTAGTTCCACACACGACTTTGAAGATAGGACACTTCTTTTGTGGAAGTGAAATGCACCGTTTCCCCATAGATTTCCTTATATTTCTTGTCATTCTACAGTGTTCAGATATGATTTCTTGTATACATTTTGCTAGTCCTGAATACTCTGGGCCATATTTACTTACAATGTGACATTTTCTGGGGTTTTTAATCACTTAATCTTATTACTTTTCTTAACATTTTGTTGTTGTTGTTGTTGTTGTTGATCTTTACAGTATCTTGGGGGGAAAAATGAAGAAACTTGGGCTAAATTGCTGTTATGTTTCTACCAAAACTTAAACTTTAGCTTTCAGAATTAATAAAGGATTTCTAAATAACCCGTTGGTTAAAGAAACCACAGGAAATTTGAATTTTGAACAGAATGATAGTTAATAATATATATCAAAATGTGTATGATTGATTTAAGCAATGCTTAGAAAAAATTTAAAACTTTAATGACCTGCTAGAACAGAAGAAGCGCATCAGTAACCTGAGCATCTATCTAAAAATATTAGAAAATTAACACAAAGAGACTAGAAGGAAGTAAGAAATAAAAGCAGGAGTTAATGAACTAAAAAGGAAATTTAAACCTATCAGTAGGGAGACTTCACCGGTACTTAAGAAAGCTAGTGACATGATCATGTTTGTTTTCCAGAAAGAGACCTCTGGCAGCAGTTTGGAGAATAGATAGAGGAAAAAGGCTAATCTGAGAAGCCAGTAAGGGCTTTTCAATCACTAGTTCAGGTAAGAGATGGTGATGGTCTAATGTGGGATGGAGAGGAAGGAGCAGATTCCAAGGATTTAGCTGGAGAAAAAAGAAAAAAGCTTAAGAACTGTGTCCAAAAAAGCAAAAACTTTGGAACCAGCACATGCAACTGATTAGAAATAAATAGACCAGAAACTACTAAGTTTTTAAAGAAGTTATAGTTGCAAATAAACTATAAGCCTGGTGTATCAGATATATCAAGAATTCAACCACAGAAGCAGAACTGATAGGAGATAATAGAGATTTGTTTCTACAATTGTAGTAAAGCTAATCTGAAACCCTTAGAAAAGGTTACAAGGACCAAATTCTTAGACAGTCATATTGTCTGTAGATGGAATTTATTCTTTTTCCCTTAGGGAAGCCTCAGCCTTGAGTTTTAGGCCTTTCAACCAATTGAATCGGACTTATCCACATTATCCTAGATAATGTCCCTTATGTTCAGTCACCTGATTGTGAGCTTTTATTACAACTATAAAAATAACTTACCAGCAACATTTATATTAGTGTTTGGATGAATAAATAACAGCTAATGGTTGTTAGCCTAGCCAAGTTGACACAGGAAATAAAAAATATAAGCTGAGTATGGTGGACTTAAACTAGTACTTAAGAGACTGAGGCAAAAATGGTTCTTGTAAGTATAAGGCCAGTCTGGGCCACATAGTGGGTTTGAGGGCAGCTTGGGCTTCAGAGTAACACTGTTGTCTTTTCTTTTTTTAAAGCACATATCAATAGTTGGCTTAAATTTTTCTATGATTGTATAATCATGGAAACAATTTTAGTTACACTGACTGGTATGTTCTAAAGTAACTTTTTTTTCTGTTTTTTTTTTTTTGTGAGTTTTTTTTTTTCTGTCATTGCTGTTGTTCTAAAATTCTGTAGGTTTTTTTTTTTTTTTTTTTTTGGTTTAAAAATGTGGGGAGGGGTTGTTTTTGTTTTTTGTTGTTTTTGTTTTTGTCTCAAAATTTGTCGTGGAGGGTGCTAAAAGTCAGAAAGCTAAATCAAGCATCCTGACCCTTACCTGTAATCCAGGACTCAGGAATGAACAGGATCTGGGGTTTAAGGTCACCTCAAGCTACACAGAGACTCTGAGGTCAACCTAAGCCAAATAATGACCTTGTTGTATTTTAAAACAAACAAATATAGTGTAGTGTTACTTGCCTTTAATCCTAGCACTTGGGAGACCCAGGCAGGAAAGGAGAATTCAAGGCCAACTGGACTACATAATGAATTCCAGGCCAGCCTGGGATTTAAGTCTTTAAGAGGAATATTGTACATAAAAACAGAAAGGTAAGGATTAATATCAGGAGGAATTATAATATTTAAGGAAGTAAGAAAACTATGGGAACAAAAAGAAAAAAAATAAATAAAAAACAGGTCAAAGTTGAAGCCAACAGAGGTATAGTCAAACGTTAGATGATTTCAATTAAACAAGACCTTTTGCCATAATATCAAGAACAAGGAAAAATATCAGTACTATGGATTTTAGTCACTGTGTGTTTTCTAACTTACAGGTTTCAGTCTACATGTTACTTCCTTAAGAAGCAGTGTTTCTCTCCCAGGCCAGCATCCCCCAAGCCTGAGTTAGGTATCTGTCTTATATATTCCCATAGCACAGTGCACTTCCCCTATAGTGGTATGTATTACCCAAGATAGAACAGTTTCTTGTTCTGTGCCTCCTATAAAAAGGACATACAAGCTGGGCACGGTGGCACACGCCTTTAATCCCAGCACTCGGGAGGCAGAGGCAGGCG
>NC_034595.1:77416932-77456364 GCF_900095145.1 Mus pahari | reverse complement strand
AGAATGAATACATCTGAGAGTGTGGAGAAGGAACGTCCAAATGAGCTTGAAAAACCAGAAATACTTACAGGACTAAGTGATATCCAAGCTGAGTAAACAATGGAGAAAGATTTTCTGATGTCTGTGAAATACAGTCTTTTACTGAAAGACATGAAGCAAAACTTCAAAACCAAAAGAAACAAATGATGTTATATTGATTTAGGAATCCTAAGATGTCAGTTATCCCAAAATCAACCTGTAAGTACAATACTAAACAAAATCCAAATGGGAGATGTTATGATACTTTATAAGTCTGTTTGGATTTGTCTTTTGTTTTTGAAAAGGCTTTCATTATGTAGCCCAGGCTGTCCCAGACTCTCTACATAGGCCAGAGTGGCGTCTGCCTTCCAAGTGCTGGGATTAAAGGGTTTTGCAGTATTACACCCAGCTTCATAAGTCTGTGTTTGTGTGAAAAGATAAATGACCATGAGAAACCAATACAATTTTAAAGAAAAAGGAATAGCTCTATTTATTATGAAACCATAACATTTCTACCACAGTGCTGCAAATGTAGAGACAGGCAGATTAATATGTCAAGAGAGAACCAAGGAACAAAGCAGCTGCGTATTTATGGAAATTTTGTAAATGTCTGAGGGCTAGAGAGATGGTTCAGTAGTTAAGAGCACTGACTGCTCTTCCAGAGGTCCTGAGTTCAAGTCCAGGCAACCACATGATGGCTCACAACCATCTGTAATAGGATCCGATGCCTTCTTCTGGTGTGTCTGAAGACAGCAATAGTGTACCCATATACATTAAATAAATAAATAAATAAATCCTTTTAAAAAAAGGATTTTTCTCCTTGTTTGATTGGGACAAGGAGAAAAGACAAAAAAAAAAAAATCCCTGCATGTTTTAAGAATAATATTAATATGTTTGTGTGAATAAACTGTAACTCAGAATTGCAAAGCAGAAAAATGTTAAAATTGATTAAAAAAAAGATTATGGAATCTTAGCAGATGGTTTGTGGCTCATGCCTTTAATTCCAACACTTAGAGGACAGAGGCAGGTGGATCTAAAGAGCAAGTTCCAAGACAGCCATTGCTACACAGAGAAGCCCTGTCTAGAAAAACAAAACAAAACAAAAAGATTATGGAATCTTAATAAAATGAACATAGTGCCTAGAATATTAAATGGTTCTCTCCTGAGCTTTATTAAGATGTGTTTGACAAAAATCATGTATGTTTAAGATACAAAATATGCTTATGAGTACACATTCCATATGGAATCATTACTATATGCAGCATCACCAACACTTCACATATCAGTCACATTTGTGTGTGGGCTTCTGAAATGAACACTTGGACCTATAGTCAGTGAATATACACACACACACACATATATATATATGTATATATATATATATATATATATATATATATATATACATACATACATATATATATATGTATATATATATGTATACACACACACACACACACACATGAACAATGATGTATATGTAAGTGTACACTTTTTTTCCACATTTCAAGTCCTCTTGAGATTGAGAACTCTCTTAGAATTAAGATCCATCACAGCTTGGTTTCTATTTATTGGTATTTGACATTGCCATCAGTGCAGCTTTCGCATTCAGTGAAAATGTGGGGTGATTAACACATTTTGAGCCTACCCCATTTGCTACTTGGATTTTATTATCGGTAATTCATATGTGTGAGAAGCATCGCATCTCTTAAGGTAGAGTTTTTGGGGCTCAGCGATACTGGGCATTAGTCTGGGGCCTAATGCCCGTTAAGCACACACTCTACCAGAGCTACATCCCAAACCCTTTCACCTAAGCATCTATTATTATTATTATTATCTCACACAAATTTCCACTGTAGAACTGAGGGCAATGGTGCACACTTATGTGTGGGAGGCTGAGGTGGGAGGAGCAGTTGAGCACACTAGTTCAGAATGAGGCTGGGTAACATAGGGAGACTGACTCCACCTCAGAACACATCCCCACACAGTTATGAGAGAATATATACCCCAAACTGAGAAGAAAAGAGACAAAAGTCATTTGTCTAAGCTCACACGGCCTTTAGTATAGTTGAAAAGGTCAACAATTCTGATTCCACTGTTTATGATATGACTTTATACTGCATCTCTTAAGAAGCCAGATTCTTGAAAGGCAAGTGTTAGACTTTAGGGATCTCAGGATTAAAACATTATTATTATTATTATTATTATTATTATTATTATTATTATTATTATTATTATTATTTGGTTTTTCAAGACAGGGTTTCTCTGTATAGCCCTGGCTGTCCTGGAACTCACTTTGTAGACCAGGCTGGCCTCCAACTCAGAAATCTGCCTGCCTCTGCCTCCCAAGTGCTGGGATTAAAGGCGTGCACCACCATGCCTGGCTAAAACATTATTTTAGGGACAGAGTAGCACAGTGGTAGAATGCCTGGGTTCCATCAAAAAAAAAAAACAAAAAAAACTTTAAGACTTTTCAATAAAAAGTAGCGTTTTATAAAACATTCTTTATCAAGCCACATACAGTAGCACATTCTTGTTGTCTCATCTATTCAGAACATATAAAATAGACATGCAAATTAAACATGTATTGATAGTAAATTTTAAATTTATTTTAAAATAATTATTTAAATAAAGAATTTTTATAATTATAAAATGATAAATGAAATACTTATAAATTATAAACAATAATTTAAAATAATTATACTATTAATCCTCTTTTGTTAAAGATAAAAAAGAAATTGCATAATAATATATGCACTTAATTTTACATAAAGATTATATCTTATCTGGGCATGATGCTACATACCTGTAATCCTAGGACTTGAAAGGAGGAACAGAAGTTCAAGGTCATCCCCAGCTATAAGTTCCAGACCAGCCTGGGATAGTTGTGGGGTTAGGGAAAGGATTAAGTCTTGCATGAGTATTTGATATTGCAGGACATAGAACATAGCTTCAGAAATGATCATTATTTTGATTTTATAATCACCAACACTGAGAACGCTTGGTATAAGTATATAATACAAAATAACTGAAGTATTTTTAGGAGTTATTTTGGAAATTCTATCCAAATCTCAAACCAAAATTACTTTAATGATTTTTATTATTATTATTAAACTCAAGCCAGCAATTTAAACAGCATTCTTTGTTTGGTTTTTGAGATAGGGTCTGTCCATTAGCCTTTTGCTGTCCTGGAACTCACTAAGTAGAGCGGGCTGGTCATGAACTCATAAAGATCTGCCCGCCTTTGCCTCCCTAGTGCTGGAATTAAAGGCATAGGATATCACATGCCACTCAACCACCAGCTTTAAAAATCAAACATTCTACTATAATGAAATTACAAGGTACACTATGTTTAGAACCAAGGCCACAGCACAGGCAAGTGCTTCAGGAAACAGCTCAGATTCATTACTTGTGTGATACTCAGTCTTCAGTCATTGAGTCAGAAGCCTTTTACTATTGCCAACTTTTTCACAGCTTCCATATTCAGTCCTGACTGTTTACTGTGATGGAAGTCAGGCTTTCCCGGGCAATCTGTACTTGCATTAGAAGACTGGCTCAATGTATCATAATGAGTGCAGCTTTCAGATTGGAATGCATCTTTCCTGTTTGGCTTATAGTAGTCCTTTTGAGATCACGCTTTTAATTTTTGTCTTGGACATTTCTTTGTCAAGCAATTCAAAAAGCATCAGTAGACAACATCGACAACAAAAAGCTAACATCAGGGCAAAGTAGTGCATGAAACTACCTTGAAGGCAGAGTAGCAGGGGATGTGGGGGAGATATTACTCCAAAACACAAATAACTAAAGATACTGTAAAGTAAAATGAATGTTAAATGAAAAAAATAAAAAACACCAACAAATCCCATGCCAGAAACAGAATGTAAAAATGGACATGGTTGAGGCAGGGGAATTAAAAGTTGGAGGTCATCCTCAGCTGCCCTGAGTAAACAGTCTTGTGTACATGAGACATCTCTGAAAAAAGGAAAGTTCAACTGCACACCTACAAAACGGAGTCAGGTCACATCAGAGATTCAGAAATCATCTGAAGGGCTCAGTGGAGAGATGCCTGGCTCTCCTGTCTTTGCTGTGGATGGTGACAGTAGCTTAACTTGTACTGGTTGTCCAGGAGGCTGAGCCTTGGTAGAGTAGGGCACCTGCTCAAGGGTGTGGGGAGTGTTGGTCCCCTCCCCATTCCCGCACCATAGGAACCTAGTCTCAGCTTGAGTCTGTGGTTGACACCTTGGGAGCCTCCCAGCAGAGGGCAGAGGAGCTGCTGCTCCCTGCTGTACCCTTGGTCTCCAGGACTCGAATATAGGAGATCAGGGAACATGGAAGTTTATTATGACTGCAGCCCAGTTCCTCCTTTTCATGTATTAAGGCACTTAAGAGAAAAGGGTATATGAGAGGCATATGTAAACACCTTACTTGCATACTGAAAAGTGTCTTTTTAGGTTTCTTAACAAACTTAAGGCATATGGGAGGTATAGGTAGGTCTACCTATACAGGACAGGTACGCAGGAGGAGAAATCAATGGGAGCTCTTGAGCCCAGTGCAGTAGGACGGGTAACACAGAAAGACCCCATCTTAACAAAAAAGCAAGCGTCTGTGTCAAGACTTAACCTTCAGTAATTTGGAAGCATGTCTCCATTTGCATTTTTTTTTTCTGCCCCTGCAATAGACTGTATTTCTTTCAATGATTGGCCAGCAGGCTGTTCCCATAGTTATTGCCACAGTTGCACTAGGAGATAGAGAGGTGGCTCTATGGTTGGAGCCTTTGCTGCTATTCGAGGTATGGGGTACAGGACCCCTTGTAACTCCAGATCTGGAGGCTCCATCGCCTTCTTCTGGCCTCCACAGGCACTCAGGAACATCCTGTACACATGTGTGCACAGGCATGCACAAACATGCATAATTGTTTTAAATTAAATCTTTGAAAAGACCAACCCCCAAAAGCACCCCTAGAAGCTGCAATGTTATTCTTTCAATCTGCTCTGCATTAAACCTAGGATATTAATAAGCCCTGTTCTATTTTTACATTTTATATACTATGAAACCCAACCACTTGTCTTTTTAAATTTTTTTAAGATTTTAAAAATTTATATATATGAGTGCTCGATTTGCATGTATGTCTGCATGACAAAAGAGAATATCAGTTCCCAGAATATCAGCAACCATGTGGTTGCTGGGAATTGAACTCAGGACCTCCGGAGAAGAGGAACCAGTGCTCTAGCCATCTTTCTAGCCCTTGTTTGTCTTTTTAATCTCAGTTTTGAGCTACTTTCTAGAAGTTTTCCTCAGTTTTCTACCTTTTGTTCACTTTTTAATATCTATTTTATTAACAGCTCTTTTCTGCTTCCTGGATACATCTTACGATAGCATTCTATTATTATTCTATTATGTCTAGGACCTTAGTGGGAGTATCTAAACACACCAAATGGAAGTACTGTATGCACAAAGATATCTTGTCAACCTAGACCTTCATGATAGGGTGAATTCATTCAGTAGTTGATGTTGGGCTGTTATAATTCTTAGGTCTCTTTGGAGCAGATAAGTTAGCTAAAGATTAGCCTTTTCATACACCTGTCTAGAGGCTAAGTCTGGTCATCTGCATTCTGAAAGCCAAGTTAGAGATTTTAGCCAGAGAATTTCTGTATCAGCATTTAGTGTTTACACTCATTTGATCTCTGTTGGTGGTACAATCCTGTGCCTTCAACTCCTGTGCCTTCAACTATGTCTGGCATCCTCCTTCCAGGGAGCTTTTATTTTGTTTTACCTTTTTCAGAGAATGAACTGCCAAACTTTCATAAGAACACAAAGGCAATGTAGACCCCACCCAGGTCCCTAGGACTCAGCCTGTTTCTCGGACTGCTCTCTCTTGCGTGTTCTCTCTCTCTCTCTCTCTCTCTCCCTCCCTCCCTCCCTCCCTCCCTCCCTCCCTCTTCTCTCTTTCTCTCTCTCTCTCCCTCCCTCTTGTTCCATCTCATTAGCCCCCTTTTTTTAAATCACTGTCATGTACCTATCAGAGTGACTAATCTTGTCTAACAATATTTAACAGTTGTGAATAGTGCCCAACATGACTTTGGTTTTTAATTTTTTTAATTGTTTTATTTATTTACATTCCAAATGTTGCCTTCCTTTTCAGTCCCCCCTCCAAGAGTTCTTCACCCCATCCCCTATCCCCTTTGCCTCTGAGAGGGTGCTCCCCTACCCACTCCACCCCACCCTCACCCCCACCTCACCTCTCCACAGCCCCCTTCCCTGGGGCATCATAATTACATTTATTTATCATGTGGTGAGGACGTGTGCCAGGGGCATGCATGTGTGGAAATCGGAAGACAACTTTTTTTTTTTTTTTTTTTTTNGTTTTTCGAGACAGGGTTTCTCTGTATAGCTCTGGCTGTCCTGGAACTCACTTTGTAGACCAGGCTGGCCTCGAACTCAGAAATCCACTTGCCTCTGCTTCCTGAGTGCTGGGATTAAAGGCATGCGCCACCACGCCCAGCATTTTTTTTCTTTTTTTTTTTTTGGAAGACAACTTGTGGAAGTCATTTCTTCTACTACCACTTAGGCTCCTGGGATGGAACTTGTGAGGTCAGGGTTGGCAGCAAGTCATTGCCTGCTAAACCTTCTCACTGGCCCCACCACAGAGACTCATGCATTGCTTGTGAAAGGTCAGAAACTGAAATAACTGTGAAAGAACTATTATAAGGTACCTAAAGGAATGTACATCCCTCATAACCCAGAAATTTCACAGATCGTCTGTTCTAAAGGTGTGCAAATACGTGTGTGTGTGTGTGTGTGTGTGTGTGTGTGTGAGAGAGAGGGGGGGGGGGAAAGAGACCATTGATAGCATTTTTAGTATCCAAGGAAAAGTATGAAGACAATTAGAGTAGTTGTGTACTTCTCCAAAAAAAATCACATATTAATAAAAATGAAATTAATTATATTTAATTGATATGATTGAGTTAGAAACAAGCTTCAGCTAAAATTTGGGAAAAATCATATAGTTTATGTTTTCATTACATAATTTCAAGAACTGGGAATTCTAACTGAGAATTAGTGATGTGTATTTATATTGTACATCTATAGAGAAAGTACTAGTACAGGAGTAAGGATTTAGGTTTTCTTAAGCACTGTTAGGTGTGGGAAAG
Source organism: Mus pahari (assembly GCF_900095145.1). NCBI lineage: Eukaryota > Metazoa > Chordata > Mammalia > Rodentia > Muridae > Mus > Mus pahari. Next base: position 77,449,195 of record NC_034595.1, on the reverse strand, counting down.
ATTTTGAGAAAGAACCTCCTTGGGTACTAGCAAGATGATTTTTTTTTTAGGTTTTTTTTTTTTTTATGTATCTGAGTGTTTTCCTGTATTTATATGTGTGTGCAACACGTATACCTGGTGCTTCTGGACACCCGAAGGTGTTGGATCCCTGGAACTGTAGTTTCAGATGGTTGTAAGCTGCTGTATGGGTGCTGGGAATCAAACACGGTTCTCTGGAAAAGCAGCCAGTGCTTGTAATTACTGAGCCATTCTCTAGCCTCCAAGAGTTAGTTTTTTTTTTTTTTTTTTCAAGAGTTAGTTTTTAAGAGACACTGTTGGTGCAAGTAATAGTGATAGCATGTAACCCTTCCAGACACCTCCCACCAATATCTGCCCAGCATTCAGTTATAGTTGTGAAAAGGGGTTTTTGCCAAGATCCATCATATATTGCCATATTTTTTTTACTATTAATTTTGATCCAGTCTTTCTTGGTACATGTCCTAATTATTTTAAATGTTGCAAATATTTACATCTCTTTTTTTGCATCTGTAATTTTCTGTTGTATCAGTTTATTTCATTTATATACTTACATTTTATTTTGCAGTACTAGGGATCAAATCCGGAGATTTGATCCTAGGCAAGTAACCACCAAGCAACACCTCCAACCTTCCCGTGTCCTCATACAGTTCCAGATTGGACACAGTGAAAATCCTAACTTCATTTTCATGAGACTTCATATAGTCTTTTCAAAGAATTATTGTACGTTGATAGTAAACTCATTGATCTTGCAATAGATAAATGAGAAAATGGCAGTAGAAAATTACTCCGAAGTGAAAATAGATGCTCTGAATTGCTCCCATGTTTGAGGCACAAGTGGGTACCTTGCATTGGTAATTTCCAGTGCTCTGAGAGGTAGCTTATCTTTATTTCTGAGTATGTGTTTGTGTCTGTGTATACACACAGACTGTACTTACACCATGATTTGTTGTAAGTGTCCACAGAGACCAGAAACCGGGAGTCAGATCCTTTGGTGCTGGAGTTATGCCTGGATGTGAGTTCTGGGGTACCAAACTCAGGTCCTCTGGAATAACTGTAAACACTCTTAAAACTATTGAGTCATCTTTCCTACTCCAGAAATTTTTTGTTTGTTTTTTTGTTTTTTTAACAGATGAATAATTAGAAGCTCAGAGGACTGGAAATGAAGGTTAGTGGTATAACCCTTGCTTAGCATGCCTGAGGCCATAGGTTCAGTTCTAAGAGCCATAATAAATAAATATATTAATAGCACTGAGAAAAGTCACAACTAGTGAGGACTGGGCTAGAAGTAAGTGCCAGTGAGTCTATTTGATTTCCAACCCTTTTTTATTCTCTTTATGTTGTTTCTCAGTGTCAGAATGAATTTTTGTTCTTTTTATTTATTCTTCTCTCATACAATACATCCCAACTGCAGCCTCCCCTCAACACTTCCCATGTTCCCCACCTTCCCTCTCCCCCAGACCCACTGCTCCTTCATTTCACAGAGTGATTTACATATAATTGAGCTTTTTTCTTTTAAAGATTTATTTATTTTATATATATGAGTATACTATCAATGTCTTCAGACACACCAGAAGAGGGCATCAGATCCCATTACAGATGGTTGTGAGCCACCATGTGGTTACTGGGAATTGAACTCAGGACCTCTGGAAGAGCAGTCAGTGCTCTTAACTGCTGAGCCATCCTTCCAGACCTTTGAGCTTTTAAAAAATTGTTTCCTGTTGCATAGTTGTTAGTACACCTAAGGCCCTGGGTTAACCTCTAGAACAATCAGTTATTGCCTAATGAATTAGTTAATTAAACGTACAATTTGTAACACAAGTAAAGGATACGTTTCCAACAGAAACAAAAAAATTAGGAATTGGGTTGGGAATGTAGCTCAATGGTAGAGCATTTACCTAACATGTAAAAGCTGTATGTTCAGTTCTCAGCAAAAAAACAAACAAAACTATTCTAATGATTATAGATGAGTAAATCTTGTAAAAATGCATGTATTTTAAGATATAGTGTAAAAGTTTAGTAAAATTAAGCTTAATAAACTCAGTAATGCATTACATTCACAAATTGGACAGCGTCTCACTCATAATGTCATTACCTAGTTTGATAATTTTCTCTCCAGTTGTCTATCTAGATACAGTCTTAAGTAAGTAGTAATCTCTCATTTTAGCCAAACTTCCTTAACTTCCTCATTATTCAGTTTAACTGAATTCTGGTGCCTTCTCAATTATTTTACTTTGTACTACATATGTATTTACAATGTAATTTATTTCATTCCATTGATGTTTAGATAGATCCCATTACCTTTTTAATTATACTTTTATTTATCATGTGGGGATGGCATACATGCAGTAGTCAGAGGACATCTTGGAGAAGTTGGTTCCCTTCTTCAGCCTTGGGGTCCTGGGGTGGCATTCAGACGGCACCTTTGCCCACTGAGCTCTCCTGCTGACCCTTATTCCATTCTGGCTGTTCTCTCAAATCATGCTACATTAAGAATTCTAATTTCTGTATCATTTTATATTTGTAGAATTCTTCAAGAATGTCTACCTATTCCAATATAGTGAAATTGAGTTAAAATAACTATGTATGTCTTCATATTTTTACATATTAGCTTTCCCTTTGTGATATAATTATTAGATTATATTCTGTAATCTAAGTCCTTCATTTTCCTTTTTTGCTTGTCAGTCTGTAGAACCAATCTTGAACTTTTGTGCCCATCTTGATTCTTCAAAATGTTTTTTAAATATATCTCTTCAATTATAAATAAGATTATTTAATGAAATGGTGGTTTGCCATTTAGATTTTGGGATATGAGATATCTTCTCATATCCTTTGCCACTTTTTTATCTAGGATTTAGGAACATCACATATTTTACATATTAACTTGTACATTTTGAACACAGTCTCTACTAATCTTAAACTGGGTAAGCTTTGTTTACAATGCCTTTTTACTTGTTTTATGGTTCATAATTCTTATTTCTTATTTAGAACATTCTTCTTTGCCAATTTGTGTGCCCTGATCTCCTTTTGTTGGCTAGTTCTAGCTAGAACTTCAAGTACTATATTGAATAGATGTGGGGAGAGTGAGCATCCTTGTCTTGTCTCCTATTTCAGTGGGATTGCTTCAAGTATGTCTCCACTTAATTTGATATTGGCTGTTGGTTTGCCAAAAATGCTTTTATTATGTTTAGGTATGGGCCTTGAATTCCTGATCTCTCCAAGACTTTTAACATGAAGGGGTGTTGTATTTTGTCAAATACTTTTTCAGCATCTAAGGAGATGATGGTGTGATTTTTTTTTCTTTGAGTTTTTTTATATAGTGGATTACGTTAATGGATTTTTGTATATTAAATCAACTTTGCATCCCTGGGATGAAGCCTACTTGATCATGGTGAATAATGGTTTTGATGTGTTCTTGGATTTAGTTTGCAAGAATTTTATTGAGTATCTTTGCATCGATATTCGTAAGTGAAATTGATCTTAAGTTCTCTTTTTTTGTTGGGTCTTTGTGTGGTTTAGGTGTCAGAGTAATTGTGGCTTCGTAGAATGAACCAGGTAGTGTTTCTTCTGTTTCTATTTTATGGAATACTTTGAGGAATATTGGTATTCGCTTTTCTTTTTCTTTTTTGTTTTGTTTTGTTTTTTTGGTTTATCTGTGTAGCCCTGGCTGTCCTGGAACTCACTCTGTAGACCAGGCTGGCCTCAAACTCAGAAATCCTCCTGCCTCTGCCTCCCAAGTGCTGGGATTAAAGGCATGCGCCACCACTGCCTGGCGTTATTAGCTTTTCTTTAGGTCTGGTAGAATTCTGCACTAAAACCATCTGGCCCTGGGTTTTTTTTTTTTTTTTTTTTTTTTGGTTGGGAGGTTTTTAATGACTTCTATTTCCTTAGGGGATATGGGCCTGTTTAGGTAGTTTACCTGCTCTTGATTTAATTTTGTTACATGGTATCTGTCTAGAAAATCATCCATTTCCTCTAGATTTTCCAGTTTTGTTGAGTATAAGCTTTTGTAGTAAGATCTGATGAATTTCCTGTTTCTGCTGTTATGTCTCCTTTTTCATTTCTGATTTTGTTAATTTGGTTACTGTTTCTGGGCCCTTTAGTTAGTTTGGCTAGGGGCTTATCTATCATGTTGATTCTCTCAAAGAACCAAATTTTGGGTTTCTTGATTCTTTGTATAGTTCTTTTTGTTTCTATTTGGTTGATTTTTGGCCCTGAGTTTGACTATTTCCTGCCTTCTACTCCTCTTGGGTATGTTTGCTTCTTTTTGTTCTAGAGCTCTCAGGTGTGCTAGCGTAAGATCTCTCCAGTTTCTTTGCCAGGGCACTTAGTGCTATGAAGTTTCCTCTTTGCACTGCTTTCACTGTATCCTGTAAATTTGGGTATATTGTGTCATTATTTTCATTGAATTCCAGGAAGTCTTTAATTTCTTTATTTTTTCCCTGACCAAGTTATCATTGAGTAGAGAGTTGTTCAGTTTCCATAGGAATGTGGGTTTTCTGTTGTTTTTGCTGTTATTGAAGACCAGCCTTAGTCTGTGGTGATCTGATAGGACGCATGGAATTATTTCAGTCTTCTTGTATCTGTTGAGGCCTGTTTTGTGATGGATTATGTGGTCAGTTTTGGAGAAGGTATCTTGAGGTACTGAAAAGAAGATATATTCTTTGTTTTAGAGTAAGCACTTGGTACGTGGAAATAAAATGAATAGAGGAGTCCAAGGTCATAACTGAGTGAGGCTAGCCTGGGCTATATGAGATGCTGTCTTAAACAACAACAAAAGTTTGAAAGGTCCACAAAGGGCCGCAGTGATCTCTTATCACTAAAAATTAGCCTTATTTAAACTGTGTTCATTGATTTCAATTCATCCTTTTTAAAATTGTATCACAAGGTTTAGTTTTCATCTCAAATGCCCATGTCACTGGATGTGGTCTAAAAGATGGTAACAGTGAGTGATTAGAAGAGTAACAGAAAATACAGTAGAAGAAATTGTTGTGTACATCTGTATGGTGGTTCCAACTGTGGCCTGTGAAACAGTAGGTGTGACTGTAGTATCTAGTGAAGAAAAATCTACTATAGGATTAAAGGAAAGGCAAAAGCGCATGTTATTCACAATGCACTTCTTTTTATCTATTTTCTTTCTGAAAAGTAGTTGAGGCCAGCATGTGCTGAACTAATCAAACAATATGAAAAATCCATGTACAGTATATACTGTACTGGTATGTTCTCACTTTAGGTTTGAGGTCATTGTTGTTTGTTTTTTGTTTTGTTTTGTTTGAGATGGGGCTCACTGTGTAGCCCTGGCTGGCCATGTGGCTGTAGAGATCTGCCTGTCTCTGCCTCATGAGTGCTGGGATTAATGGCATGAGTTACCACCTCCCACTTTGCTGGCATTTGTTTATGCACAAAAATGTTCCCAAAATTTTTTCAGTGAAAGAATGGAATGTGTGGCTGGAGAGAGATGGTCCAACACTTTAGAGCAGTCTTCCTGCTTAAAGTCCATCTTTAGCACCCACACTAGGCAGCTCATAACCACCTGTGACTCCAGCTCTAGGGGACTCAAACTCTCTTCTGTCCTCTGAGGTCACTGCACACGCGCATGCACAAACTCTCCCATAGCCACATATACATTCATAATTTTTTAATCTTAAAAAGAATAATACAAGGTTAAGTATGGTATCCCAGCACTAAGGGGGAGATGCATCTTTGTAAGTTTGAGGCTAACCTGGGCTACATATTGAGTTTCAGACCAGCCAGGGCTACACAATGAGAGGCTGTTTCAAAGGAGGAGGAGGAATATGAAGAGGTAGAAGAGGAAGGAAAAAAAAGATATGTGTGGTCTTTAACTATTTTATAGTTCCAAAACCTAGAAATAAAAACTATTTTAAAAATAATCATGCTGGTTAGTAAAGAGGTGGTTAGTAAACTACCACCTGTAATTCAAATCCCTAGGCAGGTGCAGATACCTCCCAGTATGACCTGTGACTTGTATTTAATATCTCTGTTTTCTCAAACCCTTATAAGATAAAGAAAGCTGTCTCTAGAAGAGACTGTAGCATGGTAGCATATGAAACCTTGTTGCTTTTTTATTATTATTTTATTTATATGAGCACACTGTAGCTATCTTCAGACACACCAGAAGAGGGCATCAGATCCCATTACAGATGGCTGTCAGCCACCATGTGGTTGCTGGGAATTGAACTCAGGACCTCTGGAAGAGCAGTCAGTGCCCTTCATCACTGAGCCATCTCTCCAGCCCAAGAAGCCTCGTTTAAGAAGTAATCCACTCTCTTCTCTGCTAAAGATCTTGGGCATTCTTTGGCTTCACAAGTTTTTGTTTCATAAAACACTTCATTGTGAAGATAGTTACCCATGATGAGTTAGATGATAAAACCCATAGTATTTGACCTTTCTGTTCTTGTACCTCAGAAATCAAATTACTTCATTTTGGAAAACACATATACATATAGTGTGTGTGTGTGTGTGTGTGTGTGTGTGTGTGTAAAATTCTACACACATACTTACACATAAGGGATCATTTTAACTGTATACAGTTAATTATGGAAATCTAGAATGAAGTTTCTTGGATTTTAAATATTAAATTTATACTATTTTTTTTCTTAGTTTCTGCCACTGCCTTTTACAAAGCACAACCTGTAATTCAGTTCATGTGTGAAGTTCTTGACATTCACAACATTGATGAACAACCCAGACCCCTGACTGATTCTCATCGGGTAAAATTCACTAAGGAGATAAAAGGTGAGTTAATTAGCATTTAGAAGACTTTACTTTCAGATATCATTTCTATAGTTTGTTACTAATTAGTATTTATAATAGCTTCACTATAAAATGCATGGATAAGACAATTTTCTATTGAAAAGTTTTTATAATTAGAATCATATTGTATAATATGACCAATAGAATATAGATTAATTATAAAATGTTACATCATATCCATTATTGTAGCTTCTTAGGTAGTAGTTGAGTGAAGAATGTGCTAGGTAATCCAGCTATGTTTTTATGAATACTCTTCCACACTAGCTAGAGAGAGGAACATATCTCATGGGAAAATGTTTCTCTAATACTATCTTTTTAAAGTAAGAATCTTATCTTAAAGATATTGCTACTTTAGAATTTGACTCACTCTTTGAACATATTCTAATTAATGTTATTTTTCTAAAATTACAGTTTTTCAAAATCTTATTTCTTTGGAATTTTAGAAATTGGAGTTCACCAGTTTCATGTGTTATTTCAGATTTTACTTAGCTATTTAATGTACATTATAAAGGTGCCTGTCTTACTTAGCTATAGTTACTACAGTGGTGTTACGTCATATGTTCATTACATCAAAAAGGTATTCTCTGTGGCCCCTCAAATTAAAATTACTTTAATATTGTCCTATTTATTCTGTTCATATTTGTTCCTTCTGTACATTTTAAAGTGCATTTACAGGTTTGTGTTAAAACTCACATAACTGTGCCTTTATCAGCAATTTCAGGAATTTTTAAAAAGTAATTTGATTGTATATAATTCTTTACATATTTATGACTTTAGTATCTAATCCTCACATAAGATGTAACTCCACTGTATTTAGTGTAGTATATAGACATGAAGGAAAACCAGATATTATCTAGTAAGGCATAAGAAACTTTGTTAATATTAAATGCTACATCTTAAATAGGCAGAAATAATTATGTTGTTGTTTAAGATTTTACCTATTTGTTGCAGATAATTTTCAGCTTGTTTGAATGAAGCATTCGAGTTTGTTCACTGAACATCTTTCAGTCCCCCAAACCAATTAGAGTAGGTGACTACATCCTGCTTGTTCCAGTTATCATTCATTCTGTGCCATTCAGTAACAACAAAAAAGAGATAGTCATTGTAATAAAACATGAAAAGGAAAGCCCTTCCTGTTTTGTCAATAAGCATCCATCTATCTCAAGTTATTAAGTGCCAAAATAAGAAACTATTAAAGATAACTGTTTGCAACCATATCATTGTCCTTTCATAATCTGTTCTAACTGCAGTTAGCATTATCAGGTTAGTGCATTATCTACCATTATGTATGTGATCATCTCAATGCCATGGTTTCTAGCCGAGTTGCTGCTTAGTTACCACCTCTGATATCATGCAGTCACATACATTACTTTTTGGTAACTATGCAATCAACTCATATCACCACTCTATCACAGAAAATACAAGATGTACAGAACAAGGATTCAGCTGCTGCCCGGAGAGCATGGACTCGGTCTTAACTTCAACTGCTCAGGGGCCCAAAGAAATGACTGAAAAGTTGACTAGAAAGCATTATAAAGTTGATGTTATAGTGAAGGTAAAGCCAAGTTTATAGGTTAAATATTTGTTAAAGCCAAACTTTTTGGTTGGATGGAGGGTTTGGGGAGGGGCCTGGGCAGAGAATTACCTATTCCATTCTCATTTTGACTATTCGCTAACCCCTGAATTTGATCTAATTGTTAGCTATGATCTTACATTTGGGGTAGAAAGTCTGGGTTGTATCTAATTAATAAACCAGTATTTTTTTCCTCCATTTAACGTCAAGAAGACTTTTTTAAATGAAGACTTTTTAAAGTACACCCCCACCACAGGAACTCAAAAAATAGAGTTTTCTTTTCAATGATGTTTGGATTTTAACTTATATAAGGAATTTGATGGTAGCTGCTAAATACTGCTATAAATTATGCCCCAATGAATACAGCTTTTAGTATATTGATTGTAATCTAGTTAAATTTATCTCCAATTAGTTAGTAATAACTTGGAGTGGCTTTTTATTTTAATCAACCAATAACTCATGGTACTTTCACAGCAGAAATACTGGGGAAAGTATGATAACTTTATATATAAAAAAGCATTAATTTACTTTTAGTTAATATTTGTTTGATAAGCATATAGATTGTAAAATCTATACTTTTTTAAATTATGGGGAAGACTTGAAAATAGTTAAATGTTTCAAACAACAGAAACTTAATTTGTTTTTCCCCTAAACATATTTTTATGTTCCTTACTTCATAGTATTGCTGTTTCCCTCTTAAAAGGCCTTCCATTGTATTTTCTGGCCTCCTTTATAATATGACATAATAAATATTTGAAAATTAATTTTAGAAATATAGTTATAATAAAAATTACTTCTCGGTGGCTTAAGTTTTATTAAGAATACTTTTAAAGAAAAATTATTTACTATCCTAATTTGTGCTGATATGTCAAAAGAAAATATCATTTACTATGAGTGAATTTAGTGATTGGTACTATAGTTAATAATTAGGTAAGAAAACAAATTATACTGTGGTAGAGTTTCTCTTGACATTTTGTTCTGGGTAATTCTTTGCTGAGTTGATAGGTACAATTCTGCACATTCTGGAATATTTGGAAGTATCCAACTTCTGCTCTCAAGCTGCCAGCAGTATCACCCAGTTGTAACAGTCACAGAAGTCTTCTTGGGTGCTGGGAATGTAACTTAGTAAAGCACTTGCCTAATGTGTACCAAGGCCCTGGATTTGCTCACAGCAACACATGCACATATGCACATGCAATGTTCCAGGGTGAGGGGCAGGTAAAATCACATCCAGATGAGAATTACTTCACTATAGGAATTATAAATATAAAAGTAAAATTATGTACAGTATAATAACCATTATTCTGTTCAGAAACTAAAACTCCATTTGTACCCTTCTAGACTCACTCTTTGGAACCTAGGCCAAACTTTAGAAATGGGTCTGTTTTTCTGAGAAGAATAGATATTATATGTCCATTTCTTAACTCCTGGGTTATTACTTTGGCCAATATGGCAGCCAGGAACTTGTGTATCTATTTAATTTAATTAAAATTGAACTTTCAGTTTATCAGGCACATTAGCTGCATTTCCTGTACTCAATAACATATTATTAATGATTGCCATATTAGCACAAGTGTAAAACATCATCTCGGGAAATTCTGTTTCTCATCAGTACTTAAGAAAATTCTTGCTGGGCATAGTAATGCATGCCTTTAATCCAGCACTATAAAGGTAGATCTCTGTGAGTTCAAGGGCAGCCTGGTGTATATGACAAGTTCCAGTCAGGACTACATAGAGAGCCTGTCATCATCCACTGCCTTCAAAAAAAAAAAAAAAAAAGCCAAGAACTTTCCTGGTTTCTTGATATGCCAGTCATGGAGGCACACCCCATAATTCCAAAAAGCTAAGGAAGGAAAATAAATTCAAGGATACTTTCAGCAAGACCCTGTCTTGAAACTAAGTGAAAAGGATGGGGTTAGAGCTCAGTGGTAGGACACGTACCTGTGTGTACACATTCCTGAGTACCTCCAAAACAGGGGTTTTCTTCAGCTGAGGAGTCAAAGCCCATTTGAATTTCAGGTCCCATTACAGATGGTTGGGAGCCACCATGTGATTGCTGGGAATCAAACTCAGGACCTCTGGAAGAGCAGTCAGTGCTCTTAACCGCTGAGTCATCTTTCCAGCCCCCAAAAGCCCATTTCTTTACTTTCTAGAATAGCCTGGAATCCTTGAATCACTAAAGTTCATAAATGCTTACAGTGATCTAGAAATATTTTAAATTACTTGCTACATTATATATACACATGTAACATATATGTATTTTTCTAAGAGTTTATTGCTTTTATCAGATTCTCAAAGGGGTCAATGACTCCATAAGAAAGTAGAGATGGGGAGGAGGGTTTAGGGAACTTTCAGGATAGCATTTGAAATGTAAATAAAGAAAATATCTAATAAAAAAAGGGAAAGAAAGTAGAGATCACCTACTTTAAGAATGATTTGAAGGAACCAGAAGGTGGTGGACCATACCTTAAATTCCAGCACTCAGGAGGCAAAGATAGATGGGTCTTTGTGAGTTCAAGGCCAGCCTGATCTATATACCAAGTTTCACTACAGCCAGAGTACCTAGAGAGACCCCGCCTCTCAATAAATAAATAAGTTACTTGGAAGGTTGACAAGAGGGCACAATGGGCAAATTCACTTGCCCCAAGCTTGGCAACCTGAGTTTGCTCCCCAGAACCCACATGGTGGAAGAAAGAACCAATTATCTTTTGACCCCTACATTCATGTGTGCATGAGTACACACACAAAATAATTTTTTTTAATTAAGAACTATTTTTTCCAAAAAAAAAAACCCTATTTTTTCCATTCTCATAGTCACTATTTTTGAGAAAAAATTAACACATTAAGAAAAATACCTAATAAAATTGTCACTCTGGTTCTGACAAAAGGACCAGATGTTTTTTTCTGCCTGTTTCACAAATCTTAGAAGGACTTCCTTCTTCAACTTTCTGAAACCCTGATCTTCAGTCACTATGTGATGAAAGGCTATTCAAATGCTTATGTTCTCATTCCCAAGTTTAAAAATTCCTGAGTTTATTGTAAAAATGCATTTTTTTCCAGTGGAGAACTTTGTCCCTTGATCTTTGGACTTAGCAAATTACAGGATTTTCTTTCTTAACAACTGGAGCTTGATAGTGTAAAAAAAAATGGTATTAGGTCTGTTATGATTATGATCATTAGCAATGTCATGTAAGAGTTTCTGAAATCACATTGCTTGTGTCACAGACTTTGTGCCTGCTCAGAATAGAGGTTTTATAGTAGTAAACAGACTGGTAAGCATTTTTCATGGAATTTCTGTAACCTTCATTTTTCTTGTTGGGAACAGGTCTGAAAGTTGAAGTGACTCATTGTGGAACAATGAGACGGAAATACCGTGTTTGTAATGTAACGAGAAGGCCTGCCAGCCACCAAACGTAAGGAAAGCTGCTGTTGACCATAGCAGTGACATGAGGCAGCGCGCTCTGAGGAAAGGCTGGGGAGTTGGCCAGCTCATAATGGGCTAAGAGCTGCTAATGTTGGCTCTTCTTTTTTCCAGCTTTCCTTTACAGCTAGAAAATGGCCAAACTGTGGAGAGGACTGTGGCTCAGTATTTCAGAGAAAAGTACACACTTCAGCTGAAGTACCCACACCTTCCCTGTCTGCAAGTGGGGCAGGAGCAGAAGCATACATACCTGCCACTAGAAGTAATGTCTTTATACTGCTTATGATTAGCTTCTGTTCCTGTGTCTGTATGTGTGTGCAAGTGTGACTGTACTTGCATGTGTGTGTATGTGAGTGTGTGTGGGCCTGGGTGCGCGCGCCATGCATACATGTTTGTGTAGGCCAAAGGATGACATCAAGAGTCTTTCGAAGCCGGGCGTGATGGCGCACGCCTTTAATCCCAGCACTCGGGAGGCAGAGGCAGGAGGATTTCTGAGTTCGAGGCCAGCCTGGTCTACAGAGTGAGTTCCAGGACAGCCAGGGCTATACAGAGAAACCCTGTCTTGAAAAACCAAAAAAAAAAAAAAAAAAAAAAGAGTCTTTCGATATTGCTACCCATCTGGTTTTCCAGACAAGGTCTTTCATTGGTCCCAAATATCAACTGGATCAGTTTCTCCACCTTCCTTTCCCCTCCCTCTTCCCCAGCACTGGGGTCCCAGGCATATACCACCATGCCTAGTTTTGTACAATGCTAAGGATCTGAACTCGGGTCCTTATGCTGCAAGCTCTTTACCCTCAGGGCCATCTCCCTGACCTTATTATTCTTTTAGGGGCTTTTATGGCCTATGATTTAGCTGAGTCTCACATGTATCTTGAAATCTGAACAATTTTTAAATTCTACTTCTTTTTTCTAAAATTTCATTAAATAAAATAGTATGTGTCTTGGTCAGCACCATAGAGCAACTAGGGGAGACAAAGGGTTCATTCAGCTTACACTTCCACAACACTGTTTGTTCATCATCAAAGGAAGTCAGGCCAGAAACCTGGAAAGGCAGGAACTGGTGCAGAGGCCATGGAGGGGTGCTGCTTTCTGGCTTGCTCCCCATTGCTTGCTCAGTCTGCTTTCTTATAGAACCTAGGACCTCCCTCATAGGAATGGCACCACCCACCATGGGCTGGCCCTTCTCCATCAATCACTAATTAAGAAAGTGCCCTACAGCAGGATCTTATGGAAGTATTTTCTTTATTGAGTTTTGTGTCACGCTGACATAAAACTAGCCAACATGGTAGGAAAAAAGTTCACCCATAATTCTACCATTGGTTAGCATTTTTGATGTTTCTTTCGGTCTATATCCTGTGTACCTTTTACCTAACTATAGTTATGTGATCATGTGTAATTTGTTCTCTACATTTTTAGTTTAACATACAGTAAAAAGAAGTGATTTAATAATGTAGACTTTAAAATTATATTTAACATGTGATTGGCATTAAGCAAGTGAGTTCTAACAAAAATATATACATTGTATAAATTATTCTATTTCTAGGTCTGTAATATTGTGGCTGGGCAAAGGTGTATCAAGAAACTAACAGACAATCAGACTTCTACTATGATAAAGGCAACAGCAAGATCTGCACCAGATAGACAAGAGGAAATTAGCAGATTGGTTAGTACAAAACTCTGAAATGGAATTTAAATGCATTAGGGTGAGCCACTCAAGGGAGCAGGGTATGGGGGGCAGGATTGTGGGAGGGGAGGACTGGGATGGGGATGTAAAGTGAATACATTTTTATTTAAAGGCAAAAGATTTATATGATCTGAAGATGGGTCCATGGCTCCAGCTACACATGTAGCAGAGGATTGCCTTATCTGGTGTCAGTGAGAGGGGAGGCCCTTGGTCTTGTAAAGGCTTGTTGCCCCAGCATTAGGTGATGCTGGAGGTGTGAGGTGGGAGTGGGTGGATGAGGGGGAGCACCCTCTTAGAGGCAGAGGAGAAGGGGGGTGGGGGTTGCAGAGGGGAGACTGGGAAGGGGAACAACATTTGAAATGTAAATAAATAAAATAACCAATAAAAAAAGAAAGAAAGAAAAACATGTCCTTACCAGCTGATGCTACATAACCATTTTATAAACTGTGAGAATTAAAAGATCGTGAAACCAGGTATAATGGCTCATACCTTTAATCCCAACACTTGGGAAACAAATCTGAGTTCAAGGCTAGCCTGGTCTTCAGACTAAGTTACAGGACAGCCAGGGCTACACAGAGAAACCTGTCTTGAAAAACCAAAAGAAAAAAGGAAGAAGAAAGAAAAGAAAAGAAAATAGCTAATAGCGTATCTTGATAAGATACAGTGCTGAAGAACCATGTATTAGTTCTTTGACTCTACGCATGGATATGTTATATACATTTTATATAACATATAATCTATAACTGATGGTGGCCTTTTAAAATCTGTTTTTACTATTTCTCTCTCTCTCTCTTTTTTTTTTTTTTTTTTTTNGAGACAGGGTTTCTCTGTATAGCACTGGCTGTCCTGGAACTCACTTTGTAGACCAGGTTGGCCTCGTACTTAGAAATCTGCCTGCCTCTGCTTCCTGAGTGCTGGGATTAAAGGTGTGCGCCACCACGCCCGGCTACTATTTCTCTTTAAATAAATGTGTATGATATACTTGAAAATACTGAAATAAAATTATATAAGTTATAAAGTAGGTAGTTAGAAAAAGGTTGTTTTTAATATTTACTAACAAACTTTGCATTAAACAAATTTTAGTATTATGTTCCTAGATTCTTTATAATCAGAGTTTTTTTTTGTTTTATTTTGTTTTGTCTTGGTTCTGACTAACCAAACTGTCCAGTCTGAGGTTCATTTTTGGTTGGTTGGTTGGTTGGTTGGCTGGTTGGTTTGTTTTTCTTTTTTTTTTTTTTTTTTTTTTTTTTACATTTATTTATTTATTTATTTTATTATATGTAAGTACACTGTAGCTGTCTTCAGACACTCCAGAAGAGGGAGTCAGACCTCATTATGGATGGTTGTGAGCCACCATGTGGTCGCTGGGATTTGAACTCAGGACCTTCAGAAGAGCAGTTGGGTGCTCTTACCTGCTGAGCCATCTCACCAGCCCTGGTTTGTTTTTCATTTTGCAAGACGTGGTTTCTCTGTATAACAGCCTGGCTGTCCTGGAACTCACTCTGTAGACCAGACTGGCCTCGAATTTAGAGAGCCACCTGCCTTACCTCCCGAGTGCTAGGATTAAGGCGTGCACCATCATCTCAGTCAGAGGTTCTTATCCCATTTTAGATAGGTATTTCTCGCTCCTGAAATTGCTTAATTACTTAAAATCATCATTTCCATGGGTCACAAATAGTTGAAGAATATTATTCAACCTAATATCTACATTGAGTTGTGAGTTATCAAGGTTGAGTTCTGAGTTATCAAGGTGTTCATAGATGTCCTATAGTCCCTGACTCAGTCTGCAGGAAAATATTCTCTGCCTTATAGTCAGGGCACCGTTGATTATACTTATTACAAAACATATAGTTGGCATAGAGGAAGAAAAGCGGAGGTTCTAGCAAGTATCGTGAGGGGTTGAGGGAAAGTCTGAGAATAATGACAAATCTTTTCTGTTGTTAGGTAAGAAGTGCAAATTATGAAACGGATCCATTCGTTCAGGAGTTTCAATTTAAAGTGCGGGATGAAATGGCCCATGTGACCGGACGCGTACTTCCAGCACCTATGCTCCAGTACGGAGGACGGGTAAAGCCTATCAGTAGCATTCTAACCATACACATATGATATGCCAAGTATGGGGCTGGAGAGGTGGCTCAGCAGGTAAGAGCACGGCTGCTCTTCTAGAAGTCCTGAGTTCAATTCCCAGCAACCACATGGTGGCTCACAACCATCTATAAAGGAATCTGATGCTCTTTCCTGGCATGCAAGTGTACATGCATCAGAGCACTCGTACATAAAATAAGTAAATAATTTGCTAAGTATGGAGAGAATGGTACTCTAAAAACTTACTATTTTGTCATTCCAACAGTACATTAGGTGTTTTATTTGTTTCAAGGTGAATTTTTTTAGTTGAGTTAGGCATAATTTTTTACATTTACATATATATTTATTATGGGGGTGCACATGTGGAAGTCAAAGGGTAAGTGAGGGAGTTGGGTTCTCTCCTTCCACTGTATGAGTTCTTGGGTGTGGCGAGGTGTCAAACTCAGGTCAGCATGCAAGGGGACAAGAGCTGTGTGTGAAGTAAAGACCTGCTACACCACCTTGCTGGCCTCTTACTGGACTTGTTGGTTTTAACAGTATAATAATATTGATTTAGAACAGTCAGCTCCACATGGAGTACTGAGGATTTATCAGTTCAGAACTTGAAGTACTTATTTGAGCTCACCTGAAATGCATTATTTGGGAAAGTTTTTGGTTTTTCGCATGTGATTTCTCTTCCAGAACCGGACAGTAGCAACACCCAGCCACGGAGTGTGGGACATGCGAGGAAAACAGTTCCACACAGGAGTCGAAATCAAAATGTGGGCTATTGCTTGCTTTGCCACACAGAGGCAGTGCAGAGAAGAAATACTAAAGTAAGGTGTTTCATAGATTTGGTCTGGGGACCTTTTATGTTTGAAATTTTTTTAAAAATTACTTTTTTTATGTCACTATGGGTGAACCCAGGACCTTGTACATCCAATAGGCTACATCCCTGAACTATATACCCTAGCCCTCTTATTTCAGTTTTAAATGATTCATTTCATGTTCTAACAAATGTTGCCTCAGTATGGAATATATTTAACCAGTGAACCTTTAAAACTATTTCTTCCATCTGACTGGGATCACCTATCATTCCAGTTATATGGGAGGCTGAGGCAGGAGAATCATAAATTAACAAGACCCAGTCTCAACAATAATGTGTGTGTGTCCATGTGTGCCCACACATTTGCAGATGTGTGTGGATGTACATGTTTCTGCATGTACAGGCCAGAAGTCAGCCAAAGATGTCAGTTATTGGGCATTATCCACCAGGGTCTCTCATTGGCTTAGAACCCATTGAATTATTTAAATGAAAAGACAGAGGTTGTCAACTTAATAAGGAAAGAAAAAATTGCATGCTGAAGTTTCAATGATGCACATTAAAAATGAGTATTTTATTCTGAAATTATAAAGCTGAGTGTTATGGGGGGCTGGTGAGATGGCTCAGTGGGTAAGAGCACCCGACTGCTCTTCCGAAGGTCCGGAGTTCAAATCCCAGCAACCACATGGTGGCTCATAACCATCCCTAACAAGATCTGACGCCCTCTTCTGGACTGTCTGAAGACAGCTACAGTGTACTTACATATAATAAATAAATAAATCTTTTTTTTTTTAAATTAAAAGCTGAGTGTTATGATGCACACCTTCTATCCTAGCACTCAGGAGGCAGAGGCCAAGCAATCGCTGAGTTCAAGGCCAGCCTGGTCTACAGAGTGAGATCTAGGACAACCAGGACTACACAGAAACTCTGACTGAAAAACCAAAAAAGGAAAAAGGAAGGAAGAAAAAAGAAGGAAGGAAGGAGAGAGCAAGAGAGGGGAGAGGAGGAGAGAGAAATGTTTATAAATTTACTTGTTATACCTGGAACTTAAAAAATTATAGCCATTGGTTGAGATCAAAAAGGCATTAAATTATAGGGTCTAGTACCATCCACACCTTTAAACATCCAATGGGAGTCTTATATGTGAATATATATGTATACATGTATATCTGTGTTTGTGTGCAGATAGATTGAGGCCAGAGTTGATTTTAGGGATTTTTTTTTTCAAGACAGGGTTTCTCTGTGTAGCCCTGGCTGTCCTGGAACTCACTGTGTAGACCAGGCTGGCCTCGAACTCAGAAATCCGCCTGCTTCTGCCTCCCAAGTGCTGGGATTAAAGGCGTGCGCCACCACTGCCTGGCGATTGTAGGGATCTTCTTCAATCACCTTCCACCTTATTTTTTGAGACAGGGCTTCTTACTGAATCTGGGATTCATTAATTCAGTTAGATTGGCTGGCCAGCAAACCCCAGGGATCCAGTCTCAGCCTCCTCAGTGCTGAGTGTAGATATACACAGTAAATCTTTTACCAACTAAGCCATCTCCACAGCCACTGGGGACTCTTTGAACATATCCACAAAGGAAGGCCACTATAGGTTACTGGTACTTTCTGTTGCCCTTAACGTTAGTAATCTGATGGCCTTTTCTATATCGAGCAAACTCACAGATCTTTGCTTCATTTGCTATTTCTTTTTCCTCCTCCTCTTTTTCCTCTTCTTCCTCTACCTTTTCTCCCACTGCTTCCTCCTCCTCCTCTTCCTCTTCCTCTCCCTACTCTTCCTCTACTCCCTCTTCTTCCTTCTCTTCCTCCTCTTCTTTCCTCCTTCTTCTCCTTCTTTTCCCTTAATGATTTTTTTTTTGAGACAGGGTTTCTCTATGTAACCCTAGCTGTCCTGGAACTCAGACTGTAAACTAGGTTGTCCTTAATCTCAGAGATCTACCTGCCTCCTGAGTGCTGGGATTAAAGGTGTGCTCTATCGCCACCCAGCTTCCATTTCTTTCTTAAACTTTTCATGGGGTTGGAGATTTAACTCAGTGGTAGGGCGCTTGCCTAGCAAGGGCAAGGTCCTGGTTTCAGTCTTCAGCTTTGAAGAAAAAAAAAAGAGAGAGAGAAAGAATAAAACCTTTTCATTGGTGTTTGGTAAGCTTGGAGCTGGAGATATAGCTCAGTGTATAGTACTTGCTGAACACACACGGACCATAGGTTCAATCCTTAACACTATACACACACAAAAGATAAAATATTTGGTACATTTTGATGTCTAGACAAAGTTTTTCTCTTTTCTGGTTTCACCTTTAGAGGTTTCACAGACCAGCTGCGAAAGATTTCCAAGGATGCAGGGATGCCCATCCAAGGTCAGCCATGCTTCTGCAAATACGCACAGGGGGCAGACAGTGTGGAGCCCATGTTCCGACATCTCAAGAACACTTATTCTGGACTGCAGCTCATTATCGTCATCCTGCCCGGGAAGACACCTGTGTATGGTAAGGGTATTTCAAAAATGCATTTTCCTTTAGTGAGAATTCAGCTCATTGCGAGAGCTCTAGCCTAAAGATGTGCACAGACCTGGATTTGATCTCCAGCACTGCAACAACAGAAACACTGCAGTTTTTTCCTTCTCCTGCTTAATGTTGTTTTTAGAATTAGATAACCTAAAATTTTCAAATAATAAAATATATTTGTACCATACTATCAAATCATGTGTTAGCTAGGCAGTGGTGGTACATGCCTTTATTTCCAGAACTTGGGATGCAGAGGCAGGAGGATCTCTTGAGTTAGAGGCTAGCCTGGTCTACAGAATGAGTTCCAGGACAGTCAAGACTACACAAAGAAACCATGTCAAAACAAACAAAAAACAGAGAAACAACAACAACCAAAACACTTCACATAGTATAAATTTAAAGCAAAGCCTATAAGCTAAATAGTAAAAAAGAGACTCTGAGGAATGACTTTTAGCACCTAAAAGAGACAGCCCAAGCAGTGCTTCAGAGAAGGATCATATTATGAAACGGCATCAGATAACTCGCATAGCAGGATGAGGTAGTGGGTTACAGCAGAGATTGCGGAGACACACTGTTGCTCAGTGTTGGGATACTGCAGGTCATACTGCCTGTGTGATGTGACTCAGCTATTTAACTGCATACAGCTTTCCTTTCTTCACCTGTGGAGCTAGGATACTTTAATACCTAAACCTAAATGATTGTATACACAGTAAAAGTTTGTGAGATTAATAAAAGAAATCTAATACCTTGAGTCATGAAAAAATATTTAGGAAAATAATAACTTACAAACCATTGAATGTAGTAAAATAATTTCATACTAGAAATGACAGATGTGAGGGTAGGGAGCCAGTTCAATTAGTGTAAAGTGCTTACCTGATTTTGATCCCCAAGAACCCAGGGGATCAAAACTCAGGCTCTGCAGCATGCACCTATAGTCTCTGCACTGGAGATACATAGAGGCATTTCTGAGCTTGCTAGCCAGTCAGTCTAATGGTGAGCTCTACATTCAATGAGAAACCCTGTCTAGTAAAACAAATTGGAGAGTGATTGGAGAAGACACCTTACATTCACTTCAGGCCCTCCACACTCAAGTGCACATAATGCACACACATGTGTATACACACATACATATATGCATGAGCACCTCTATATAAAGAGAGAGAGGGAGGGAGAGCGACAAATGGGGGAGTGGGGTGGCAGGGCGCTGGACGGATGACTTGTGGTTAAGAGCACTTCCAGAGGACCTAGTTTCAATTCTCAGCACCCACATTGCAGCTAACAGCTCTCTGTAACTCCAGTTCCAGGGGACCTAATGCCCTCTTCTAGTCTCCATGAGCATCAAGCCTGAATGTGGTGCAAACACATCCATGCTGCTTAAATAACTCACTGATATAAAAATAATTTTTTTTAAAAAGAAACAAAAGAAGGGGTCTGAAGCTCTAGGCAAATGCTTGGTTATGAGATAGTTCCTACCATCACAAGACCGAAAACAAAAATAAAAGAAATAACAAAGAAAAATTGTTACATTTGACCAGACAAAAATTATTATATCACTAATATAGTAAATTTAAAATCAACAGAACACAGCAAACAGAAACAGTAAACACTAGCTTATCATTAGAAAAAAATGAACATATTGTTTCAACAAAGGAAACATTTTCTAGTCTTTTATTTTGTTTTAGTTAATTAACTTCCGAGCTTTTTTAGAATCAGGGTTTTTACCCCAGGCTGGCCATAAACTCCCTATGTTGCTGGAGATGACCTGAAGCTTCTGGTCATACTGCTTTCTCCTCCTGAGTGCTGGGATGGAGGAGGTGCACGCTAGCGTGCTCGGGGGTTTATGTGATGCAGTATTTCTTGCATGTTGGCAAGCAGTTTATTAACTAAGCTATAGCACCAACCCCTCAACATGTATTCTTAGTCTGCAATTCAGTGTTTTAAATTCAGACTACCTATTCAAAGAAATTAATTTATCTCCTGGATATAGCTTGTGGTAAAGTACTTACCTAGCATGTGTATGACTCTAGGTTTAGTCCCTAGCACTAAAAAAAAAGCTATCCAGTATTCCTGATCATTATAAAAAAATTTTAGCTAGAGTTAAGTGTCTTAGTTAGGGTTTTACTGCCATGGACAGAAACCATGACCAATGCAAGTCTTAAAAAGGACAACATTTAATTGGGGATGACTTACAGTCTCAGAGGTTCAGTCCATTATCATCAAGGCAGGAGCATGGCAGTGTCCAGGCAGACATGGTGCAGACAGAGCTGAGAGTTCTAAATTCTCATCTGAAGACTGCTAGCATAATACTGACTTCCAGGTAACTAGGATAAGGGTCTTAAAAACCCACACCCACAGTGATATGCGTACTCCAACAAGGCCCTGCCTACTTCAACAGGGCCTTACCTTCTAATAGTGCCACTCCATATGTTGAGCATATATAAACCATCACTGTAAGTTAATTTTTATCAATAATAATAATACCTATTCTTGACAAAAAATTGAATGAGTGAGTGTGCACTCTTATATACTGTTGGCGGGAAGCAATTATTTTCATAGCCTCCAAACTGTTTCTTTGTTTGTTTTTGCCTACTTTACATTCATCTGCTTCTAATAGAAATGAGATAGACAGCCTCTGATGAATGACACTGAAGGCTGACCCGTGGCCTTCTCACACATGTGCACACACATCTGCACACACATGAACATATAAACGCATACACATGCACAAATTAAATAAATATACTTACTTAGAATAGCTTTAGATTTACAGAACAATTAAGGAAATAGTCTAGGGAGTTCCCCTATGTCATTTGCCCTCTGCACAGACTAACCTTTCTCCTTAATGTGTTCCATTTACTGAACCAAAGCATTCATATTGTAAACATTAGTAATTATTAATGCATTGCCCATAGTTTACATTAAAGTCCACTGTTCAAGTTGAACAGCATAGGTCTGGCAGATATGTATCCACTATTAAAGCACCATACAGAATAGTTTCATCGTTTTTGTTGTTGTTGTTGTTGTTTTGGTTTTTCGAGACAGGGTTTCTCTATGCAGCCATGGCTGTCCTGGAACTCACTCCATAGACCAGGCTGGCCTTGAATTCAGAAATCTGCCTGCCTCTGCCTCCCAAGTGCTGGGATTAAAGGCATGTGCCACCACCACTGCTTGGCCACTGATTTCTTTACTTTTTTTTTTGGTTTTTTGAGACAGGGTTTCTCTGTGTAGCCCTGGCTGTTCTGGAACTCACTCTGTAGTCCAGGCTGGCCTCGAACTCAGAAATCCGCCTGCCTCTGCCTCCCAGGTGCTGGGATTAAAGGTGTGTGCCACCTCGCCTGGCTCTCTTTACTATTGCTATTAGTTTTACTTCTTCTAAATTGTCACAAAGTAGAATCATTTTATATGTAGCCCTTCTCTCTCTCTATTTCTTCCTTTCTTCTTTCCTTTTTCATTTGTTTGTTTGTTTGTTTTGTTTTATTTTTCAAGACAAGGTTTTCTCTTTACAACCCTGGCTGTCCTGGAAGTTGCTATGTAGACCAGGCTGGCCTCAAACTCTTGTCTGTCTCCTATGTGTTAGGATTAAAGATGTGGCCCATCCCTGTCAGCCCAGCTATGTTGTTGAGGTATACTGCTGTCTGCCTGCTATGTAGTCTTTCAAGTAGACTTCTTTCACTTAGTAATATACATTCAAGTTTCCTCCACATTTTCTCTAATAACTGATAGGTCACTTAGTTCTTGAATTTATATTTCCTCATATGATTATACTACTGCTTATTTGCAAATTGAAAGATGCCTCACTTGTTTCTAAACCATTAGAAAAGAATGTAAAAACAAGAATGGAAATGTCCCTAGTACAAGTCTGATGGTGTCACTGTATGTATCTAGAACCTCTGAGCAGAATGTAACCTTCTGGTTGTTTAAGTAATTCTGATGTCTGTCACCAAAAGGAGAAGGTGACAAAAAGCCCATGTCAGATGTCAGCAGAAGTCCTAGCTTCTGCTTCAGCAGTAACCCCCTGTCCCAGTCTGAGAAGCTCTTGCAATGTTGCTTCTGTTATAATCTCCCTTTATTTTCGGGTTCCACAGGCACTCCATTCCCTCTCTTCCTCCTACCTCCGTTGCTTGTCGTACTCTACTTCTCATGCTTCACCAAGAGGAAATACAAACCATTCACTTGAATTTAACAAAAGCTTTATCTTACCTCCATGACAAAAATCAAATTTTTTCTTAGTATCTTATATAAAACCTATTACTCCTTTAATTTTGCTTTCATATTTGTATTGTTCAATTTAAGCCTTTTATCAAGTAGACAGTAAACAGAGGCAGGAGCAGTATCTGTTGACTCAAATATACCATGCTTTTTATAATACTAGTATTAGGTTTTAGCTGTACATTGACATTTTTGTTGAGGTATGGCAAGATGGCTCAATGGTAAAGGTATTGCCACCAAGCCTAATGGCCTGAATTCGATCCCAGAAACACAAATGGTGGAAGTAAAACCCGATTCCTGCAAGTTGTCCTCTGACTGCCACATATGCACATGGCATATATAGTGATTTTTTTAAAATTTTTTGTCTGTCACTGTCTATAAAGATTTTATATGTATATACACACATACATACATACATACCCCACAATCTCCATCTGAATCCTGGATTTTACTTATAGAAATGAACCCTGAAGATAAAATGAAATAAAACAATAAAGGTTAATTCATAGCATTGTTTGAAATACCAAAGACCTGCAGTGGCTTTAATACCAGCACTCAGGAGGCAGAGCCAGCTGGGTCTCTGAATTTGAGGCCTGCCTGGTCTACCAAGTGAGTTCCAGGACAGCCAGAGCTACCCAAAGAAATCATGTCTCAATCAATAACAAAAACCTGAAGCCACCTGTGGTCATTTGAGTAAGAATGGCCCCATACACTCATGTGTTTGAATCTTTAGTCATCAAGGAGTTGCCCTGCTTGAGAAGGATTAGAAATGTCGCCTTATTGGAGTACTGTGTCTTGTAGGAGGAAGGAAGGAAGTGTGTTGCTGGGGGTGGGCTTTAAGGTTTCAAAAGCTCAGGATAGGCCTAGTGACTTTATTCTTCCTGCTGCCTGTGGATCTAGATATTTAACTCAGTTAATGCTGCCTGCATGCCACCTTGCTCCTCACTATGATAACAGCGGACTAAACCTCTGAAACTTTAAGCAAGCCCCAGTTAAATGTCTTCTTTTATAAGAGATGCTGTGGTCATGGTGTCTTTTCACAGGAGGTGGTTAGCAGCAGAGTACTGCCATGACAGTCCTGAGTGTGCTGCTTGTTGATGGAATGTGGACTTTGGAGTTTTGGATTAGGAAAGCAGTTTGAACGTTTTAAGTGGAACTAATAAAGTGTGGTGGTTTGACTAGGTGTGCCCTCCATAGATGCGTGTGTTTGAATGCTTGGCCTATAGGGAGTGGTTGGAGTAGGTGTAGTCTTATTAGAGGAAGTGTGTCACTGTAGGAGTGGGCTTTGAGATCTCCTATGCATGAGCTATGCCTAGTGTGGCATACAGTCTCCTTCTGCTGCCTGGGGATCAAGCTGTACAACTCTTGGCTCCTCTAGCACCGTGTCTGCCTGCACGTTCCCATGCTTCCCACCATGACTAAACATGACTAAACTAAATCAGCGGCCTAAACCTCTGAAACTGTAAGCCAGTCTCAATTAATTGTTTGTCTTCATAAAAGTTGCCTTGGAGATGGTGTCTTTTCACAGCAACGAAACACTAACTGAGACATAGGCCATGCAAGTAGGAACATGGATGACAGTACTGGGGGTGATTTGAATTGTGAGGACCCAGCTCAAGAGGTTTCAGAGGAGAATAAGTGACCTAGAGACCATTCTTGTGGTATTTTAGCCAAGAATGTGGCTTCGTTTTGCCCTTACCCCCCCTCAAAAAAAAAAAAAAAAAAAAAAAAAAAAAAAGCTGGCCGAGACTAAATGAAGAGTGTTGGATTAATCACATTAGCAGGAGAAGGTTTCAAGACAGCCTAGAATTGACTGTCACGTGGTTATTAGTGGTCATTCTTGTGTAGATTGGGTAAGCTGAGCAAGGAAAAATACTTGTACAGATTGAGGAAAAGGGAGCCACAGAATGTGGATGTTGGAGCACCCAGTGCTCAGAGAGATAAAAGGTTTAAAGAAAAGCCTGATGCTAAATGGAATAAAGGGAATGGTAACCTCAGGGCAAGACCCCACCCAGCTAAATTTCCAACTTGTGAAAAGGAATTAAAGAAAAGCACCCAAACCAGAAAGCTGATGAAAATGTAATTGAATGAGGGGACCAAGTTCAGCCCCAGCAAGCAGCAGAACTTGGCAGTTTTAGCCATGGGTTCTGGCTTTGGAGTCAAGAATACAAAAAAAAAAAAAAAAAGGTTATGGAATCTTTCTATGCACAGTTAAGGAAAGCTGCTGAGGCCGCACACGTATCATGGGTGTCCAAGAGCACTGGCTTCTCTTCCAGAAGGCCTGGTTTCAACTTTCAGCACCCATGGGTAACCCACAAGCATTTGTAACTCCAGTTCTATTGAATATGTTACCTTCTCTGGCCTCCTCAAGCACCAGACACACATGTGGTGCACAGACATGCAGACAAAACACTCACACACACAGTTTTTCTTCACTTAAAAAAGAAAATCTATTTCATTTTAAATCGTGTGTCCGTGTGTGTCTGTGTGTCTGTTGGTGTATGAATGTAAGTACAGATGTTCATTGAGGCCAGAGGTGTACAGTTTCCTGGAACTGGAGTTATAGGTGTTATGAGCCACTTGAGGCTCAGATTCTCTGCAAGAAGAGTACTGGTTATTTTTTGGTTGGTTGGTTGGTTGGTTGGTTGGCTGGTTTTCTTTATTCAAGCAGGGTTTCTTTGTGTAATAGCTCTGGATGGTCACTTTGGGACCAGGCTAACCTCAAACACACAGAGATCTTCCTGCCTCTGCCTTCCAAGTGCTGGAATTTAAGGTGTGCACCCCCACACACACACCTGGCTGAATAGTACTAGTTTTTAATAACAGTTTCTCTCTGCATCTTTTTTAATATTTTAACTTATTCTTTCATAATTTAGCATATGTATACAATGAATTTCTGCTCCTCCTGGATCCACCCCTTCTTCTGCATCTTAATTGTCTTCAACTTAAAAGTCCTTTAAAATTGATAGAGGCCGTTTCTTTCTTCCTTCATTTTCAAAATATTTTGGGGGAGCTTGTCAGTATAGCCCAGCAAGTAAAGGCATTTATCATGCAAGCCTGACAGCCTTCCTCTGAGTGCTGGGATTAAAGATGTGCGCCACCATGCTTGGCTAAAAGTTTAGACTTTCTAAATATACTTTTCTTGTACAAAACAAACCAATAGATAAATTCTAAATTGGTGCTTACATTTTTCATGAATTTATTTTTTAATAAAAAAATTAATTTATTGTTGTTTTCATATTGGTATAATTTCAGGTACCCTACCAAATGGTGATACGTTTCAAGGGATCCTTCATAGCTTTACTGTCGGGGGGGAATAATTTTTTGTGTGTCCTCTTTTCTGACTGAATCATTTGCATTTGTTCCATAGCGGAGGTGAAACGTGTAGGAGATACACTTTTGGGTATGGCCACACAGTGTGTGCAAGTCAAGAATGTAATAAAAACATCTCCTCAAACTCTTTCAAACTTGTGCCTAAAGATCAATGTTAAACTTGGAGGAATCAATAATATTCTTGTACCTCATCAAAGGTAAACTTTTCTTTTTCATCCTTTGTTTTTCCCCATAAGTTTGAATAACTACTAAAAGATATTAACAGACAACCTTAGTGATTCTTGCCTGTGAACTAATCTTAACAAGATTAAGAGATTGTTGGATCTGGAGACATAATGGTTAAATGCATGCCTTTAATCCCAGCACTTGGGAGGCAGAAACAGATCTCTGTGCATTTGAGACTAGCCTGGTCTACAACGAGAGTTCCAGAACAGCCTAGTATACATAGTGAGTTACAAGCCAGGCAGGACTATACAGTGAGACCCAGTCTTGTTAAATAGGAGATGAGATTTATAAATGAGGCAGAGAATTTATCAATACATTCAAGAACTAAGAAACAAGCCAATATTTTAAAAAATATCTTAACCTTTATTTTATATATATCTCTGTGCACATGTGTGTGCAGCACCTGTGGAAGCCAGAAGATATTGGATCTAGGACTGATGTTAGAGAGCTGTGAGCCACCACATGTGTGTGCTGAGTCCTCTGGGCAAACAACTGCTGAGGCATCTCTCAGCCCCAGCACTTTCAATTCTAAAGGATGAAGTTTTAAAATAAAATTTTAAAAATGCTAGGACTTCATGATTATTAAATATATATTCAAATTTTATTCTTTGGATTAGGAAATAGTGGACTCCTGTAATCCCTGCCTGAAAGTGTAAAATAGACTAAAATTAAAAGTCAAAGGCTTGCTGATTCTTTTTGTCCTTAAGTTCCATAGACTTAAAAATGTAAGTAGATTTTTTAAATTCATAAAAATTATTGGGATACTATGAAGAAACCTACGATTTTTCCCATTACAGAGAATAATAACATTAGTTTCTTTTGCAACCATAGTACCATTGTTTAAAACCTGATAAATCTCACAAGATGTCAGTGAGATGTAACAGCTTTACTTCATTGACTAGAGATTCATGAGTTAAGAGGTAGTCAGGATGGGCGTGGTGGCATACACCTTTAATCCCAGAATTTGGGATGCAGAGGTGCAGAGGCAGGGCATCTCTGAGTTCGAGGGCAGCCTGGTCTATGTAGTGATCCCAAGACTGCCAAAGCTATGTAAGGATAAAAACAAAACAGAACATGTTACTCAGCAGTTCAGGTCTGGGACACTGTCTGGTCTGATGGTTGCACAGGCTTCCTTTGTACTGTCAGTGGTGTGCAGTTATATTGCAATCAGGTGAAACAAATGAACTGTCTAACCCTTTAAAAAAATGTGTTTAAGACCTTCTGTGTTCCAGCAACCAGTGATCTTCCTGGGCGCAGATGTCACACACCCACCTGCTGGTGACGGAAAGAAGCCCTCCATTGCTGCTGTGAGTATCTCCAGACAAGCCCATGTCATTGAAACCTAGACCAACACAAACGTTGTGGTTTCCACATTTCAAAATTTACTGTTTTCTTCTTTATTAATTTTTGGGGGTTAACATACCAAGCACTGAGTTTCATCCTGGGATTGTCACACATGAGCCTGTATTCTTGTTCTCAGTCCCTTCCTCCTTCATTGCCCTATGCAGTCTCCTCCCTTCTCCAGCTGGGTCTCTATTCTCCCAGTTAGTCTGTTTGTCTGTCTGTCTATCTATCTATCTAATTTTAAATTTAGGTTCCATGTTTGATAGAGAGTACGTGATATTTGTCTTTCTAAGACTGGCTTTATTTTACTTAACATAATGATTTCCATTTGTATCTATTTTTCTGAACATCATAATTTCATTTTTCTTTATATCTGCATAAAATTGTATTGTGTGTGCAAGTATCACATTTATTTATTTGTTTGTTTGTTTGTTTATTGGGAGGGCATGTAAGAGGAGAACTTGCAGGAGTTGGTTCTCTCCTTCCACCAAGCCTGACCATCCCTGGAACCCACCCTAACCCAGATTACTGGCCCCTGCACCACATTTTCTTTATCCATTTATTTGCCAATAACTGTCTAAGCGGGCACAGTTTCCCAGCTATTATGAATAGTACAGACATAAACATGTAAGCACAGGCATCTTTGTGGTCTGTTGACTTTAAGTTCTTCAGGTGTGTACCCAAGAGTGATATAACTAAGTCCTATGGTAGCTCTGTTTTCAGTATTTTGAGAAACCTGTCTACTGCTTTCACTTGTCGCTGCTCACATTCCCACCAACAGTGGATAAGGCTCCTCCTTCAGTACACTGTAGCCAACATTTGTCATTTATTTATGGCAGTGGCCACTCTGCCTGGAGGAGATGGAATTACAGGACTTATATTTTCACTTCCTTTAAAGTTAAGGATGTTGAACCATTTGTCAAGTGTTTGTTGGCCATTTGTATTTCTCCTTTTTCTATTGCATTTATTGCTGGGGAGAGGTACACATTAGCACTACTACAGCATGCATGTGGAGAGAAGAGGGCAACTTGCAGGAGTTGATTCTCATTCTCCCTTGTGGATCCCAGAGTTCAAACTCAGGCTGTCAGCCTGCCTGCGATACATTTGCTTGCTGAGTACAACTCCCTGTCTCTATCTATCTGTCTCTCTCTCTCTGTCTCTCTCTCTGCCCCTGTGTCTCTTCTCTTCAGAACTGTCTGCTCACTTTATTGAACAATTTATTGATTGGATAATTTGGCTTTCCTCTTTTAAGATTTTATTTTTATTTTATGTATGTAGAAGGTTGTCTTGGTTCTTCCTTCTAGTCTCATGCTCCCAGAAATAACTCAGACTCAACATATACTTACAAATAGCTAGGCTCTTCTCTGACTAAAATCATAAGTTAAGATAATCCACTTACTCTTTTTTATTTATTTTATATATGTAAGTATAATGTAGCTATCTTTAAACACACCAGAAGAGAGCATTGGATCCCATTACAGATGGTTGTGAGCCACAATGTGATTGCTGGGATTTGAACTCAGGACCTCTGGAAGAGCAGTCAGTGCTCTTAATAGCTGAGTCATCTCTCCAGCCCTAACCCATTTATCTAATCTATATTCTGCCATGTGGCTGGTTACTCATGGTTAGCTATCATGTGACTATTACATCTTCATGAGTGAGAATCTCCCAAGCCTGGCTCTATCCCAGAATTCTTTCTGCCTCCTGGATGTTCCATCTTCTATTCTACCCTTTCCTATAGGCTATAGATTTTTTAATTGACAGGTGATAAATACATCCATACAATATACACGATATCCCTCTATATATTAATATAAGTTTTTGTCTGTGTATGTGTCTGCACCACATGTGTGCAGTCCCCATGGAGGCCAGAGTTCCTTGAAACTGGAGTTAATAGACAGCTGTGAGCCACCATGTGGGTGCTTGGAACTGAACCAGGGTCCTCAGCATGAGCAGCCAGTGATCTTAACTGTTGAGCCATTTCTTCAACCCCTGGTTGGTTGGTTGGTTGGTTGGTTTTTGGAGGGTGATAGTCTTTAATCTTTGTAGTTCTTTAACGATCTTCTTGTAACTAACTTTAATTCTTGCTCTTTGTGTTGAAGAGTTTTTGGCCAAAGTCAATCATTCTGGTTTGGGGGTACAAATAGGTATAATATACCTATTAAATCTGTTAACTTTATTCCTTAAATCTCATGACTATTGTAATTTGCCTGCTTTCTCTTTCTTTAACTGTGCAACCCCTGGCCTTTCCATGCACACATTCACATGTACATGTGCCCAAATACATACAAAATATGGATATGCAAACATGAACACAACACACACATGAAAATAGAAAAAGTACTGCCTCATTGTTTTTGACACTATTCTGGTCTTTTATTTTGTTCTTTACTAGGAATTGTCTAATTTTTGTTATTTTCAAAATAAATAATGATGAACAGGCTTCAGTAAAATATGGATGTATATGAAGAGAGTTTAGTTTTGATTAATTTTTTCTCATTTTCCCCAATAGGTTGTAGGTAGTATGGATGCCCATCCAAGCAGATACTGTGCCACAGTAAGAGTTCAGAGACCCCGACAGGAAATCATCCAGGACTTGGCCTCCATGGTCCGGGAACTGCTCATCCAATTTTATAAGTCAACCCGATTCAAACCTACTCGTATAATCTTTTATCGGGATGGTGTTTCAGAAGGACAGTTTAGACAGGTTGGTTGCCTAGAATATATTTAGACCATAAGTATACCAAATACTAAGTTTATGATGTGATATCTAGTTCTGAAGATGAACATCTGAAGTTATAAGTTTGTCAAATCAAAACTGATGCATCAGTGGATTTTGCTTTTCAAAGCTTCCTTTGGCTATGTGAGCCTTCATTGCTCTGTCATGGTTAAATGAACTGCAGAAGCATAATGAGCTATACAGTATGTGATGTTAAGTCATGAGGTGGGCCGGAGAGGTGGCCTAGCAGTTAAGAGTGCTTGCAGCTCTTGCAGAGGACCTGAGTTCTGTGCCCAGCACCCACATCAGGTAGCTCACTACCACCTGCAGCTCCAGGAGATCTGATGTCCTCTTCTGGCATCCAGGGCAGCTGCACTCATGTGCAGAGACTCACAGCCACACACATACATAACTTAAAGTGAAATGATCCTTAAAACAAAAAGGTCATGAAGTTAAATCATTCTCTTACTTTGGAATTTGTAAAAGAAGCAACTGGCTATATTCAGTATATTTTCTAGGTATTATATTATGAGCTACTGGCAATTCGAGAAGCCTGTATCAGTTTGGAAAAAGACTATCAACCTGGAATAACCTACATTGTTGTTCAGAAGAGACATCATACGCGGTTGTTCTGTGCTGATAGAACAGAAAGGGTAATTTTATGTCGTGTAATACTTCTCTAAGCCAAGGTCCCTCCCCACCATCAAGCTTCCAGTGTCTGTCTCTTCCCTCCCCTTTCTCTCTTTTCTCCCTGCCCCTCCTCCTCTCCCTCCTTTCCTGTCTCCTTCCTTCTTCCTCTCTTTTTGTGTTGCTGGAAATCATGCTGGGGCCTCATGAATGCTCATGTACACTGCGCTGCATCCCAGTCTACGTGCCTTCTTAGTTTAACAAATTTAATCCCCCCAAAATTATGCAACTATTATTACATATAGTACATAGTATATATAATGTATATTATTATCATCCTTGTCTTGAAAATGAAGAAACTGTAACCTCAAGTAATCTCTCAAAACGGTTACAGAAGAAGCACTGATAGAAGCAGTCGTCAAGGCCTGGAGAGATAGTTCAGAGGTTAAGAGCACTGACTGCTCTTCCGAAGGTCCTGAGTTCAAATCCCACGAACCACATGGTGGCTTACAACCATCTTTAATGAGATCTGACGCCCTCTTCTGGTGTGTCTGAAAATAGCTACAGTGTACTTACATATAATAAATCTTTAAAGAAGAAGAAGAAGAAGAAGAAGAAGAAGAAGAAGAAGTCTTCAAATCCAAACTATGTACTGCACAGTGTTTTTTTTTAAGATTTATTTATTTATTATATAAATACACTGTAACTGTCTTCAGACCTCCCCCCCTTGATCACTAATTGAGAAAATGCCTTACAGCTGGATCTCCTGGAGGCATTTCCCCAACTGAAGCTCCTTTCTCTGTGATAACTCCAGCTGTGTCAATTTGACACAAAACTAGCCAGTACAGTTGACTCCTTGACTACTTGACACAAAAACACATCACTGGTAATCCTCAACCCTTAGTTCTTATTCATCCCCAAGATCTAAATAACTTTAAAAGACCCACAGTC
>NC_034595.1:77413533-77414601 GCF_900095145.1 Mus pahari | reverse complement strand
CTCTCCCCCTTGATCACTAATTGAGGAAATGCCCCACAGCTGGATCTCATGGAGGCATTTCCCCAACTGAAGCTCCTTTCTCTGTGATAACTCCAGCTGTGTCAAGTTGACACAAACCTAGCCAGTACAGATGTAATATACATTTCAGACCATGGGTTCAATTCCTAAAAAGGAAAACAAAAAAAAGATGGGAGCTTTTTAGAGTTGAGAGAAGAGAGAGGTAAAATACCTTGTCCTAGAGAGAACAGCCACTCTCAACCTGTTGGCTGCAACCACCTTGGCAAACCCTGTCTCCAAAAATATTTATACTATAATTCATAACTATAAATATTTATAATTCATAACTAGCAAGATTATTTATGAATAGCAACAGAAATAATTTTCTGGTTGGGGTTCACCACAGCATGAGGAACTGTACTAAAGGGTTGCAGTGCCTGCATTAAAGGTGAAGAACCACTGCCCTAGAGCATAAATCTAGAAACGGGAACCGTCATGAAGACCTGGGCCTTCTGTTTCCTCTTTAAATAGGTACCGCTTCTATATGGTATGTGTTGCTAATTTACTAGGCTGGGATTTTTTTAAGAGGAGACATAATTAAGCCGGGCATGGTAACACATACATTTAATCCTAGCATTCAGGAGGCAGAGACAGGCAGATCTCTGAGTTCAAGGCCAGCCTGGTCTACAGAACTAGTTTTAGGACAGCCAAGGCTAAACAACAAAACCCTGTCTTGGAAAATCAAATAGTAATAATGATAAAAATAACAACAATAAATTTTAAAAGACTAGGAACTAAGGGGTGTACTTATTAGCTACTTAAGTAATATTTCAAGCTAAAAGTAGTCATATGCGAGGTCAGTGTACATTTTTTTTAACATTTTTAATATACTTTCTGATTTTTTTCTGTCTTGTTGATTTAAAATGTGATTCAAAAAAAAAAAAATCTAGGTTGGAAGAAGCGGCAACATCCCAGCTGGAACCACAGTGGATACTGACATTACTCACCCGTATGAATTCGACTTTTATCTCTGTAGTCATGCTGGAATACAGGTGAGCCTACTCTTAGGGA
>NC_034595.1:77407018-77413223 GCF_900095145.1 Mus pahari | reverse complement strand
TTAAGAGGGAAATATTGGGGCTGGTGAGATGGCTCAGCGGGTAAGAGCACCGACTGCTCTTCCAAAGGTCCTGAGTTCAAATCCCAGCAACCATATGGTGGCTCACAACCATCCGTAACAAGATCTGATGCCCTCTTCTGGAGTGTCTGAAGTCAGCTACAGTGTACTTACTTATAATAAATAAATAAATCTTTAAAAAAAAAAAGAGAGAGAAATATTTTTATGAAAACAGCAGAATTAGTGAGCTGGGCATGGTGGCACATACCTTTAATCCTAGCACTCAGGAGGCAGAGGCTGGTGGATCTCTGAGTTTGAGGCCAGCCTGTTCTACAGAGTGAGTTCCAGGACAGCCAGGGCTACACAGAGAAACCCTGTCTCAAACAAAAAACAGCAGCTCTTCCATAGGACCTAGGTTCGATTCCCAGCACCCACATGGTAACTAACCCGTCTGTAGTAACTCAACCTCCTGGGGATCCAGTGCTCTCTTCAGGCCTCCACAGGCACCAAGCATGCACATAGTGCACAGGCATTCAAGCAAGCAACACACCCACATGCATAAAATAAAGTGATAGCAATAGGTAAAAAGCATTTAGACTTATGAGGATATGTAAAATCATGAATGTACAGATGACATGAATATAGAGGTGAGACTGTAGGGAAGAGTGGAGAGAGGTGGGGGGAGGGAAGGGAGGACAGAAGGCAGGATGCCCAAAGTAAGGTACATACTTACATGAACGTGTTCTTATGAACCAAGTACTATGCACAGTGAATATACACCAATGAAATGGGTTATGTGTGTGAATATTAACATAGCATTGCACAAATGTGGAAGTCAGAGACCAGCCTTCTTGATTGTGTTCTCTCTGTACACCTTTACGAGGGATTTGGAAATGAAACTCAGTTCACCAGGCTTGTGCAGCACACACCTTTAGCCAGTGAGCCATCTTGACAGTTCACCAATGAAAAAAACCTTAAAAATAAAAAGTTTAGAAATCAACAGAGTATATATACCGTTTCCTCTCCATAGGGTACCAGCCGTCCTTCCCACTATCATGTTTTATGGGATGACAACTTCTTTACTGCAGATGAACTTCAGCTACTTACTTACCAGCTCTGTCACACTTACGTACGCTGTACAAGATCTGTTTCTATCCCTGCACCAGCATATTACGCTCACCTGGTGGCATTCAGAGCCAGATATCATCTTGTGGACAAGGAACATGACAGGTAATATAAATCCACGAAATGTGGAGATTCTTAAACCAAATCCAAACAGAGTGTGATTTCTTTGGGCTGTTTTTTATGTTCATATATACCTCTGTTTGGGAGACCAGGAAGGGGGACAACATTTGGAATGTAAATAAATAGTTTAATTTAAAAAGAAAAAGTTCCACAGGCTGTCAGACAGCCAGTACACTATGTCAAAAGTGATGACAATTGATGGCCCAAAATACAGTTTTCTACTAAAAATACTGTGTGGGCTTCCTAGTGATCAGAAGTTCTGGGCCAGGGAATGAACGGCTCCATGGCTGGGAGCTCTGGCTGCTCCCCTAGATGACCTGGGTCTGATACCCAGCAGCCACACAGTGGTTCACAACTGTCTTGTTGTCTAGTTCCAGGGAATCCATGGCACCACATGCACATGGTGCTTATATACATGCAGGCAAAATACTCATACACATAAAAATCAAATAAATCTTTAAAAAAGAAGGATGATCTAGTGACTTAGTTGCTTCTCCAAATTACCCTAGGAAGATTGATTTTACACACACACATCTAGAAAGATTGATTTTGCACACACACGTCTAGGAAGATTGATTTTGCACACACACACATCTAGGAAGATTGATTTTACACACACACACATCTAGGAAGATTGATTTTACACACACACATCTAGGAAGATTGATTTTGCACACACACATCTAGGAAGATTGATTTCGCACACACACATCTAGGAAGATTGATTTTGCACACACACATCTACGAAGATTGATTTTACACACACACATCTAGGAAGATTGATTTTGCACACACACATCTACGAAGATTGATTTTGCACACACACATCTACGAAGATTGATTTTGCACACACACGTCTAGGAAGATTGATTTTGCACACACAGGTCTAGGAAGATTGATTTTGCACACACACATCTACGAAGATTGATTTTGCACACACACATCTACGAAGATTGATTTTGCACACACACATCTAGGAAGATTGATTTTACACACACACACATCTAGGAAGATTGATTTTGCACACACACGTCTAGGAAGATTGATTTTGCACACACACATCTACGAAGATTGATTTTATACACACACGTCTAGGAAGATTGATTTTACACACACACATCTANCACGTCTAGGAAGATTGATTTTGCACACACACATCTACGAAGATTGATTTTATACACACACGTCTAGGAAGATTGATTTTACACACACACATCTATGAAGATTGATTTTGCACACACACACACACATCTAGGAAGATTGATTTTACACACATACATGTATGACAACATGGTATGAGGTCTGGGAAGATTGATTTTACACACACATACATGTGTGACAACATGGTATGAGGTCTGGGAAGGTTGATTTTACACACACATACATGTATGACAACATGGCATGAGGTCTAGGGTTGGTTTATAATTAATCCTGAGAAAATGGAAGAGCCAAATTAGAATTGGCATATTGAAGCTAAATGATAGACACAAAATGTACTACATGAGACTTTATTTTCTAGTATTTTTGGAATTTCCTACAATATGTAATATTCTTCAGAGTTATTATATTGGAGCAGAATGTTTGTGTTCATTAACCCATCTCTTACAGTGCTGAAGGAAGCCATGTTTCAGGACAGAGCAATGGGCGAGATCCACAAGCTCTTGCCAAGGCTGTACAGATTCACCAAGATACCTTACGCACAATGTACTTTGCTTAACCAGTCCAAGTTTATTCTCCGAGACGAAGAGATGAAAGGCGAACCAACATACAATGTATGTTTCCAGTGGAGTCAATTCACTAGGGAGGCCTCCAGCCATACAGAAGCCAGTACTGTGTAGAAGAGGTCTGGTCCTTATGTTGATCCAAGGAAAATCGTTTACACTGTCAAAGAACGCAGCACCATTATACACTAGGGAGCCAGCCCGCTGCTTTTTTGCAGACTCCTGTAGAAGATGCATCACCGTTGTTTATTCTCACTTCTTACAGTCTAACCCTTTTAATGCCTTTACCTCAAGTTGCTTAGCAGCACAACTATCTCTGCAAAAAAGTAAAGAAAAAGTGAATGGTGGTTTAAAAACACACACTTACACAAATAATGATTGTTCAGTTATATGTGCAGAAAAAGTAATGTGCATCTATTCTTGTAAAGGAGTCTGTATTTTCAATACCTTCACATTACTTCATGTGCATATGTATCTAGATCTAGGTTACTGATATGTATGTGTCTGTGTGTATATCTTATAGTTCATTCCCCTGGGGAACTCTTTCCTTATATCCCTCCTTAGGCCACACTCGTTTCCTTCACTGCCTCCCTTGCCTTCAGCATCTATACTTTGGTCCCTATAGCTACAAATGACATTCCTATGTTCATGCATATGGTTCACTTGAAGGAAGGCTTGACAAATTAGACTTCTGGTTTTACTTTATGTCCCTATTTCTAGCTCCTGTCTCTCACACAGGAGTCCTCAGCTCCTGATGCCATGTTTGTGAGCGTCTGCTCCTTTTTGCTCTGGATTTACCACATGTGCACTGTGTTTAGAAACAGTGGCAACCTGGGGATTCTTTTCCGTAGTGAGTTTGTTAAAGCTGCTATAAATACGAAACCTTGTTGGACATCTTTCTGATCGATGCAAATGTTCTAAAGCCTCTGTTTGTATGAGTTATACCCGGAAATCCCTCCAAAACTCTATAGGATGGAAAAAGGAAGGAACTGGGGTTGGTTTGGTTTTGGCTTTGCTAGTTTACTTACTGCCCTCATACCTTAATGTGATTTTCTCACATGTAAATATATACATACACACACATGTTGAAGTATAGCTCCCTTTGCCGTCATGTTCATTAGAATAGTACTTTAATAATTATAAACTATATTGGCTACATTTTTTTCTAGAACTATAATCATGTTTAAGAATGGAGGCAGTTTTTGCTCTCTTTTAGTGCAATAAGCAATTTTACAGGAAAGTCGTGTCTGTCGTCTTTACCGTGGATAACAGGAAGAACAGACATCTGTCATTTAAAGGGAACAAAGTAATATGGCCTTAATTTCAGAAGAAGAGTTTCATAATTTTCAGTTTTAAAGCAATTCCTTAAAATAATTTTAGCCAAAGGAGTAAAAGCGATTAAAGGCACCTCAGCTATGAGGTTAGAAGCAGAGTTGAACTTCACTTTTTAAAAATGACAGTGAGGGCTGGTGAGATGGCTCAGAGGGTAAGAGCACCCGACTGCTCTTCCAAAGGTGCAGAGTTCAAATCCCAGCAACCACATGGTGGCTCACAACCATCCTTAACAAGATCTGACTCCCTCTTCTGGAGTGTCTGAAGACAGCTACAGTGTACTTACATATAATAAATAAATAAATCTTTAAAAAAAATGACAGTGAACAGCTTAAGATTTAAATATTTTTTCTTATTAAAGAATTGTGCTTCTTTGACTAACAGGAAACGAGAAAATACAGGATAATTTTTTTCTATCTTTTTACCAGTATAACTTTCTCTTTAAAAGTAAGATGGCAGTGATGAAGGAAATTAGGACTTTGATCATTTAAAATTAGTAAAATTTCTGAAATTCAGTGAAAACTTTTTTAAAACTTAGTTTTCTCCACTTCATTAATCACTCACCTTAGTCAGTAACTTTGGAGCTGTCAAAGCTGACTTTCTCAGTAATGGCAGGTTCAGGGGACTTTGCACTTTGTCAGTCATGAACATTGCATGTGAGTTTTCTCTGTTGTCCCCACACTGGCTCTAAGGACAGACACTACAGGTGTTTGTGGTGGGCACTGTCAGTATTTCAGACCCCCTGCCCCTGCCATGAACAGGAATGCAGTTAGGTCTTCATTTGCTCTCTTTAGTCCACATTGTTGCCAGTTTACTGCATTTCAATCTAAAACCTGAGCCATGTCCCACAGGCATGAATTCTTCTGTCCCTTTGCCAGAACACTAAAGAAAGTACTGTATTTTATATGTTTATTGTTTTGAAGTATCTAAAATGCAATTCTCAATACTGTTTTAAACCACTTTACAAAGGATATTTATGTGGTTTATACATTTTTTTTCCTTCCAAAATATTCCCATCTCAACCCTGGCAAAAGAAAACTCCTTACAACATATTTGGGATTGGTTGGTTTGCTTGCTTGTTTTGGAGACAAAGTCTCTCTCTATTGCTAATGCTGGCCTCCAGCCCCTGGGCTCCAGCAGTCTACTTAACCTCCCTGGTATTGGAACCATTGGGCTCCTACCGTCATGCCTGGCTGTCGGGGAACATGGCCAAGGGAATAGAGTGGTACAGGCTCCATGGTAAAAGTCTGTGCCTGGATTGTGTTTGCTCAGTAGAAGTAAAGCATCTTTTTCGGCCCCTGCACATATTCACATGTGGAGCTTTAGGGAGTAGCATGGGCCCCTGCCCCTTTCTTGACCTTTGATCTCACACATGCCAGGGTGAAGCCCTTACTTTTAATTCTTATTTAAAAGGAATTTTTAAGGGGAAGAATTTTTTTTCTAAAATATAAGGTTTTATCTTTTAAATGGTTTCTTTTTTAGAATGCATTTATATTATTCAGTCTTGCAAGTTTAAGATAATTAACTTAGAATATGTATAGTATATTTCTGTTTTGCCTACTAATAAATTGTTCTACCAAACTTAATGCCAACAAACTTTGTGCTTAGAATTTAAAGATAAAAAGGCATATAGAAAATACTTCTTGAAATTTTTATTTTTCCATTTCTGGTTAGAATTCCTAATCTTTTTCTTAGGTTCCTTTCAGTTTAACCATCGTGAAGCCATAGTGACATTTCTCTTCTACCGTACTCTTGCTCCCAGCTGATGAATGTCAGCGTGTGGTTTTGTTTTGTTTTTTATGGTATGGCTTATAAAACTGACTAAAATGTCAATCTGAACAACTTATAGAATTGATTCTCTTGTTAAGAAGAGTTGAGAGTTGCCGGGCGTGGTGGCGCACACCTTTAAT
>NC_034595.1:77405186-77406932 GCF_900095145.1 Mus pahari | reverse complement strand
ATTCTCCAAACCAAAAAAAAAAAAAAAAAAAAAAAAAAAAAGAGTTGAAAGTTTAATAAGTTTAATGTATATTCTTGATGGCAAATGTGTCTGTAGAGTGTGCATGTTACATGTCTATATTACAGTATCTAAGCACTGGCATTGATACCATATATTAATAATTCTGTAGCTGCTATATTTATTGAGGTAGAGCCTGACATTTACTGCACTAAACAATAAGGAGACAAGCAAGATGCCAGGCTGGTGTCAGACACTTTTGGTTTCTTAGATAAGTTTAAGGACATAAAACATGAAGGTAACGAACAGCAGGTACTTGAAACAGTGCTGGCTTCAGTTTAGTAACAGAATGCCTTTGCTTTAGAAATGTAGGGTTTTTACATTGACAGTCCACATGAGGGTACTTCAGGCTTCTCAGTCGTGGGCTTTGGCACATAGCCACATAAATATGGAAGATCTTTTATTTTATTAACAATTTTCCAGGAAAAAATAGTCTAGAAATACCTCTGCTTATGACCTATTCGTTTATTTTTGTGCCTAAAGAGAATCTAGAAGGGGCTCCAGTAGGGATGTTCTGTGTGTTCTGGAAGGCATTTGATAAAGATCATCTCTAGCAGAGAGATTCCTCGCCTTCAAAAGACCCAAGTTTTCCAAGCCAGGCTCTCTACGGTGCCAGTAGCCCAATATTGACTTTCATAGTGTTCTGTGGATCGTAGGGCGGCAAGCTTGAAGTGTGTCTTGGGGAATTAAAACCAGCTGCTGTTGAGTAGAAATGGCTTCAAGATCTTAGTCACAGGCAGTGTGAGTGCTTGGAGGACAGTCGTAGAAGTGAAGCCCAGAGAGCTATCTATCCAAAACACGTGGTGAGGCTTTCAGAGGCTTCATTCCTAGGAAATTCAAGGAGCTAGCCACTTTGGACACTGGTAGAATAGTTTGTTCCCTTTCTAATTCAAACCCTTAGAGTAATGTTTTGCCAAGAAGTTTAACTGACATCTCTGCATAATTTTCACTGGGTGTCATTAAACTAAGTTATATGTTCAGTTAAGCCGAGTATAAGGTGCACCTATAAGCCCAGCCCTCAGGAGCATCAGTAATTCAAAGCCAGCCTCAGCAACATGAGACCATATCTCAAAACACAGCAAACATTTTGTTTACCTCATCCCTGCAGGTACTCTCCTGCTGCAGTTCTGTGTAGTTCACTTGTCTCTTAGAAGTTATGTGAGTTCCTCAAAGAAAGACAGTTCGCTTGTCCAACATTCTTGATTCAGCTGCTTTATCCGTGAAGTATTAGTCACTTTCATCCTTCTTGAGAATTCATAGATATTTTCAAAGCTTTAATAAAAATAGTTGGAGAACTTTAACTTCAGTAAGATCTTCCTGAGTCTTGTTATAATCCTGACTTGAGTGTCTTCATTTTCCTTTCCACTTAACACAGAATATTTCTGTGATTCTATGAGTCAAAAATTAAGCCAGGAATAATTATGTAAAGGTCAATACAGAGGACAAGGGGATGGCTAAGCAGGTAAAGGCACACACCAGCAAGCCTGAAAACCTGAGCTCAATCCTTGGGACCCAAGCAGTGGAAAGACAAAACCAGCTCCCAAAACTTGCCCTCTGACCTTCATACACATGCCATGGCACCACCATCAGGCTCGAGCACACGGGCACGCGTGTGCACACACACACACACACACTCAAGCACACGGACACACACGTGTACTTTTAAATGTAATTTTTTTTTTTTTTTTT
>NC_034595.1:77396429-77405136 GCF_900095145.1 Mus pahari | reverse complement strand
CCTGGCTGTCCTGGAACTCACTCTGTAGACCAGGCTGGCCTCAAACTCAGAAATTCGCCTGCCTCTGCCTCCCAAGTGCTGGGATTAAAGGCGTGCGCCACCACGCCCGGCTAAATGTTGTTATTTTTAAGTCTATAGAAATCAGAAAGGCCGCTTAGTACATGCCTATGATCTGGAGTTCCAGACCAACCTGGACAGTTTGAGGCCAGTCTAGGATACATAGTAATCCTGTGTCCCCCCAACTTTACCAAACCCCCTGCCCCCAAAAAGAAAAACACACAGCAAAAGAAATCAGAAAAAAATGCCTCTAAAACATATTGACAATGATAAATATGCTGTGATTAATTAAACCCAGGCTGAGACCCAGGGAAGGAAGGTGATTATATAGCAATAAAATATATCACAAAAGATTATAACATTACATTTTATGTTTCTAATTTTCCCTATAAGTCAGCAACTCTAAGATGAACAAGGAAGGCTTCTGTTGCCACAGTCCATGGCCAGATGAAGTCTACTTCACCCATCAAAAGGAGTGCCCCAGAGTTTTCTTAAGAATCTTTTGTTCTTAAAGCATGAAAGTTAATGACTTTGCTTTAATGGGGCTGGCGAACCCCAGGGTGAAGGGTTGGATTCCCGGTAGAAGACCATGTTAAAGTTCTAGAGAGCAAACAGATGACAAAATTAGGATCTTCTCAAATCGCCAGCCAGCTAGTGGGTCCCCTTCCTTTTTTAAATCAATGTCTAAGGTCACCAGAATCTGCCGTTGTTTTAGGGTCTGAGTAAAGAGGTTTTTCAGGGTAGACAGTGGATCATTTTTTAGAAGCAAGGTGGTTCTCAGAAAGTGCCTTTTCTGAAGATGGTGCTGTAGATTTTTATTTTTCAAACAACATAAAGCTTTTTATGATAATTTAGTATACTAAGAAGATGTCAGTTTCATATAAATAGTGTTATTTGTTGTCCTGATTTTGGTCTAGAGAACCAAGGGACCTCTGTAATAACATGTCTAAGTTAATGCTCTCCGAATTGATTTTGTAAATTTGAAAGTATAATTTTTAATTCTCAGCTATGTTTGAAGTATCTATGATGCATAGCTAAGATAACAGATGCTATAGTAAGTGCTCCACGGCAAAGGTACCATGGCAGGAGCTTTCTACTATGAGGAGCCTTTCCTGTTCTAGCACAGGTTACCTCCCTACCTAACCTGTCCTGGTGACTCATCTTTAAGGACAGTGCTTACAAAGGAAGAGCTACATCACTGAGACCAGTTTAAGGGAGAAAGCCACAGGACAGCTCAGACGGTAGGGAGATTTTGGTTTTTAGACAGTAATGACTATTTTAAATGATTCCTGGTTTTTAGGGTGGAAGGACTGTAGAAAATGTCAGGAAGAGGGCATAGTCAATTATTTAACAATTGATTGCAGTCTGAGGGTGTGCTCCCTGGAAGAGTATTCGTGCTTACTTAGCATATGCAAAGCCCTGATTTCATCCCTAGCACAGGGGGAAGAAAAAATGCAGTTTGGGCTGTAGGAATAAGCAAAGTGAGCCCATTCAAGCCCATTAAGTCATCTGTTAGGAAGCTAGCAGCTTTGTCTTACAGCAAGAAGCAGTAAACAGCTAAATCCAACTTAACCAATTCCTGCCTGTGAATTTGGTGACCATTCCTCCGGGAGATAACAGAAACCACCCCCCCTCAGTAACCTTGTCCGCAGCATTATATAACAATGTCAGTAACATTACACTGATTGTCTGGGGTGAGCTCTGGCTGTTTGCACATTAAACTTGTTCATTTTTATAATGTCTTAATAGCAATTATTAGTTTATTTTTAAGATTAATTGTTCTATAGTGATGTTTATATGTATTGGCAATTTGTGTGCAACTTTTGCATTTTACCCAGATGTTGGGTTTAAGGTATTTTATTTTTATAGCTATATCTAGCTTTTTCTCTTTCA
Organism: Mus pahari; assembly: GCF_900095145.1. NCBI lineage: Eukaryota > Metazoa > Chordata > Mammalia > Rodentia > Muridae > Mus > Mus pahari. The sequence continues at coordinate 77,403,186 of NC_034595.1, read as the reverse complement.
TTGTGATATTAGCAGAAATTGAGATAGCATGTTAATATTATCAACCAAACTACTAATCCTATAGAGTTTGGATTTTTACCATTAGCACTATTTTCCACTTTAGAATATTTAGTATTTTATACAATGGGCATTAAAGACAGTCTTTAGGTGGGTTTCTACATATAGATAGGACAGAGGGCTTCTCTATAAGTTAGGTTTTATTTTTCTCCTTCATTTGGGAGCAAACAAACATTAATAAACTGGATTTATTTTACCTGATTGCAGTTTGGGGGAAGTTGTCAAATAAATGATTGTTTGGTTTCTTTTCTTTTCTTTTTTTTTTTTTTTTAGCTTGAGGTACATTGCTCAAGATTGTGATTCATTTTTATAGTAAGGAAGACAAATGGAAAAGGACATGTACGTTGTTAATAATTTCCAAATGAGATTTTCCTACCCATAATTATTTGGAAGATTTGCTACCCTGAATTTTCCTAGAATAGTTTTAAAGTTGGTTCAACCCTGAGTATCAGTGAAGAAAAAGAGTGTAGATATCGAGGAAGAGCAAAGACAGAATGATAAAAGTATTTCGGCTGATTAAAACCGACCTCAGAGGGCCTGAAGTGATGGTGCAGGGCTTTAATTGCAGCTCTCAAGAGGCGCAGAGGTAGGCTGACTTCTGTGAATTCCAGGCCAGCCAGGGCCACATAGTGAGACCTTATCTCCAAAAATGCAAAAAACAAACAAAGAAAGTGGTGACCTGAGCTCATTGAAAAGCAATACAAAGTGTAGTTACAGAATATTAATTTCAAGTATATACAGTCATTGCAGTTTTCTAGTAGATCAGTCTCCTTTATATTGGCACATTAATTCCTTTAAATATAAAACTATAAAAAATATGTATTCTCTTAAGAAGGTAAAATATTTCCATTATATTTTTACACTCCTTCTTTGCTTGCTAAGGAATTTTTTCTTTCCTGTAAGAAATGAAAAGAGAATGTTTATCTGTTCTTGAATTTTTAAATGTCAAACTGTTGAGGCTCAGTTTCACTGTTTCACTTCCTCACTAGATTCTGTTCTCCAGTGAGAGGGGGAAATGGGAAGGCTTTAGGTACTTACAAATCAGAAGGTATTTTTTTATAGTAAGTAAAAACACACTGTAAACTGAATCAGCATGTAATTTCATGTAGATGCTAAGTCATTGCTTTCTGCATTCTCTGGTCACATACCTTGCTTTCTAATGTACCTTCTGAGCTCACTCCTTCCTTCACCCACCAAGTACTCACTGAATGTCAGCACACTGATTGGATGGCTTGTTAACTGTTAAGGAGAGAGTGTGTCAAGTGGCTCTTTTTTTTTTTTTTTTTTTTTTTTTTCCCTGCCAGTCACCTTGATCACTATATCTTCAATTTTATTGTATGTCAGCATTGTTCCAAGTAGATGGGCAGATCATTCTTTTACACTAATGTTCTAGAGGCTGTCTGAAATCCAGTTTTCTTTTCTGAAAGCTTTTGGGTACCTGAGCTTCCGTGGGAGGCTCCACACACCCAGATACCTGGCATCGGCGCCACATCAACAATGAAATACTGGGTGGTTTGTTTAAGTTCACAGTCCACCTCTTCAGAGCCGAGTACTTGTGCAGGGAGGTGTAGGTCATCTATAAAAGAACCTTCAAGTACAGTCCTGTGGGTAAAAAACATCTGTGCACCTTGCTCAGAAGGCTTCCCTGGGTTTGTTTGATTCTTCCCAGTAATGGACTATGTGCAGGTCTGTAATGTTGTGTTTGCAGTTTAAGAGGCTCTATCAGTGGCTAGGGGTATAGCTCGTGCAGAAGACGGCTTGGCTCACATGGCTGAAGCCCTGAGTTCAATCCCTAGTGCTTCACACACTGGGCTTGGTGGTACATTCCTGTAACCCCAGCACTCAAGAGGATCAAAGTTCAAGGTTCTCTCTGATTATGTACTGAGTTGGAGGCCATCCTAGGAAACTTGCATCTAGGCTTCATCAGAGACTGGATAGGGAAATTAGTCTGGAATTTCATGCCTAAAGCTTTCATCTTTATGACTTTTGTTTGGAAAAAGAAAACAAAAAACAAAACTGCCTAGACTTAGCTGTTTGATAATCTTCAGATGAAAGAAGGAATGGTTCCAGTCTGGTGTGCGTGTGACTCTACCCTTATTGAAGGATCTGTGAAACAGGAGGGAGTCTATGAGGACTCTGACCAGTAAGGCTGTGCGAGCAGGCAGTGAAGGGGAATGGGGAGACAGTTTCTTTGCTGGAATCCTAGAAACCATGTCTTAATACTTTCCAAATTCACAGATAACAGAGCAGTTGCTGCTGTTTGACAGGGATGTCAAGGAAGGGTTTGTACTGGAGACGTGTATTAGCTCTTTGTCCCAAACCCAGAGCTATGCGTGCTCTTGGCAAATTAACATCTTAGAAGTCACCTCTGCATTGTAGTGAGGAGGTCACATGAAGTTGTTATCCTTAAGTAGAAGCCTGGCGTTACTGTAACTTTGGTGGGTCTCTCCTTAGCAAACCCCAGTCTGAGCCTTGTCAGACTTTCCTGTGTAGACTTGGGGAAAACACTGGTGGGTTAGAAGGAAGGAAGGATGTTGTCCATCTGGTTAGTACATCCAGTTTGCTCCCAAAGAGTTAGTAAGAGGAAGCTTTGGTTTTTATAGCAATACACTTGATCTTGGTGATGACTAATTGCAAACCCCTCTCTTTTCACAGTCAGGAAATGACTCACTGTTGGTGAGATGAGGGTCTGCAAGCCTACATATGTACTAGTATAGGCTAGCAGTGTACTGCAGGTGGCAAAGCACACGCATTGCAAGCACAAACCTGCCCCTGCCCCTGCCCCTGCCCCTGCCCCTGCCCCTGCCCCCCTCCAAGAAACAACCACCAAGAATAGCAAGCACGGACTGGTGGGCTCATTTTTCTGAACGTTTTCCAGGTGCCTTCTTAGCCCAGGGCACAACTTTTCTTTAAACACAATGGTTTACAGGCAGTTTACATAGGCTTCTACTATGGATGAATAGTCTTTAGAATAGTTGGGGAAGTAGGGCCCTATGCCAAAAGTTCCTGCTTGATGAGAAGACTGTTTTAGCCAGGCATGGTCACACATACCTTTAGTCAAAACACACCAGGAGACAGGGCAATCTCTGATTTTTGACACCAACTTAGTCTACATCACAAGCTCCAGACCAAGAAAAAGAAACTTTCTGACTTATTTTAGTACATGGCTTCTTAAGTATATTTTTTTAAAATAGGTTGAATGGGTTAATATTAGACAATTCCTTCTAATTTACATATTTCTTGCTTTCTTAAACTATTCATTCCTCTTACATATTTATTTAAAGTTATTATATAGATATATTTATCACATTTGATTTATTGGTGTGTAAAAAATACTATACAAATAAAATACATTTTTAGGGCCTAGAGAGAGATGCTCAACTGTTAAGAGCACTTACTGTGCTGTCAGAACCAGAATTCAGTTCCCAGCACCCTCATTGACAGCTCACAAATGCCTGGAGCTCCAACCCCCCCCCCCCAGGGGGGTCTGATGCCTCCTCCTGGCCACAGTGGGAACATATGCACATAAATAAAATAACATAAATGTATAGGCATGGGATCATACATTTGAGTTTCTGGTCAGTCTGGGCAATATAAGACCCTGTCTCTAGAAAGAGAAAAAATTCAGCCCATCTCTAGTCAGGTGTGAGCTGTAACCGGTGTGACTTTTAAAAGGTCTCACTAAAAGGGGGCTATTGAGAAATTATTTAAGCCTCTGAGAGTAGAAAGGTTGGCAGAGCATATGCCAGAGACTTGGGTGTCACTCACACTGGCTCTGCCACTCATCTGTTCCGTGACCTCTGGCATTTTCTTCCCCTTCTCTGCCTGTCTCCCTGTAGTGGTGTCACCTGCCCTCACCTACCTCACCAAGTCCCCTTGAGAATCAATTTGTTTGTGAATAACCCTTGACTTCCCCAGAGAAAAAGCTATTCAGAAGTTCAGAGTGGTAGAGAGGGTCTGAGGGCTCCTTTCCAGTTGGCCTCTGTGAAAGTGTCTTCAATTTGGCAGATCGTTTTTATGAGACAAGCATGAGAGGCATGGAGGCATCGTGATGTGTGTCCTGGCTCTTCCCCACCAGAGGTCAGCGCATGGGCACACTTTTTTCTTTGTACTAACCACTGGCAAAACATAAGTTTTCAAAACTAAATTCCTTTCGGTGGTGCTAAAGTAGTTACAGCTGCACTTTGAGTTACTGGGGAGGTGACCAGGCTCCCGGATTTTATTGCCCCATTGTCTCAGTGCCTGTATTTCCTATTCACCTCAGCTGCTGTTCTACCAGGCCTTCTCCACTGCTCCTTGGCAGATATTTGGTCCCTTTCCCATGGAGAGGTGGGTAGGTTCTAAGAGCAAAGTGTCCTGATTTCACCTGTCACTTAGAGAGTTGAACTTGGCTTTACCTTAAAAACTCCAATCATCATTTATCTATAAAAGTTAGAGCATAAGCCAGACACCTCTAGTCCCAGCTTGCAGGAGGCTGCAGCAGGCAGAGCACAAGTTTGAGGCCAAGGCTACTTAGTGAGATCCTCTCTCAAAAGTCAGAGAGACTAGCCGGCCGCAGGTGATATTGGATGTATGACCCATGTATCCTACAGAGTGCAGGCAGGGGCCTTACATTTCAATAGAAAACCCATTTTCCTGGAAGATAGGACTCCTGGTTCTAGGAAGGGCATGTCACTACAGGTATAAACAATTCCTTTTTGCAACAGACAAGTTTGTTGCTTTTGGTTTTGTTTTTAAAGAAAAATGAATGTATGTTAAGTATACAGGGTATGGATGAATTCAATGTTTATTCTTATCTCTACTAATAATGACCTCTCGTTCTTGCAAGCATTTGGGCCTTTCCAACTTCTTGCTAACAAATAGGACATCTGTTGATAGTTTAATAGAATGATTAGAATTACAGTGTGAGAAGTTGAGGAACTTTATGCTTAAGAATGAAAAAAAGCTAAGTGTGGTGACTCACATCAGTAATCCCAGCCTTTGGAAGGCAGAAGGATGGGAGGGTCATCCAAGCCAGCACAGCCATGGAGCGAAGCCTTGTCTCAAAGAACAGCACCGTGTGCAGGGCAATAGCTAACACTGATATATCAGAACACTGTTAAATGGTTTTTACTGTAATGTGTAGCTGTAATGTCTCTCTCCATTATGGACCCATAAAAGTATTACTGTATCCTCTAAGTATCATTTTGTGAATTAATATGTGGGTGCACTTGTAGGCTGTGGAAAACAGTGCTGTTTGTATGTATGTATATATAAATACTTTATAACACTCTATGGATTAAGTTTAAATAAACAGAATAATACATTGTTTCTTTCAAGTTGGGAAGACTAACATGGCAGTCTGACCATTCCATTGTACCCTACTCCTCCCTCTAGAGTTCCTTCTACACGAAGTGTTGCTAACTGCTCCTGCTTCAGACAATTGCTGCTGCTTTTAAACCCTGAGTCATGGGTGAAGAACTAACATTCTTAAAGGGACCTTTCTGAGGAGTGAACTGTAAATTATAAGACATGTGGGGAGGGTGGAGACACCTGCAAAACTTCCTCTACATGGATAGCCTTTTAAATTTACCTTTTAATCACCTTGACCATGTGTGCCTATTTGTATTACAGATGTGAACTTCTATTTCAGAGTTAATAGAATGTTTTAAAACTGAAATACTACGTAAATTCAGAGTAACCTTTCCCACCCTCTTATACTCCCAGCTCTTGCCAAATATTCCTACTGACACCAGAGAACAACATGGGGCTCTGACCCCTTCCTCACCATCCCTTCCTGCAGTAGCTCTGTCAAATGCCTGAGCTCTCCTCATAGTCTCCGTTGGCTTTTCCTAAGAAAGAATAGTTTACTATAGTATTTAGACTGCAGCATTTCATAATGTTTGTCTAGCTGCTGCCTTTTTACATATTTGGCTACACGCTAACACCGGGTAAGACAGTGGAGTAGGTCTGATCTGTAAGTTACCATGGGATCAGAAAAGATACAGAATGATGCTTGTCGTCATATTTAAGAAGAGGAATGGGGACTCTCCTGGGGTGGTTTATGTGATCATGTGTCAGAGTCACCAAATGCCGAATTCTCTCACTGTGTACTGGGGACCAGGCTCTGATCTGTCGTGTTAACTCCTAAAAGATGATGTGTGATTATGAGAAGCAGAAAGCTAATAAAGTTTTTAATCAAAAGTGCTTGTCTTCAGTATTTCTAGCTTGGTATTAAATTTTCTACTTTAGTTTATCCTACCCTAAAAATTATTTCAAAACCTTATGTGTAGAGTTGAGCTAGAAGTTGGTTTTAAACAGTTTGGTCCATGTGGCAACTCATAAGCTTCTGTAACTCCAGCTCTGCAGAATATGACACCCTCTTCTGGCCTCTGTGGGCACCAAACATGCATGTGGAACATACACATACATACAAGAAAACACTTATAAAATAAAAATAATAGACCTATCAAAAATATATCATATTAAGCCGGGCGTGGTGGCGCACGCCTTTAATCTCAGCACTTGGGAGGCAGAGGCAGGAGGATTTCTGAGTTTGAGGCCAGCCTGGTCTACAGAGTGAGTTCCAGGACAGCCAGGACTATACAGAGAAACCCTGTCTCGAAAAACAAACAAACAAAAAATATATCATATTATACTTTTGAGTAATTACAAACCCTTAACAACCCAAGACAGACTGAAAAACAGGGAAAATGATGGG
>NC_034595.1:77371921-77396144 GCF_900095145.1 Mus pahari | reverse complement strand
AAAAAAAAAAAAGAATTCTGTCAGGCAGTGGCAGCACATGCCTTTAATCTCAGCACTTGGGAGGCAGAGAGGTAGGTGGATTTCTTGAGTTCAAGGCCACCCTGGTCTACAGTGCTAATTCTAGGACAGCCAAGGTTATATAAAGAAACCCTGTCTGGAAAAAGGGAGAGAAGGAGGGAGAGAATTCCAGCACATTTACTGTGACCATTGCTAACACAACAGCCCTTTATGCAAAAATAGTGGTGACTCCAGCCTCAAGACCTGAATGTATATGACTGGCCTCATTCCTTTCCCCAGACACTTCTGGAAATCTCAAACAAGACTGTTAACTTTGTTTATAGTGCCCTGCCAGTCAAAGTTCCTGAAGATTTGAGAATTCTGGCTATTGAGGGTGACAGGAATGAACCTCCTATCTCTGTCCCCTACATCACTGACACTTTTTTGTAAATTTTTAAATGATTTATTTTTATTTGCATCCGTGTTTCTGCCTGTGTGAGGAATGTCAGGTCCCCTACAACTGGAATTACAGTTGTGAACTACCATGTGGGTGCTGGGAACTGAACCCCTGTCCTCTTGAAGAGCAGTACTTTTACCTACTGAGCCATGTCTCCAGCCCCCAGTTACTGACACTCTTAAATGAAACCTCCGAATAACCTGAAGAGCTCCCGTCACCCGACTGCAACCTCAGGGCTAGGCAGTATCAGACAAATCTAATGAGACTTGGAAAACATTTCAGAATCACAGTTCTCAATCCTCCAAAGACATCAGTCTCCAACAAGCAGAGCAGAGCTTACCAGCAAACCTCAGCTTAAAGCTTGGCTGCAATGTGGGAAGCAAGTTAGTAAATTGTTCAGAATAGAAGGGAACCCTGATCATCTACAAGGGACAAACAAGAATGGAGCGCAGTCCTAACATTTACACCTTGCCATTGTTGGTGGTATTTTTCCAGAGAGTAGTTAACACTCAGTTTTTAATATCCAGCCACACCTCTTTTTAGCACAGATTCTAGGTGTTCCTGCAATATCCAGGGATCCCCACTCACACACCAGCTCCTCCAAGTGCTGAGCACAGACACACCTCCTGGAAGATCTGCCCCTGCTTCCCCGAGGGCTTCAAGAAGTATGTCCAGTGGTGTGTCTGCACAGAGCCACTTGACCAGGCTGAAGTGTGCTGGATGTGGGAACCTCCCATAACCACCTGTAAACAGAGTATACAAACTAGTCATTTATTTTTACAACTCTAATCCATTCTTTATATCTCTTTTTTAATGACGTATTAAGTGATAATAAAGATTTTGTCTTGATTTTAAAATTAAAAGAAAAAAAAATCCCAGGCAGGCTGGGGAGATAGCTCAGCAGTTCAGAGCACTTACTGCTCTTTCAGAGAAACCAAGTTTGGTCCTCGGCTCCCATATCAGGTGGCTTACGAGTACCTGTAACTCCAGCTCCAGGGGCTCTAACATCCTCTTCTGTATTCCTCGTGCCCCTGTATTCATGTATCAAACACACACAGAGACACACAAAAAATAGAAATAATAAATCTTTGAAAGTAAAAACAAGGTTTTCATAATATCCATCACCATCAAGGTACAGAGTAGAGTGTGCCACAGGAAAGAGATGTAATGCTAAGTAACACTCTATTTGCCTCTAGGCGATACTACTCTGAAGAAAGAACTTCTAGGAAACAGTGGTACAACTGACCTCTCCTGGCTATGTAAGCAACGCACAACGTCCTCTACAGACATTTAACACAGCCGTGGTCAGTGGCTAGCTATGGGCAACACTCATTGAGACATTATTTTTCTATCAGAGAACATCAGCTGAACTATTACTAAAGTACTGTAGAGAGCTTCATGTATATCTAAGTAAGCACTCTACCACAGAATTGCATCCCTTGGTCCCATTTCTTTTGATTAAATATCAATCACTTTAAAAATTATGCATTCTCGCTGGAGAGATGGCTCAGTGGTTAAGAGCACTGACTGATTTTCCAAAGGTCCTGAGTTCAATTCCCAGCAACCACATGGTGACCCATAACCGTCTGTAATGGGATCCGATGCCCTCTTCTGGTGTGTCCGATGACAACTACAGTGTACTCATAAAAATTATGCAGTCTTCCCCGGGTGGTAGTAGCATATTCCTTTAATCCCAGGCAGAAGCAGGCAGATCTTTTGTGAGTTCAATGCCAGCCTGATTGCTACAGAGTGAGTTCCAGGACAGCCAGGGCTACACAGAGAAACCCTGTCTTGAAAACCAAAAAAAAAAAAAAAAAAATGCATTCTCAGGCTGAGAACCTGTCTATCAAGCATAAAGATCTGGGTGACCCCTGACCCTACATAAAGCAGGCATGGTGATAAATAAGGCAGACAGGCATAGGGAATATCCTAGCCACCTGGGATTCCACTTGGTTTGGGCCACAGCTGTACACACGCCCTTCCCCCAGTGATGCACTTGACAACCTAGGACCACACCTGCATCAAACTGTTTGCACAAAGACCCACCCCCAAAAAGGAATGAGTTTCTCTGTCTCTAACAAACACCAGTGACCTTTCAATGGTCAGCCTTATTCAAAAATATTCCTAAACATATGAGGATACGGATTAAGCCAGCTCATCTAGCCTATACCTGGTTGTAGGTAGATAGGCAGTAAGGCAAACTGTGTCCTGGAAGTAAATTCTGAGGGGGAAATCCCCTAATTAGTATGCAAAATTAGGCATACATAAAATTAAAACCAGATGCCTCAGGGGAAGGAATATGTGTGGGGTGAGGGAGGCTTATATAACCCAGAACTATCAATCAAAATAAAGAAATGTATATGTGTAGGTGTTCTGCATGCTTTGACTTGCAGGTTTCAGATTTCCTGCTTTTGTGGTCTGTCTCTAGGATCCTGCACAATCCAGATAGCTCCTGGACAGTCAGGGTCGGTAAAAACCACAGACACAAGCTGCAGACCCACTGGGCTGAAGAACAGGATCTGAGTCAAATCTCTGGTGCTAGCAAGGGAGATCTGACATCCTGAACCACCCCCACCCCCGCAAAAAAATCCTAAAAGATCATTAATGGATAACCATCTGGCTTTAGGAACTCTAAATCCTGTAAGATCACTGTCCAGCAGCAGTTCTGCTAAAGAACAAAAGCACACCCACCACTGCTCCATCCTCAAGTGTCAATGCTAAATTGGCCTGTCTATTACCAAATCCCCTGGGAAGAGCTGCGTGCTCTGTAGCTGTCAGCAATAAGATAGAGCCTTTCTAGACGGGCATAGTCATCGTCCCATCAGCTGGTGCGATGATTGAGCATGCTCAGTCCTCAGGAGTGTGCTATCTTCTACATTTCCCAATGTACTGCGTGTCAAGTCTTTCAAAGGAGATCACAATGTACAGGAGGCAGGAGGAGGCCGGCCTGAGATCACAGGACTACCTTGACTCCAAAATAAAGAAACAAAACCATCACACAAAATAAATTTCCTATCCCACATCAGTACACAAACCTACTGAGGAGATCCCAACGTAAAGCCATGTTGACATTTGTTGTCCCTGGATGACCATTCGGCTCAGCTCTTTCTTTTTATTCTGATCTCCTTTCCTGGTGCCATCTGGTGTGAAATCCCCTTCCAGCAGAAAAGTGGGAGAATTTTGCAACTAAAGGAATTCACAAGACCTCAGTGCTTTCATTAGACTCAACCATAACAAATAAAGAGCTGGCTGCTGAATGGGCAAGCATGTGCCAGGAACTCGCCAACGTTGGAAAAATCTCTGGCGGCGTGTTCACACACCACACAGGAGCTGAGCTCACTGAAAGTGGCGAACATCACAGGAATGATACCAGTTGCCTGGCGTTGCTAACACAAAGTGACAGAACAGAATATCACCCATTCTTCTAACGTTCAAACATGTCATTTATGTGTGCCTGTTAAGGCGACTGAGATACACTTCCAGTCTCTCAGTAATCCCTCTCACTCCTTTCTTCCTGGCCAACCCATCAGTTGACTGAATTCTGGCGACAGTTTCTTCCCTTGGGCAGGATGTGTGGGAACCCCAGGAGCTGTGAAAAGCAGGGCTACCTCACCATTCATGGGTTTTTGCTGAAGCCTCCCCAGCGCCATCGTATGTGGTTTTTTTTTTTAATTTCTACCATAACACCTTTCCAAATAAGCAAGCTCAAAGTTAAGGCTGGGCACATAGCTCAGTAGTGGAATACATGCTCTGATTTTATGAAGCCCTAGGTTCAGTCCCTAGTGCCCCCCAAAATAATTAACCAATTAATTTAAAGATCCATCATTTCCTCCAGCAATTAATTTGTCTGTCTTTTGTAATACTTGTAAAAGAGCTCCATCACAAACTCCTATTGTGATGCTAGAGAGATGGCTCAGTGGTTAAGAGCACTGACTGTTCTTCCAGAGGTCCTGAGTTCAATTCCCAGCAACCACATAGTGGCTCACAACCATCTGTAGTAGGATCAGATGCCCTCTTCTGGTGTCTGAAGACAGCGACAGTGTACTCACATAAAATAAATAAATAAACCTTTTTAAAAAATCATTAAAAACAAAAAAACCTACTCACAGCTGGGTGGTGATGGCGCAGGATTTTAATCCCAGCACTTGTGAGACAGAGGCAGGTGGCTCTCTGTGAGTTTGAGGCCAGCCTGGTCTATAGAGTGAGTTCCAGGACAGTCAGGGATACACAAATTGCCTATAAACAAACAAACAACTCCTGTTCCTGTCCCATTTATGAGCTGAATATCAGAGTCTGCAAAAGAGCCTGTGGTACCTCACACCTGTAATATCGGCTCTCAGAAGGCCTCTGAAGGAGGATTTGGGTTGAGGCCAGCCTGGGCTACATAGTGGGGAAATCTGGGTTTTTTGTTGTTGTTGTTTGTTTGTTTTTGTTTTTTAAATCTGTTCTATTTTTCCTGGGCTTCGAAACTAGCAAGCAGGATGGATCCCCTGCAAGCAGGCACCTCCCACTTCTTAGAAGGCAGCCCCACCCTCCACTTGCCTGCCAAGTCCATACACCTCTATTTTTACACTACTTTACATTGGAAGGAATAACAGATGCTGTCTGCCGGTCCCTGCCTCCATGGCGCTGGGATTACAACTGTTCACCAACCACCACACTCAGTTTTTGCTGAGGTGACGTGCCAGGCTCAGCAAGCGAGGCCCACTGAGTCCAAGCCACAGTCACTGAGATCACTGAGTCACTGAGATCAACCCGTTTTCTTTTCCAGGCTTATGTTGTCCATAAAAGGAATAGTTTTTTGTATGACTTCAAACAGTGGTAAAATTGTTGGGCGAAACAAAATCAAAGGAATATATATATGTTTGAGATGTGTGTCCAAGATATACTTTTTGTTACACCACCTATTTCTGGAAGGAGACCCCGGAAAGAAAGCGAGCCTGAGAACGAAGCCTTTACTGTTCCTATGAACTATCCAGACTTTTAAAATCTTGTCAGTGTAAACCGTTGATCAAAACTAAAATGTTCAGTTCCTAGATCCGCAGCTGCGCGGTTGCCTGGCTAAGCTGGGGCCCAGGTGACAGCGCAGGGGCGCAGGTGACCACGCGAGGAGGGGGCGGTTGCTCGGCAACCAGAGCCGCAAACAACAGGAGTTCTCAGACCTGGACACTGAGGGCGAGAGGGGAGACCAGGTGAGGGGATGCGGGCGAGAGGAGCAGCCGCGGCAGACCTCCTAACCCAGTTTTCAGTCCCGGGTATTGACTGAAACCACAAAGTCGGAGCCTGTGCACGGAAAGGATACTGCTGGACACTAAATTCTGACTCCAGCTCCTCCTACCCGGCGGCCAGCCCTCCTCCATACCAGGCGGGGCAAGGGACCCAGCCTCCCTCCCTACCCAGATAGCTGGTTAAAACCTGGGTGTGCCGCCCAGTCCACCCTGGAAAGGAAACAAGGCTTCTCCCGGATCCCCCGTGGGCCTGGCCCACAGCCTGGGAAAGGGTGGTTGTTGGAAGTAGGGGTGGAAACTGGATTAAGGGGTATGTTCCCTGCCATCCCTTTAGTAGTCTCTCTCTCTCTCTGTCTCTGTCTCTGTCTCTGTCTCTGTCTCTGTCTCTGTCTCTGTCTCTGTCTCTCTGTCTCTCTCTCTCTCTCTCTCTCTCTCTCTCTCNCTCTCTCTCTCTCTCTCTCTCTCTCTCTCTCTCTCTCTCTCTCTCACACACACACACACACACACTTTATCCTTTCCTTTACAAGCATCCTTGCATCTGCTCCAGGGTTTTGTGCCTGAAGACAGACAACTGAGGAAATATAGCGTGATTGCTAACACCTCACAGGAAGTGAGTTGGAGGGGGGCTGAGTTGGAAACCTTTCCAGCAGACTCTGTGGGAAAGGGCTTAGAACCAAGAGGCCAGGCTTGGGGAGAGGGGGTCCAGAAAAGGCGGGTTTTCTATCCTTCTGCAGGTGGCGATCTGGAACAGGGCCTAAGGGTTTCAGACCTTTGGCTCCTTCGCTATGGCTACACTAAGTTTCAAGCCCAGCGAACGCTACCAGCTCTCCGACTGGCGCACCAACAGCTACCTGTTGTCCACCAATGCAGAGCGGCAGCGAGATGCTTCCCACCAAATCCGCCAGGAGGCCCGGATCCTTCGCAACGAGACCAACAATCAGGTGTGTGCCCCCCCCCCCCGCTAAGGTCCCTGGGCCAGGGGAGAGCCCTTAACCACAGACATCCAGTTTATTTGGTTCTGTCTCTTCCAGACTGTTTGGGATGAACATGACAATAGGACCCGCCTGGCGGAGAGGATCGACACTGTCAACCGATGGAAGGAGATGCTGGACAAGTGTCTGACAGATTTAGACGCTGAGATCGATAGCTTGACACAGGCAGGGAGCCGGGCTGGGCATCGGCAGGCTCCGATGGCTAGGCCTACCCCTCCTACCCCATTTGATGGGCGTGCTCTCCCGGAGCGTGGCCCCACCAATCCCCGTGCTCTTCCTTTCTAGGCCAAAGAGTCTGCGGAGCAAAGCCTGCAGGCTAAGAACCTGCCCCTGGATGTGGCCATCGAGTGCCTGACTCTGCGAGAGAGCCGGCGAGACATTGATGTGGTGAGGGACCCTGTGGAGGAAGAGCTGCTGAAAGAGGTGGAAGTCATTGAAGCCACCAAGAAGGTCCTGCAGGAGAAGATCAGCCAGGCCTTCCAGCACCTCTGGTGAGGCAGGGGCGGCCGGAGCACACTCACACGCACCCGGGGCATAATGGGGCTTGCTGGATGAGACGTTCTGTCCCTCCCAGCCTTCTGGCAGGAGATGCTGGTCATTTAGGACTTACTCTCCAAGCCCTACTCGTTGTCAGGAACCTAGGCAGCCTTTGTTCCACGGCTGAAAGTTCTGCCATTGCTCTCGGCCCCTTATTGTAAATGTTTGTGCGTGCATGTGAAGTCACATACCTGTGACTGAGGGACACTCTGAGAGACATGAGGCTGTTCTGTCTTAGATGCAGCAGCACATGCATCATCATCATCCTCTCTCTCTCTCTCTCTCTCTCTCTCTCTCTCTCTCTCTCTCTCTCNTCTCTCTCTCTCTCTCTCTCTCTCTCTCTCTCTCTCTCTCTCTCTCTCTCTCTCTCACACACACACACACACACACACACACACACACCACAAACCTTCAGTATCCTTGCAGTCCAATGAGGCCCAGTCTTGGTCCCTGGGGGCCATGGCCCCAGTGCTGTCTCCTTCCCCAGTCTCCTGCAGGAAATTCGGCAGCAACTCAACTCGGACCACCGGGACAAAATGGAGACACTGGAAATCGACAGGGGCTGCCTCTCTCTCAACCTCACTTCCCCAAACATCTCTCTGAAAGTCAACCCCACACGTGTCCCCAAAGAGTAAGACCAGGGTTTCAGTCAGTCCTTTCTGTGTGCCTTGTGTGTCCCTGTGACCCCATTGTTTCCTTGTGTGTCCCAGTGACCCCGTTGTTTCCTTGCCTCCACAGCTCCACCACACTGCAGCAGTGGGATGACTTTACTCGATTCAACAAGAACCGGGCAGATGCTGAAATGAAAGCGGCCATAGAGTTGAGGGAAGCCATCGCCCTAGCTATTGCTCAGGTGACTAAGCCCAGCTCACCTGTCTTTCTTTCCACACTGACGACATGTTAACCCTTCCCCTGACTTAAAACAGCAGTCTCACAAGGCCATGACGCCCTCTTCTGACCTGGCTCACCCTCCTCATGCAGACCAACAATGAACTGGACGCTCAGAGGGTTGCGACAGAATTTACCTTCAGGAAGCGGCTTCGGGAAATGGAGAGTTTTTACAGTGAGCTCAAGTGGCAAGAGAAAAATGTGAGTGCCACCACCCCCCTAATGCCCCTCCTCCGCCCCACCTTATTCCCTCCCTGCTGTGAGGCAGGGCACAAGGAACCCTGCCCTGAAGCTACCAGTTGGGAGCCCTAGTGTGAGTCTTGCTGGTGGAGAACAGTAATGTCTGCCACAGACCTTAGAAGAGATAGCCGAGCTGCAGGGAGACATTCGTCGCCTGGAGGAGGACCTGCGTAGAAAGATGATGAACTTGAAGCTCGCACATACCCGGCTGGAGTCCAGAACCTACCGGCCCAATGTGGAACTCTGCCGGGACCAGGTACAAGGGGCCCCGGTGGGGACCACCCCTGTCTGCTAAGGAGTCCTCAGTATTACCCCCTCTGCACACGTTTCTTGTGGAACAAGCATTCTGGCCCAAGGCAGCTATGTGGCCCCCTGAAGGGTCACGTGGCTGAACTGAAAAAACCCCATCCTGCCCCTCTGCCTCCAGACACAGTATGGCCTCGTTGATGAAGTGCACCAGTTGGAGGCAACCATCAATACCATGAAGCAGAAGCTGGCCCAAACACAGTAGGTTTAGAGAGTGGACGGGAAGGATGGGAGGCACTGCTCAACCCTGGGGCCGAAGTGTCTGCTGGTCCCTCTGGGCTTTATGCTGGTGAGATGGCCTGGCCCCTGCAGCCTGATGTAGGGCTCTGAGCTCCGGATGCCTTCCGTTACAGGGATGCTTTGGATGCCCTGCTCAAGCACCTGGCCCGGATACAGGCTGATATTGCGTGCAAGGCCAACACCCTGCTCTTGGACACCAAGTGTATGGACACCCGGCGCAAGCTGACGGTGCCGGCTGAGAAATTTGTGCCCCAGGTGGACACCTTCACGCGAACGACAAACCGCACACTGAGTCCACTCAAAATCTGCCAGCTGGAGCTAACCTAGGCTTTGGTGGCTGAGGGAAGACGCAAGATTGGGGGTAGGGGGAAGTAGTGAGGGGACCGTAAAATAATAAAAATGGAGTTCTCAAGCCAGGCTCTTCTCTGCTACCCATGAGGGTGGCTGACCGAGTGAGACAGTTCACTTGAGGGATGGAGTCGCCTAGACTTCGTAGGGGTCGAGTCCAAAGCGACTCCAGAAGGAATACGGGTGTAAAGATACAGGTGCTCGCCCTCAGGCAGCAGTGGCTTTGAGTGGGCAACATTCTTGTTCATTCTTGCTTTTCAAAGGGTCCTCCCTAAAGTCCCTAAAGTCCTCCGCCGCATTTGTGGTGCCATTTACAAATGGGAAGGTAGGGAGCGCCAAAGCGAAGCGTGCGAGTACTTGCGGGGCGCTGAGACTCCCAGCCGCTGGGTGGCGCTGTGGGGCGGACGTAGGCTGAGACTCCGGGCCACAAGGGGGCGCTGCAGGGCCGCGGGGAGAGACGCCCAAGGAGGCGGCAGCATCGGCGCCGGAAGTGGCGACTAGTCCGCGCGCGGATGGCGGCGGCGGCAGCAGCGGCGGCAGCAGCGGCAGCGATGACGGCGGCGGGCGGTGGCGGAGCTGGTGCGGCCCGCTCCCTCTCGCGCTTCCGAGGCTGCCTGGCGGGCGCGCTGCTGGGAGATTGCGTGGGCGCTGTCTACGAGGCACACGATACCGTCAGCCTGACATCAGTCCTGAGTCACGTCGAGAGCCTGGAGCCGGACCCGGGCACGCCGGGCAGCGCGCGGACAGGTGGGCGGGGCACCAGCGATCGGGTCCCCACCCCCGGGCGAGGGAGACGGAGATTCGGGGGCGCGCGCGCGGACGAGGCTGCCGGGGTGGAGGCTCCCGCGAAGTCACGAGGCTGAAGGCCCCTGGACCGGGTCGGGTTTCTCCAGCTCTCCCGTGGTTGTAGGTCTCCAGCCATGACCACAGTCAGAGCGCAGGCCTCGCCGAAAGCCTTGGCTAGGGCCAGATCCCGCGTGGCCAGTTCCGTCGTGGCCAGCTTTCTCAAACTCCTGGCCCGACGTGGGCGTCGGCGGGGGCCTGTCCCCAGCCTGTTAAGACATGTCCCTTCCTTTCGCTTGCAAAGGCTGCTTGTCCTCAGATTCCAGGTTAGATGTCAGCAGAAGACTTGGTTCTTCTTGAAGAGCATGTAACATAGTAGAAGGGGGCCGTCGTCAGAACCCCAGGGGACTCCACGAGTTAAGAGGCGGTTAGAGGTAGGGGAAGGAGCGAGGAAGGACAGTGGGTGTGCCGAGGAGCAGGTAGGACGGTAACAAAACCAGAGGAAAGAATTTCAAGACGGAGACACTGGTGTGTTACAGAAAAGTCAAGGTAGTCTGGACCCAGAAAACCATGTCGAGTAGGTCGGGAAGCGGGTGTTAAAGGAAGCAGAGATAAGACAAAGGGGACCATTTTATTTCATTATGGTTTGGTAAGATGAAATTTAAAAAAAAAAAAAAAAAAAAAAGGTGTGTTTTAGGTTGGTTGGTAGTTGGGACCCTGTGGCTGCCGGAAACACATTTTAAGAGGGTCCGAGTGAAAAGAACTGACGGTCCAAAGGAAGTTCTGGCCTTCAGCAGTGCTAAGACCGAGAGCTCAACCCAGCTCCTAACTAGCCTGCTTGGTTCCTCTTGGCCTTGAGTTTCCCTTTGGGGGTGGCTCACTTTGGCAGTCCTTTTCCTACAGTATAGTCCCAGTAGCTCTGCAAAAGAGGGGGGGGGGTGCGGTTAAGAGCACTGACTGCTCTTTTAGAGGTCCTGAGTTCAAATCCCAGCAACCACATGGTGGCTCACAACCATCTGTAATGATATCTGATGCCCTCTTCTGGAGTGTCTGAAGACAGCTACAGTGTACTTACGAATAATAAATAAATCTTTCAAAAATTAAAAAAAAAAAAAAAAAAAAAAAGGTTCTCCTTTTGCTCCAACTCTACGAACTTTGCAACTTGAGTCTGGAGCCCAGCCCTAAATAAGGAACTGGCAATAAGAGATGGATGCCTTAGAGTTGCCATCTAACTAGGCAGAGGTCAGTCCTCCAGCTAGGACTAAACAACAGCTCCCTCAGGGAGACCAGGGTTCAAAGCAAACGGAAGGAGGACAGACAGTGCCCCCTCACCCACAGACGTGTGCTGAGCATGTAGAGAGAGGGCAGAGAGCAACACCTAACCCCAGTGAGTGGGGGTGGCCCTTGCCTGTGACCAGGCAGGCAGAGACTAGGAATGTGTTTACAGCTATGAAGGTGGGACACCTTCATAGAGGGAAAATGGAGTTTGAGCAACAAAGAGGGAATGGACTGGCTATTTGAAGGATCTGGGAGGCACTCATTAGGAAAGTCCATTCTCTGTAACTGTCTTCTCTCAGTGAAGCAAAGGTCCTGTCCTAGCAGGTTAGTAGCCTCTTTGAGTGTGGCATATTAGAAGTACCAGAATAGCTGGGCGGTGGTGGCGCACGCCTTTAATCCCAGCACTTGGGAGGCAGAGACAGGCGGATTTCTGAGTTCAAGGCCAGCCTGGTCTACAGAGTGTGTTCCAGGACAGCCAGGACTATACAGAGAAACCCTATCTCGGAAAAACAACAACAACAACAACAACGAAAAGAAGTACCAGAATAGGGCCAAGTGCACCAGTGGCATACTCCTTTAATCCCAGCACTAGAGAGGCAGCGGCAGGTACATTTCTGAGTTCGAGGCCAGCCTGGTCTGCAGAGTGAGTTCCAGGACAGCCAGGACTATACAGAGAAACTCTGGGGAAAAAAAAGAAAAGTACCAGATTATGAGTGTGGTGTCACACACATGTGACCCCCCCAGCACTCCAGCACTTACAAGAAAGAGGTGGGAAGATCTCAGCAAGTTTGAGGTCAGCCTGGTCCGTACAGGCCTGGATGAAATAGAACTACTGACAGTAAGACCCTCCCTGTCTCGAAAACAAAACAAAAGGGGCTGCAGAGATAATTAAGCTGTTAAGAGCACTGTCTGCTCTTCCAGAGGATCCAGGTTCAATTCCCAGCAGCCATGTGGCAGCTCACAGCCATCTGAGCACCAGGCATGTATGTGGTGCACAGACGAGCATGAAGGCAGACATACCTACCCAAATACAAATTGAGGAGGGGAATTCCAGAATATCTGCAGCTAGGGGAGATGAAGATGAGGTGGGTAAGGGTGGGGAGCAGACCTAGCTGGAAGGGCTTGAGCCAAGTGCTAGGATTGATTGGTCCTGAGCCTGGGTAGGGGAGCCATGAGATAGAAGATGGGAAGGAAGGAAGGGAGCAAGCTGGGAGAGATTTGTGTACAGATCGAATGAACTGAAGAGAAGGCGGCAATGTCCTACTTAAGAATTTGTAGCAGTGCATAAAGCCACACAAAGTGGGAAGCGTACAGCCCAAGCAGGCGAAGATGCTGAGGAGTGAGGGAGCAGGGGAGTGGAAAGTTTCCCTTCAGAAATCAGGGCTGGAGAGATAGCTCATCGGTTAAGAACACTGACTGTACCGGGCAGTGGTGGCACACGCCTTTAATCCCAGCACTTGGGAGGCAGAGGCAGGTGGATTTCTGAATTCAAGGCCAGCCTGATCTACAGCATGAGTTCCAGATCAGCCAGAACTATACAGAGAAACCCTGTCTTGGAAAAAAAAAAAAGAACACTGACTGCTCTTCCAAAGGTCCTGAGTTCCAATCCCAGCAACTACATGGTGGCTCACAACCATCTGTAATGAGATCTGATGCCCTCTTCTGGTGTATCTAAAGATAGCTACAGTGTATACAGTATAATAATAAATAAATCTTTAAGAAAAGAAATCAGCAGAGTGCCCATGACTGCCTTGTAAGAGACAGTTGCCAAAGTTCCAAGGCTGAGGTTTGAAGACTTCAGCTTGCAGAAGGAAGGGGTAAGAGGTCACAGTGAGGTCATCGTAGAGGTCAACTGCTGGACCACCAAGAGGAACAAGCATTCATCCCACTCACCGCAGCCCTGTGGGTTGCGCTCACCCGCTCACCCCTCCACCCTCTTCCTTGCAGAGACACTGTACTACACAGATGATACCGCCATGACCAGAGCCCTGGTACAGTCCCTGCTGGCCAAGGAGGCCTTCGACGAGGTGGACATGGCTCACAGGTAAGACACATAACCCTGGCATGAGAGAAGACAGGCCTCAGGAGAGGAGCGGTACCTGTATGCCCTCAGCAGGACCCTTTCCTTGGCTAAACACCTGCTCCCCAAGCTAAACATGGGACAACACTGTTGGTACAGGCTCCCTCGGCACCTAGCGCCCTCCAACCCAGCCCAGCCTTTGCTTCTAGCCCCGAGAGGCACTTTCGAAACTCTCATCTCCCTCCCTTCCCCCTTCACCAGGTTTGCCCAGGAATACAAGAAGGACCCTGACAGAGGGTATGGGGCTGGGGTCATCACTGTCTTCAAGAAACTCCTGAATCCCAAGTGCCGTGATGTCTATGAGCCTGCCCGGGCCCAGTTCAACGGGAAGGGTTCCTACGGCAATGGGGGTGCCATGCGGGTAGCAGGCATCCCGCTGGCCTATAGCAGTGTCCAGGACGTACAGAAGGTACTGGGCAGGCTGGTCACAGAGTCCCCTCTCCCAACTCTGCCTGTAGAGATGTGACAGTGGTTCCTCCTCTCTGTAGTTTGCCCGGCTCTCAGCCCAGCTGACCCACGCCTCTTCCCTGGGCTACAACGGTGCCATCCTGCAGGCCCTGGCTGTGCACCTCGCTCTGCAGGGTGTATCATCCAGTGATCACTTCCTCGAGCAGCTTCTCGGCCACATGGAGGAACTGGAAGGTGATGCCCAGTCAGTCTTGGATGCCAAGGAGTGAGTATAGGCCAGAGCAAGGTCCGAGGCAAGTCAGAATACAAACAGAGCAGGGGTGGGTGTCTGGCACTGCCGCAAAGCCCAGCCTTCCGCTCTTCACTGGGAACTTTATGGAGTGGTTAGAAGAGGCCCCTTTGCCTCAAAAGATTCATGGCCCCTCAGTGTCTCAAACAACAGAACACCTCTCCCAACACCATTAAGGCGCATGCGCCTGGATGGGACCTGATGTCCCCAGTTCCTCTTCCGAGTTCAATCCCCCTGCCTGTGTCTGCCTGTTCACTCTGACCTTTTTGAAATTGCTTCCCAAACCCCAGGTTGGGTATGGAGGAGCGTCCGTACTCCAGCAGGCTGAAGAAGGTCGGAGAGCTGCTGGACCAGGATGTGGTGAGCCGAGAGGAAGTGGTGTCCGAGCTAGGTGAGTGGACCCCGGCTGACCGTGGGGCAAAGAGGGCTGCTGGGACAGTAGAGCTCCTCTTTGTAGGGCCCCTGGCCAGGCTGTGAACATGGTGCCTACAGCCTTGACGACCAGTATTCCCAGAAAATGCAGCTGGCAGCCAGTTTGTCCTCTAGTGTGGTTATGGATGTAAATTTGCCTGGTACCTGTGCCCTGGGCACTGTGTGGAGTCCTTCACAGTGACCTGCCTTTCAACAGCCCTGGGAGAGAGAGGGCAAGAATCAAAGCTGAGCACAGTGACCTGCCTTTCAACAGCCCTGGGAGAGAGAGGGCAAGAATCAAAGCTGAGCGCAGGACTAAGCGGGACCTTGCCCAGCCACCAGCAGGCTTGGTGGGTCCCAAGCAGTCTCACAATAGAGCCTGCGGTCTCAGGCATGGCCCTGTGCAAAGCTGAGAGTGCCGGCTCTTGGCAGGAAGCAAGGTCAAGTTCCTGTGCCCCGCTTTCCCACAGGGAATGGCATTGCCGCCTTTGAATCTGTACCCACTGCCATCTACTGCTTCCTGCGCTGCATGGAGCCTGACCCTGAGATCCCCTCCACCTTCAACAGTCTCCAGAGGACTCTCATCTACTCCATCTCACTTGGTGGGGACACGGACACCATAGCCACCATGGCTGGGGCCATTGCTGGAGCTTACTATGGGATGGAACAGGTGCCAGAGAGCTGGCAGCAAAGTTGTGAAGGCTTTGAGGAAACAGACGTCCTGGCCCAGAACCTGCACCGAGTCTTCCAAGAGAGCTCGTAAGGGCCACAGCTTCAGTGTCCTTGTCAGGCCCATCGGGACCAAGGACAACTCGGATTGGACGCCATAGTTCCCTTGGGTTGCCTTGCCTGCCCTGCATTCCTAGAGGGCAGGCTAAAGGTACCCTTGAGGCGGGAATCTTGGGACAACCTGTGGAACAGAGAGGAGCTGGTGCCTTCTTGGGGCTGTAGCTCTGGCTTGCTGCAGGGCTGTATGACACCCAGGGTCCTCAGAAATATGAGGGGCCAGAGCAGGTCTTGCTTTGGAGGGGTATGGATGCCACTCTTTCTCATCCAGGACAAGGAACTTGGGAAAGCGGAATGACCTATGGGAGGATCCTATCTCCCGCTTGGGTTCTAGCCAGTGTGACAGCCTAGTGCTGAGTGGGCAGGGCCAGCAGCAGTTGACTGGCATTCAGCCCATCCACTGGCTGCCTGGCCCTGCCCCGCACTGCAGTGGGCTCCTTGGCAGCTTCTGGTGGAGGTCACAGCAATAAACAGTTTTTTATAAATCCCAGCATGTCCTGTTTCTGTCTCCACTGGTGGGTTGCCTTTAAGTAGTAACTCCTTGCCTGGACTGCACCTTTCCAGTACTGGGACACACGACAGTAGCTGCTGTGGTGTGGACCATCAGTAAGGGCAGAGTAGGCATGAACACTTTTGTTGTCGGAGGTCACACGGTGTTGTCCAGGCGTGTGGACGAATGCTTTGCGGAGACATTTGGTAGAAAGAGATTGTTCTTCCTCAAACAGCCCAGGCCCGGCTGAATCAGGAATAGGGACCCTGTAGGAGGTGCAGCGCACCCACCTTTGATAGGAATGGTATCATCCCAGGTACATCCCAATGAACTAAGTGTGGGAGTATGCTTCCTGTATCTCTTAGCTCCTCCCTCAGTTACCTGGCAACAGCCAAGTATGCTTGCCCCCTCCACTCTCTTGCTCTTGCCTTCCTACTACCCCCCTATCCTCTCATCCCTTCCACCCTCTCTCTCCACATGCTCATGGCTGGCCTCTGTTCCTCCTCTTCTCCTTCTTCCCCCACCCCCGCCCTGTCTCTACTACCCTCTTAACTCCCCTCTCCATGCCCTGAATAAACTATACTACACTGTCCTGTGGCTGGCGCCTCAGCATGGGCCGGCCGCGGCACCCCTCCCCCACAGCTGACTATATTTCCTCTAAAACACATCTCTATCTTTGTATAGACACAACAGCCTTGGCCAGGAAGGGAGTTTTGAACAGCATCTATTATAAAGGACAATTGAAACTGAACATAGTGGTGCATGTCTTTAATCCTGGCACTTGTGAGGCAGAGGCAGGTAGATTTCTGGGTTCAAGGCCATCCTGGTCTACAGAGCAAGTTCCAGGACAGCCAGAGCTACATAGTTAGACCCTGTCTCAAAAAAACAACAAAAGAAGACAGTTGATAACCTTCCCATAAACCATGAGGATCATCTCTGAGCATCCTTCCAGGTTCAGTGAAGGGACAAGTTTGTGCAGCTAGCTCAGTGGATGGCCTGAGGTTTCATGCCTGTCAGGCAGTTGGCTTCCAGCCAAGCTGAGGTTCTTCTATCAGGGTAAGCAGATAGCAGGACGTGGCTTTTATCGGGATCTGATGTCCCAGATCCTCAGAGCCAAGGACATAAGTGTGCTGCTCCTGTGCATAGCAAGCTGTAAACAGGCACTTCTGCACAGCACAGCGCCCTCTACCCTGTCCTCAGCACTGGGCCTAACACAAGCCCATCTTCAGGACCAAAGATTCGCAATTTCATTCATAATTTATATCAGATGTTGTAACTTGGCCCTTGGGATTCCGAGCCAACTGTCATGCTCCACCGCTCCTAAGAGCTTACAGGAATGTTCCAGCAAAGTTCAATCCGGCTCCAACCACTGCCCTTCTTGGGTTTCATAGACTGCCTCCGAGTTTGCCTGGTGGCACTGAGGCAGCAACAAGGGAGCAGGCAGTGCTCTAAGGGCCTCAGGAGCCTGAGTGAGAAGCTGAAATGGAGACGATTCCTCAAGGGGCCAGAGAAGCACCTGGCTGCCCATGAAACATGTCTGTATCGAGGCCAGAGTCAGAGCATGTGTTTCTACAACAGGTTTTATTGGGGGTGGTCAATAACAGCACTGTAGTTGTCTTTTCGAAAAGAAATCCCCTTTTCTCTGATTCCCCGGTGCATTTTCCCTGAACCTGATATGGGATACGTGCTAAGGAGAGAGGAACTTCCTATACCGGGTTAGAAATGAAATCCCAAGTGGAAAACCTTAATCTTTAAAAAAGAGAGAGAGAGATCCAAAATACAAAAATGCACAAGGTAAGTGTAGTTGTCATAGGTAAAGCCTGACATTGTTTGTCAAAGCTGGTCAGTGACATCTACAGCTCCAATCCACAGACATTTCAGAATCCTTCCCTAAAGGCTTCGGGGTGGGGTCTGGCAGCTCTGCCCTAAACCAGCCTTCAGGGCTTCCTCTGGGAGCTGACTAATTCCTGACTGTCAGAACCCATTGGATCAGTGGCTTTGACCCAGAGGAAAAGGAGACTGAAAAGGCTCCACAGGATACTCGAGTCTCTAGCTGGTTCTCTTAGGTGTGGCAGAAAAAAAGGGACACAGAGTCCCAGACAGAACTTGTCCTTGCTGTCGCAGGCAGATCCCCCTTTGGAAACTGAAGTGAGCCGTCCACTAGGCTGCTTTGCAGTTGCAGGCTGGGAGTCAGGGAGGAGGCTAGGCCCTCATCCTCAGTCTGTCCCACGGGCAGCTGACTGTGCCCAGATTAGAGCCCAAGATGGATTAGCTATTTGATGTCCCAGATTCCCACTTGGTCAGTAAAGTGGGCTGACTAGGTGAGGGCTGGGAAAAGTCATGAACCAGAGAAAGCAGCCATCCTTACATAGGCAAGACTGTCCACCATCCCTAGCCCCCAGCATTGAGCCCAGCTGGGAAGCAAGCCCGCCTGTTTCCTGCAGGAGCATCCTGATTAGGGAGGAGGGTAAGGGCCTCTAGAGCCAGCTCATTCCAGTGGGGCCTGCTGGCATCCTTTCTTTCAGAGCCTTAGCCTCCTGAGCCCTCCACTGCTTAGAACAGGAAATTGGAAGCGGAGGGCGGAGAGGGAGGAAGTGCCCACAGATGAGCCCCTCTAGTAGACACTAAATACCCACAGCGTGGTTCTTATTAAGGAGAAACAGAAGTCTTTACCCACAAGCTTGTGGGCCTGTGTTCAGAAGGCCCAGCAAGATGCTCTCTGCCTTGAAGACACTTAGTTTGGGGTTGCCAAGCCTCCCCTAACAGTCTGATCATGAATTATCCCACCCCACCCCCAGCAGGTGAGAAGAAAGAGGGGAGGGGCATTGTGTCTGCTTGATCATCAGTCCTGGTTGGCTCTGCAATCTGCATAGACACTACACAGAGTCCCATCTCAGCCCGTGGCTGTCCACCCTCCTCATACTGAAGAGCCAGAGCCAATGGAGACAAGCCAGGGAAACAGAAGAGTGACCAGCTTGCACCAGATCCATGTCCTCTCACGGATCTCCACAGATGGCTGCTTCAGGAGTCTTCCAGAGGCCAGGAGCAAGGGGCCATACAACTGTCCCCACCAGGACTGGTCTGAGCTCACAACATCACTCCAGGCATCTATCCATATGGACTGCCTCCATGGTCCCCATTCCCTTCTTCCTTTCTCCCAAAAGGAAACAAAAACCTCAGAGACCCTAATGTCGTAGCGGATGCTGGAGGCTCCCGGGGAGCTGGAAGAGACCCAGGGAACACAGGAAGCCCTGGGCTCGTTCCATGCCATCGAAGGCCAACAGGAAAACCATCTCTCCCAGCAGCTTCCAGGACTCACGAGGGGGCCCAGGCTGAGTGCTCTGGGGTGCTGCCTGCAGACCAGGCAGGTCCAGAACAGGGGGACAACCCCCACAGTGCCCCTGGGGGAAAGGAAATTAGGCCAACCTCTTCCAGAAACGACTTCAGCCTACAGAAAGCAGGTCAGTCTTCTCAGGCCAAGAAGAAGGCCGCCGCTGCCCCTGTTCAGCTTTTTGGTTCTTTCCTTCCGACGGAGATCTCTGTAACCGGAAAGGTCCCTCTATCGCTAAAGAGGAGGAGGCCAGGGCAGCAGGGGCCCCCCACGGGTTATGTGGGACAGAGCAAGAATCCTGAGAAGGAAGAATGGATGTACTCGGTGGAGTAGAGGCCGTTGGCCTGGTCTGAGGGCATCTGTACCCACACCTGGTCATTGGGCCGCAGCTGGAGCACCGCCCCTCCGGAAGCCTGGTCGAGGTAGCCCTTCTTGTATTCGTCGTACGTGTAGGTGGCCGGCACATTGTTCTTGTACAGGGCTACCCACACATTGGTGCCCTTGACATGCACATGGTATGCAAAGTAGTAGACCCCTCCCACGGGGCAGGTGAAGATGCCAGTGGCTGGGTTGTAGCCGCTGTGGCCGTTGTAGAGAGTCCGGTCAAACCTAACTGGCATGCCCGAGGCAGGGAAGGGGGAGGTGAGCACGGCGGTAAAGGCTGGAGTGGCATGGGCTGACAGCTCACCGAGCCCAAACTGCGGCTTGTCTCCTTTGCCCAGTACAGCTCCCTCCACGCCACCACTGGGCAGATGCAAGCCTGCGATACCAGTCTCATCCAGGGCTCCGGGAGCACCAGGAGGCCCAGGGGGACCAGGGGGCCCAGGAGGACCTGTGAGCCCTGGGGAGCCAGGGACTCCAGGGGGCCCTGTGGGACCAGCAGAGCCAGGCTCCCCGACTTTTCCCTCTCCAGGAGGCCCTGGAAGGCCCGGTTCACCCTTCAGGCCTGGCAGACCCTGAGGTCCAATAGGGCCAGCTGGGCCCTGGAGCCCTGGGATTCCAGAAGGACCCCTCAAGCCAGGCTGCCCAGGAAGCCCCAAGTCACCTTTCTGTCCTAGGGCTCCTGCCACCCCTGGCCCTCCGGGGCGACCTGTAAAACCTGGCTCACCCTTAGGCCCAGTTGGTCCAGGGGGTCCATGGGCCCCAGGAAGTCCCCTCTCACCAGGGAGCCCAGGCTTCCCAGCCAGGCCATTAGGCCCTTGGTCTCCTCGAATGCCAGGCACTCCTGGGGGACCTCCAGGTCCCACCTCTCCCTTTGACCCAGGGGGCCCACGTCTACCAGGAAGCCCTGCAGACCCAGGAAGGCCAGGTGGACCCCCAAGTCCTTGTGGACCCTGCTCCCCTGGTTCCCCATCCTCTCCTGGCTCACCTCTGTCTCCTAAGAGCCCTGGGGCCCCAACTGGGCCCCTGTCTCCCTTAGGTCCTGGTTTTCCTGGCATCCCATAGCCAACAGGGCCTATCAGGCCAGGGGGGCCCCGGAGCCCTGGCTCTCCTTTAGCCCCTACTGGGCCCTGTGGCCCTGGCACCCCTGCTGCCCCTGGTATCCCCACACCATCGATCCCAGGAGGGCCTTTTGGGCCCACAGCTCCTGGCTCTCCCCTAGAACCTGGAACCCCAGGGGGGCCAGAATCACCTTTGTCTCCAGGGGCTCCTGGTATCCCATCCAAACCTGGTTTGCCCAAGCCAGCTGGACCGGGCAGCCCAGGGGGCCCAGGGGCACCTGCCTGTCCAGGGGCCCCAGGCAGCCCTGGTTGGCCCACTCCATTATCCCCTTTAAGGCCCCTATCTCCTCGGGGCCCAGGCTCTCCCTGGGGTCCTGGCTCCCCCCTAAATCCTGGAGGCCCTGGAGCCCCCTGGGCACCTGGTTTTCCAGGGACAGTAATACCTGAAGGACCAGGAAGGCCAGGGGGTCCTGGGGGCCCCCGGAGGCCCTGATCCCCTCGTATCCCTGGCTCCCCCCGTATCCCTGGCTGCCCTGGTGGTCCAACCTTGCCTGGGAGCCCTGGGGGGCCAGCTTTGCCCATCCGGGAGAAGCCAGGGGGGCCAGCAGGGCCTGGCTGTCCGTGGACCCCAGGTTTTCCAGTGCCTGGTTTTCCTGGGAAGCCAGGAGGCCCAGGGGGACCCCGGGGTCCCGGCTTTCCAGGGGGACCTGGCTCTCCTTTCAAGTCCATTGGCAGCATCGGTAGAGGCATTTCTGAAAGAGAGAGAAGGGGACAGTCAGGGACCTGGACAATGGAAGCTGGGTACCTCATCTATCCAATCCCCCATGGCAATGTGCAGAGTACTGTGGAGGTCCCAGAGCTGTCCCCCCATATTGGAATCTAGACATGTCTGGTTGCTATCCTGGGAGCACTGCAGGTGTCCACATCCAGAACTCCCTGTACCCAACTTCCCAACCAGGCCTTGCCCAAGGAACTTAATATTTATGGCTGCAAGACCTGATGGCCATCCCACCACCAGGCGGCGCCAATAACCCTCATTACAGACCAGTCAAGCTGCTCCATTCATTTACCTTCCTGCCCGGCCCCACCCCCTTATAAAGACCACCTGCACCAGCCAACCACAGCCAGTTTCGGACCCTGTAAAGCTGAGAATGCTTGGACCAGTCGAAGGAAGAGTAAATGAAGGTGGGAAGATCTCAGTTGCACACTGAGGAGCTGTGGTCTGTAGGGTGTGGAGGGATTTAGGGAAGGGAGGAGCGGTCTTAGATACGGTAGACTAGGGAGGCTCTCACCCAAGTACTGGCCTTTGCCCTCTCGGAAAGGCGGTCCCACTGGTCCTTTCTGCATGGGCTGCACATACTTTACCGGGGCATAGCCAGCTGCGCCCCCAGCTCCGCCGCCAGAGGACACTCTTGGCCCACACCCCAACAGCAACAACAGCAGCGAAGGCAGGGGCATCAGAGCCCCCTGCATGGCGTCTGTGGGTGGACTGCAGGGAGAAAGAGGAAGGCTGTCACTAAACCAGCCACCAGGACCACGGGCTCAGATCCGTTGTTATTCAAAAGCAAACCTCAAAGTCACTGGTCTGTACATACTGTCTGCTAAACCTCTTCCAGACCTGACCAGTCTCCTCCAGCCGAGGATCGGCGACCAGATAGAACGTTCTGAGAAGCAGCTTGACCTCAGCACACGCCTTGCCAAAGCAGACCTTTTTAAGATGAGGGCCCTGCCATCTATGTGCAGGCCAGCTTTCTGCCAATTACCACCTACCACCGGGGCTCTTCAGAGATGTAAATTCTCATCTCCACACGGACATATTGGGGTCACTGCCAACCCCAGCACCCAGATGATATAGGGGAGGCAGGTCTGGGACTTGACTTGGCTTCCTGCGATTCCCCATCACACTGATGTCCATCTGGACTCCAGACTTCCAGAAGCCAATGCCTTATCTTCAGTCCACCTTCCCTTCCTCTCCCTGAAACCTTTACTCTTTACTTCCACCTGCCTCCGCCTCCTGAGTGCTGGGATCAAAGGCGTGCGCCACCATGCTCGGCTGGCTTTTTTTTTTTTTTAAAGGTAGTGCATTGTGTGGAGAGCATGCATTCTGTTCTAGCATCCCAGTTAGGTTTGCCTTCATCTGGGGATGCTATGGATAATGTAACGCCATGGACATTTGCATAGACATATTACCCTGTTCTATTTGCCCACACTCCCTCTCTAGTGAGTTCAGCTAAGGGCTGTGGGCAGCTGGGACTCGAAGGGCCGTGCAGCTGTCAGAAGGCATTTTGGAAGACAGGGACTTGAAGGATAAATAGAAGATAAAAGTGGGGCCCAGAATCACGAGGTTACTGGGGCCTGGGGGCTGTCCTGTAAGGTTTCTCTGTGTAGCCCTGGCTGTCCTGCAACTCACTCTGTAGACCAGGCTGGCCTCGAACTCAGAAATCTGCCTGCCTGTGCCTTCCAAGTGCTGGGATTAAAGACGTGCGCCACCACTGCCCAGCCCCCAAAAAATGCTTTTTAAAACCGGGCTTGGCTTAGAGGTTAAGAGCACTGGCTTCTCTTCCAGAGGACCTGGGTTCAATTTCCAGCAACCAAATCTGTCTCATATCTGTCTGTAACTCCAGGTCCAGGGGACCTGACACCTTCACACAGACATACATGCCGGCAAAACACCAATGAACATGAAATAATTTAAAAAAAAACAACTGGGCATAGCTGGACATAGAGGCTGGGCAGATAGATGGCTGAATATTTAGAGCACTGACTGCTCTTCCAGATAACCCGGGTTCCAATCCAAACACACACGTTTCAGCTCACAACCCTCTGTAAGCCCATGCAGGTGACAGAAAGTGGTTTCCTGTTTGTTTGTGTGTTTCTCTGTGTAGCCCTGGCTGTCATGGAAATTAGTCTGTAGACCAGGCTGGCCTCAGACTCACAGAGATCCGCCTGCCTCTGCTTCCTGAGTGATAGGATTAAAGGTGTGCACCACCACTGCCCAGCTTCACAAATTCATTCTTTTTTTTTTTAATATTTACTTATTATTTTTACAGCATTCTGCCTGCATATGCCTGCATGCCAAAAGAGAACGCCAGATCTCTCAGTATAGATGGTTATGCCCCACCATGGGGTTTTGCTTGCATGTATGTCTGTGTGAAGGTGTCAGGTCCCCTGGATCTGGAGCTACAGACAGATGTGGGAGCTGGGAATTGAACTCAGGACCTCTGGAAGAGCATCCAGTGTTCTTAAACTCTGAGCCATCTCTCCAGCTCATTTCACAAATTCTTTTCATTTTCCCAATGAAAACAGCTGTCTGATGCCTTCAGGAAGAGGTCTCAATTCACGGGCTCCACATCCACATCTCTCCCAGCTTGCTCCCCTCCTTCCTTAGCTCCATCTCATGACTCCCCTGCCCAGGCTCAGGACCAATCTTAGCACTTGGCTCAAGCCCTTCCAGCTAGGTCTGCTCCCCATCTGCACCGACCTCATCTCCATCTCCCCTAGCTGCAGGTAATCTGAAACCCACCCTCCCTTTTTGGTTTTGTTTTTGAGACAGGGTCTTGCTGTGTAGTTCTATTTGGCCCAGAATCACATAGACCAGGCTGGCCTCAAGCTTGCTGAAGTCTTCCTGATTCTTCCTGCTGGGGTTACAGGTGCATGACACCACACCTGACTGCTCCTCCTCCTCCTCCTCC
>NC_034595.1:77352110-77368334 GCF_900095145.1 Mus pahari | reverse complement strand
GCCAGGGCTACACAGAGAAACCCTGTCTTGAAAAACCAAAAAAAGAAAAAAGAAAAAAAGAAAAACAACAAACCAAAATAAAGCAAAACAACAACAAAAGGCTAGGGTACAGCTCAGGGCTAGGGGGTTCCCTAGTATGTGTGAAGCCCTGGGATCCATCCTTAGCAGAGGGAAGAGGGAGAGGGAAAAGGAGAAAGGGAAGAGGTAGAGAGAGGGGAGAGATGCTTACTTGGACCATAAAAATCTTGCTCAGAAGCCGAGGCCTCATTAGGAACCTTCCCCAGCACAGGCCACCTGTCTTAATGACTGTGACTTGATGCCAAGACTCAGCGAACCTACAATGCACAGGGGCTGGCTCTATTCTGTTGTGGTTTTGGTTTGAGTTTTGTGTCTGCATGTACATGTGCATGCCAGAAGAGGGCGCCAGATCGCATTACGGGTGGTTGTGAGCCACCATGTGGTTTCTGGGAATTGAACTCAGAACCTCAGCCAATGCTCTTAACCCTCTTAACGGCTGAGCCATCTCTCCTGCCCTATGTGTGTTGTTTGTTTTGCTTTGTTTTGTTTTGTTTCAAGACAGAGTTTCTCTGTGTAGCTCTGGCTGTCCTGGAACTCATTCTGTAGACCAGGTTGGCCTAAAACTCAGAGATCTATCTGCCTCTCCCTCCTGAGTGCTGAGATTAAAGGTGTACGCCACCACCTACCCGGATCTGGCACTATTATCCTGGCAGTTCACATATAACCTTCACTACAGCCTATGGGGATGCTGTTGTGGTCTCGAGAAGAGGAAATGGGTCTTAAGTCCTCACTAACAATGCTACAGGCAGAACTTTTTGTTTTGTTTTGTTTTGTTTTGTTTTGTTTTGTTTTGTTTTGTTGTGAGACAGGGTTTCTCTGTATAGCCCTGGCTGTCCTGGAACTCACTCTGTAGACCAGGCTGGCCTCGAACTCAGAAATCGGCCTGCCTCTGTCTCCCAAGTGCTGGGATTATAGGAGCGCGCCACCACCACCCGGCTGGCCTAGAAGTTTTTGCTCATTTTGTGGCCTTTTCCATGAGGAAGGTGCTGTCAGGGTCTTTCTGCAACTGAGGAGACAGGCTCAGAGAAGCACAGTGATGCTTGCAAAAGCTTGGGGGACAGCAATGACAGGGCTTGGACGGAGACCTGTGACAAAGCAAAGCTGTAACCGCTAGAGCTAGGATTTCCTGCCATGGGAGCTTGGAACATTCCAGGGGTCAGGCCAGGCTGCGAAGCAGAGAATGGCAAGGAAAAAAGTCTTTCTTTCAGCCAGGCTGGGCACAGGGCTGGGGAGCGGAGGCTGAGCCTGTTCAGGGATGAAAAAAAGAGCCAATGACCTAGAGGTGGCACTGTGTGGACCAGTGTGCCAGGCCGGGGGACTCTGTGGCCTCTGCATACTCTGCCGCCTTGGTGCGTCTGGATAACTCTCACTTGCTCTGGCATGCTGGAGACGCCCAGCCATTGGCTGTCTCACTCAGCCTCGGTCTGTGGAGCCGGGATCGGGATCGGCTCTTAGGTCCTGGTTTAGTACTCCTGCTCTCCCTGTCCCCACACAGCCAAGCTGGCACACAGCGAGGAGGCTCCACACTGAGTGACCAACTCAATTCATGGTCAGACTTAAAGGACGCACGATGCTAGATGTGGTGGCACACACCTGTAGCCTCGGGGCGGGGGGGGGGGGCGCAGAGGCAGGAAGAGCACAGAAATGTCTAGGTCATCCTTGATTGCCTGGCAAGTTTGAGGCCAAACTACCCCCAATCCATCAGTCATCAAGAACACAGGAACAAGTCGCTGCAGTATTTCCCCGGTGACTACTTGAAGAGTGTCTCGGCACCGACCGACTAGTCTCGCTTCAGAAATGTGGAGCAAAGGGAACAATTCATCTGCCAGCAGGGATGGTTGGCCAAGCTGAGTGTGTGTGTGTGTGTGTGTGTGTGTGTGTGTGTGTGTGTGTGTGTGTGTGTGTGTGTGTGAAAAGATCAGGAGGAGAGTCCTAAAGCTCCAGCCAGTTCTGCCCACGACTGGCTGTGGGGCCTTAGGCAAGCCATCACGGTCTCTGGTGACCTGTCCCGAGGTGTGGACTGATCAAGGTCAGGGATGGCAGAGGCGCGGAGCCTCGGCGGAGGTGGGATGCGTTCGGGAGACGCTGATTCAGGGGATTGCGCCCGGGCGGCGGCAGGGCAGACGCGGTGTTTGGACAGCTGCAAGTCCTTAACGGGGATTTCCCCCCTTTTCAACAAATCGCCGTAAAACACCATTTCGTCCAAGTCAGCGTTTTGGGGCAGCCTGGCCTCCTCCCAGAGGCGGAGGAGACTGGCTGGGAGCGGGCGCCCCAGGGCGTCCATACCCAGGTAGGAGGAGGCGCTGTCCGACCCCCTCCCCTCCCTGACCCCTCCCCAGGGTCGCGTCCCAGGTGTGTTCCCACTCCATCACCCCACCCCTGACCGAGCCGTCTGGTCCCTGGTGCCGAGGGGCCCGGAGACAGGGCGCAGAGTGAGGCTGCTGTGACCCCGCCCCGGGGTGGGAACGGGTGGAACCCGACCCGAGTAGAATCCAGGCCCCAGCACCCCAGACGGCGGCTCCGCGAGCAGCGGCGGGGAGGCGCGGCGGCCGGTCCGCCAAACCACAGGTATGCTGTGAGCCGCTTCCTGTGGTGCAGACATTCTGCAGAGCCCCTGGCCGGTGCCTGGTCCCCACTCCCCAGCCTCTTCCCCTCTCTCTGGTGTCTCGAGGCTCTGCCTTCCCTCACCTGTCAGGTGAGTGCTGTTCCTAACTCTCCTCAAGCTTGGTCTCCCAGCACAGCTACTTAGACTGGGGGATCCTGGTAGGCAAGCGACTTAACCTTTCTGAACCTCCAGTGTCCTCAGCAAAAAGATCAACTGAGAGATCATGGGAGTCACCAGACTCTCCAGATGTGCTGCCTCGGCCTGTCCTTCACGGCCAGGAACTCCCTTCCTTCAGTACAGCCACATACCTTCCGGACACAAAGTAGTGTCTTGCCCCCATCCAAAGCGTAAGATCTTGAGGAATGAAGTCTGAATGACCTTTTTTTCTGCCCTTCTAGACCATTCCCTGGTTAGTGGAGAGAGAACACTGGCCAGGTTTCTCTGTAGAGACTGCTGATGACAACTGAGCTAAGGAGGACATGACCCAGCCGCAGCCCAGAAGCTCGGGCCTTCAGCCTCCACCACAAGCCCTTCCCTGTCCCTAAGTCCACAGAAAGAAAGGTGGTGAAGGCCAGACTTCGCCCCAGGGGTCTCGCCGTGGACGCCTCCTATGCGGCTGCCAGCCTCTTGCCCCACATGTCCACAGTCCAGGCATATCCCTGCCTGACCCCAGGCTGGGTCTCTTCACCCTCTTCCTCACCAGCCTGCAGAGCCAGGCTTCCCCCACACTGGCTCAGGCTTATGGTCTCCAGACTGTCCATGTAGTTCCAGGTCTCCCTGTGTCCCCAGATCCTGTTCCATCACCGAGTACTGGCAGTTTCCAGTCTCCACCCCCCACTGCAATATGCCCCGCCTTCCCACACACCACTCATTTCCTCCCAACTTCCTTTCCCTCCCTGCAACCCAGGTGCCCAGGATAAAACTCTGAACATCATCACTGGCCCTTTCTTCCTTATATGGTAATATAGAATCTACACCCCTACAATGCCTTGGCAGGGTTAGAATAGACTGCCCTATACATAGTCACAACTACATATAACATCCCATTTTCTTCAAGCCACAGATCCGGCCCTGTGGAGTCCAGTCTCCTCTAGCCCTCCCTATGACTCCTACCCCTTCCCCACAGCCTCTGCTGCGATAGAGACCTTGAACTCCAAAATATAGCACAGCCGGGGCAGTGGTCGAACACAGCTTTAATCCCAGTGCTTGGGAGGCAGAGGCAGGTGGATCTCTGGTTCTAGGGCAGCCTGATCTACAGAGTGAATTCCAGGATATCTGGGGCTACACAGAGAAACTCTCTTTTTTTTTTTTTTTTTTTTAACTACACTTTTTTGTATCTTGTGTGTGCCTGTGGAGGTCAGAGGACAATCTGGGGGGAATCTGTCCTCTTGTCCACTCGTGGGCCCCCAGGCCTTTGCCTGCTTACATCTTTTTTTTTTTTTTAAAGATTTATTATTATATGTAAGTACACTGTAGCTGTCTTCAGACACACCAGAAGAGGGAGTCAGATCTCATTACGGATGGTTGTGAGCCACCATGTGGTTGCTGGGATTTGAACTCTGGACCTTTGAAAGAGCAGTCGGGTGCTTTTACCCACTGAGCCATCTCTCCAGCCCGAAACTCTGTCTTGAAAAGCAAAGAAGCCAACAAACAAGACCAGCCCAGAGGTTTGATAAATGACTTTGCCAAGGGCTCAGGGGATGAAGCTCAGCTGTCAGTGGGGTTGTCTGGCACACACCAAACCCTGGGTGTGTGGCGGCAAATGCCTGTGATTCCAGCACTGGGGAAGTGGAGACAGGAGATTGTGAGGTTCAAGGTCATCCTTGACTACATAGTAATTTCAAGATACTAGGCTGACCTACATGAGACCCTGTCTCCAAAAATTGTGTGTGTGTGTCCACTTGCGCGTGTGCTTGCTAAAGCCCACAGGACAGCCACAGAACCCTGTCACTTCACCTCCAGTTTTAACCTGTCTGTCATCTTCCACGTTTTCTTTTCTTTTTTCTTTTTTAAAGATTTATTGATTTGTTTTATGTATATGAGTTCTGTAGCTGTCTTCAGACACACCAGAAGAGGGCATCTGATACCACTACAGATGGTTGTGAACCACCATGTGGTTGCTGGGAATCGAACTCAGGGCCTCTGGAAGAACAGTCGGTGCTCTTAACCGCTGAGCCATCTCTCCAGCCCCCACCTTTTCTATATGGACTTCAATGACACTTCTCAAATCACAGCCTGTACCAGGTCGTCAGGACGGATGTGGCTGGTGCAGACCCGACACTTGCATCTTGCCAGGCTTCCAGGCTACGCTGATGAGTCCTGACTGTGGACTGCCTGTTATCACAGCTCTACCCATGACTCTTGCTGGCTCTGAATTCTCTAATGGCTCCCTGGCTCTCCCAGGCTACATCTCTGTAGTTCTGCCTTTCCTGTGGCTTCTGGAAGAGGCTGCAGAGAGAAGGTCCATCGATGTGTGAACTGTCACTGAGGTCCCACTGTGGGAACATACTCTGTGTCTAAGGGCTGGGGAGGGGCCCTGAGGACCATCAAAGTCCTCTTCTATGTCTTCTTCATGTCTCAGCATCTGTCTCTCCTCTCACTCAGACCTCTGTGTCTCTGTCACCATCTCCACTGCCTATGCAAATGGCTCTCTCAACCTTCTCCCATGCCCTTGTGACAAACTGAGATGTCTGTTCCCTGAGCGAGGTCCAGCTCTGTCCTTCTGCAAGGCCAGTGTGGACAGGCCATACTTGTGCGTGTGTGGGTCTGACTCCCAGGATGAGATCTGGCTAGAAACTGGGGGTGGGGGGTCTACTGGAGTTCTCTGGCTCAGCCCCCTAGTTTAAATGTGTGGGTCAGGGCTGTCCTAAAGCTTTGGAGCTCGCTGGCAACTCATCACCCTGGTGGCTGTGAGCTCAAGAGTACACCTCTGCTCATGGTTTCTGTCCTACCAGGCTGCAGTTCCACTCAAGGGCCCCAGTGTCCCACACCTAGTGCACAGGGGACTGCAGCTTAGGGAACAGCCCTGGAAGGAGATTTGAGGGAGACATCAGGGTCATCTATTGGCAGAAATGATGCAAACGATGGGCAGGGCACGCGTCTCACCCGGAAGGGGAAAGGCTCTGCAGTCTCTGAAGGGAGGAGCCAACTAGTGGCACTAGGGGACAGGCACTACCTACAGATGAAAGCAGGCCCTACCCTGTGGGTAGAGCTGGCTTATCCACCTTGGGGATCAGACAAGCCCTCCACAGCCCTGGGTGCCCTCGACTTCATACCCACCTTCCCATAGTTGCCTACAGGACACTCTCTGCCTGGAACCCCCATTCTCCTATTCTCTTCCAATCTTCACATTCAAAGCCCCTCCCGAGTGCCTCTTCCTCCGAGCAGCCCTCCCAGCCTCCTCCTCTCATACCCCACCTCAGCCCTCTCTTCCATTATCACTCAACAAGTACTCAAGAAAGCCCGAAGCTGGGGCTCCAGGGCTGGTTCCCACCAGGCCACCCTCTACCTGGGGCCCAGCCCTAGGGAGTCTGATCAGGGACTGGCCTCTGTTGCTCTTCCTGATTCCTCGGGCCTCCCAAATGCTAGAAAGCTAGCCCAAATGCCCTCCCTCCTCACAGGTGACTACATTTAATGACAGGCCCCTGGCCTCTGCCCACTTGAGTCTAGACACCTGCCAGCCCCAGGAGAAACATCTCCTTTCCACCAAAACCTCCAGCCAGGGAGGTAAGAATTGTCCAGGCTGAGACAGATGACCCACAGCCACCGCGCCCTCAGGCAGGTAGCCAAGAAAGCTGGCTCCTTCCAGGGGGGTGGGGGGGGCTACGGCCTGGCCTCAGCGGGTGCCACTCTGTGCTAGCTTCCAGCAGAGCTCTTGACAGCCTCTGACCAAAACAGACTGGAGGGTCTCCAGACCCAGCCACCCAATCTCAGCCTGGCAGTCCGGACCTCCTCAATCTCTATCCAGCATTTCGCCTTCTGGTTCCCATTTGCAGCCTTTTCCGGAGCGCCACCCTCGGCCGCTGTCGCTCCAGCCGGCCAAGATTCCTGGGCCTCGCGGCTTCCCTGCGTGGTGGCGGCAGCGGCAACGGGAGAGGCCGGGTTGGGCAGGGAGGGAGCCGGCGGGAGTGCGGCCAGGCCACTGCACTCAGGCGGGGCCAAACAAACGAGGCCGCGCCAGGGAGCGAGGCGAGAGAGTTCACAAATGAAAAAAACCTGCTTCCGATTTGGGCCGGGGTTTTACAGCATAAGGAGCTGAGGTCACTTGCAGGAGAAGCCGGCGACAAGGACACCCTGCGCCTGAGAGGGAGGGGCTACTACGGCCGCAGGAGCCAGTGAGTTTACAGGGCGACGAACAACTGCTCTTCCAAGCCTTGGCTATCAGAAAACCCAGCCCCAGAACTAGCTTACCTTTTTTAGGTGGGCGGGGCCACAAACGTCCCAGGACAGGCAGAGCCTGGGGGGAATAAAGGACAGGAACAGTGAGAGGATTCCTGGAGAAATCGCGGGAAACCAGCCCCCTCCAGCTAGTCACCACCTGACCAGGAGCCCAGCAGATCTTCTCCTCTGCCCGCGGCCCCTACTGCCAGGCAGTGCCACACTCAACCTCTCTTCTTTCATTCTACGCGCTTAGTGACAGTTCTGGATTCGGGCACTGCGGAAACCCCTTCTGTGTGCCCTGTTCTGGCCCTCCATTAGGACTGGCTGGAGGCCGCCCCTAAGATAGGGAAGTGGTCATCTAGGGATGTTCATACCGATATCTCCACCCCTGCCGTGTAGGAGCAGGGAGCATCAGTCAAAAAGCCATCACCATTAAAGGATAGGCCCTTTAATCTCAGTTCTCCATGAGTTCGAGGACAGCCTGATCTACATACACAGTAAGACCAGTCTCAAAAAAAAAAAAAAAAATCCCTTCATGCCCCAACACACACAATTGGCTAAAGAAGATCCCTGGACTGTAGAAGCTCAAAGAAGAGCACACTGTCCCTCCAATTCACAGTGAGCTCCCCTAAAAGGCTTTGTGGAAGAGGAAGGGACATTCAAGCTGACTTCTGAAAGGTGACTAGTAATCTGAGTGGCAGATGAGGGGAGGAAAGGAATTTCAGGCTGTGGGAAACTTCTTGGGAGGTTTTGGGATGGTCTAGAAGTCTTTAGAGTGGGAGACCAGCAGGACCCGAGAGTACAGATCAGGGAGACAGGCTTTGGAAGTCACACATGCCTTCACTAGAAATCAAAGGGAGCCATTTAAGGCAGTGGAATGGGGAGGTGGGAGGAGCCAGAACTTTGGATGAGGCTCCCGGTTGTGCCTCAACTGAACACGGTGCCATGTTCTGTCATAGCCCTAGTTCAGAGCTCAGTATGGAAGATGGATGGGAGTGTGCTCGCCTAACACCCACAAGGCACTTGGTTCCATCCCCAGTACGGCATACGTCTGACATGGTGCCTGATACCCGCCTGTCAGCCCAGCACTCAAAAGGTGGAAACAGTAGAATCAGGTCATCTTCATCCTCACTGTGAGTTCAAGGCCAGCTGGGGGCCTACATGAGACCTTGTCTCAAAATGCTTGTAAAAACCCTAGTCTGGGTAGATAGAGGAGTCGGGGGCCATTGTCCAGAGCTAGAGGTGACTTCTGAGTGGATAACGAGGGGACACCCAGCCAGCCCACCTGGCAGGAAGAAGGAGGCTTCGTCATTCTCTCCCCCAGCTGCTTGCTTGCCTTTGCCCGATCCCATGGAAACTCTGACAGCCTGGCCTGCTCTGCGGCTGCACAAACAGTCTGGTGCCAAAGCCTGAGGCTCCTGGCCGCCTCTCCACCTGGCTGAGCCCGCAACACCCTGGCTGCAGTAAACACCAGCACCCCAGCAGAGACCACTTTCTGAGGCCTGGCTGCTGGGGTCCAGATGGGTAGTCTGCACCTCTCCATACAAACCTCCTGCCCACCAGCTCCTCCCCACTGCCGGTGGGGGTGGGGTATTCCATCCAAGCTGGATCTGAATCTTGGCTACCAACATGACTTGAGCTGTTTGGAGGTGAGGACTGGCCATCCAGGCCGGGAGAACTGAAGGTATGGTGTGTGGTAAAATCCCGAACATACACAAGGGACAAAGGGATTTAAACAACAACAACAAAAAAAAAAAAAAAAAATCAAGGGATATAGGTTAGTGCTCAGTGGGCAAGTGTAAGATTGGGTTCAATCCCCAGTACCACACATGTACTTGTACACACACACACACACACACACACACACACACACACTAGTGCTGAGGGTACAGTTTGGTTGTCAGTGTTTGCCTAACTCAAAAGCGCTGAACTCAGTCCCCAACACTGCAGACACCACATAAATTCAGTGTGGTAGCTCATATCTGTAATCCCAGTTCTTAAGCGGTAGAAGCCAGAGGACCAGAAATGCAAGGTCATCTTCAGCTACGGGGCCTACATATGTAGTTCAAGGTCAAGAGGTCTTAACCAC
The DNA here is from genome assembly GCF_900095145.1 of Mus pahari. Classification (NCBI taxonomy): domain Eukaryota; kingdom Metazoa; phylum Chordata; class Mammalia; order Rodentia; family Muridae; genus Mus; species Mus pahari. The sequence goes on along the minus strand of NC_034595.1, from coordinate 77,359,182 downwards.
GGAGCCAACGACCTCCTCGCTTTAAATCTTTGCCCATGAGCCCTTGTACACACGTGTGCTTGAGGTCAAAGGGCAACTTGGAGGGATTTGATTCTCTCCTTCCACCCATGTTCTGGGAGCCAAACTCTGATCACTGAGCTTGTACTGTGACCATCTGTACCTGCTGAACCATGTTGCTGGCTTTGAACAGGTGGGTTCAGCTGAGGAAGTCGTGGAGTATCAGGGTCGGAGACCTGGGTCCGGCCCAAAGCTGACTGCACATGCTTATCTTATAACAGTATCTAAATCCCAAGAACATCTAGTGCTCACAATGAGACAAATAATAAACCTTAAATCCATACTATGTACAGAGCAGCACTGGACACATCCCAGGCATAACTTTAAAAACACTTTTTTTTTTTTATTGTGGGGGGAGGGCCCTGCACGCCTCAGCTCACGAATGTGCAGATCAAAAATCATTTTCATTCCTTTTTTTTTTTTTTTTTTTTTTTAAGACAAAGTTTCTCTGTGTAGCCCCGGCTGTCCTGAAACTCACTGTGTAGACCAGGCTGGCCTCAAACTCAGAGATCCCGCTGCCTGTGCCTCTTGAGTGCTGGGATTAAAGGTCACTACACCTGGTGATCAGACATAATTTTCAAGGGTCATTTCTCTCCTTCCACCATCTGCATCTTGAGCTCAAACTCAGGTCCCCAGGCTTGGAGCAAAGCCCCTTGACTCACGAGGCCATTTCCCCTCCCCTTAACGCCCACCCTCAGCATACTTTCATCACCTCCCCTGGCCCTGCGAGGCCGGAACTCCTGTCCACTTTCCTTGTGGAGCATGGAAACCCAGAGGAGTCCTATCCAGTCTTCGTTTACCTTGAAGAAGGCAGGTCTGGCCAGCCCTTAAGTGGCCACAGCCCCTGCATCTAGGCTTCCTACAGATTAGGATTCTGTTTGCCAAATCCACTCTACCCTACCCAAGCCTCCACCTCAACCCAGATAGCAAAACTATAGACAGGCAACACTGGGCATAGAGTGGACGGACAGCCTCTACTGAGGGCTTCAGGAGCCCCCTCCAGAGATTCTACAATGTAGGGAGCGGGGTAGACGGGCACATGAGGGCCCTACCTGAGCTTTCTTCAATGTGGTTCTGTTCTCAATGCCCTAATTCTCTCCCCCCTCCTCTGGTGACATCTCCCCTCTGCACAGCTAAATTCCACACCAGATATAGGGAGGGACAATCTTTATCCCTACCAAGAAGCTTCTGAGAGCTGCCAAGTCCCTAAGTGGGCTAGCCTGGTGTCAGGCTCAGCTCTCACTACAGCATTCCAAACACAAGGCCCTGAGGATTCCCAAGGGCCCCTTGCAAGGTGACAGCTGCTGGAGAGGGGTCCATTGCTAGCCCCACTGTGGGCAGGTCGAGGCTACAGTCCCAATCTAAACATTTTTGTCCGAGATTTATTTATTATTTCTGTATGAATGTTTTGCCTGGAGGTATGTGTGCACACCATGTCTGGTGCCCACAGAAGCCAGAAGAGGGAGTTTGGGCCTGGAACTGAGTTATGGGTCAGTGTGAGCAGACATGTTGGTGCTGGGAACAGAATCTAAGTCTTTGGGCTGGAGAGATGGCTCAGTGGTTAAGAGCACTGACTGCTCTTCCAGAGGTCCTGAGTTCAAATCCCAACAACTACATGATGGCTCACAACCACCTGTAATGGAATTTGATGCCCTCTTCTGGTGCATCTGAAGACAGCTACAGTGTGTTCATATACATAAAATAAATAAAATCTTTAAAGAACAAAAAAGAATCCAGATCCTCTGCAAGAACAACAAGCACTCTTAACCGCCGAGCCATCTCTCCAGACCCAAGAGTCTTACTTGTTTTTAAAAAATCATGGGTTTACCAGGCGTGGTGGCGCACGCCTTTAATCCCAGCACTCGGGAGGCAGAGGCAGGTGGATTTCTGAGTTCTAAGCCAACCTGGTCTACAGAGTGAGTTCCAGGACAGCCAGGGCTACACAGAGAAACCCTGTAAAAATCATGTAAAAAACCACTCAAGAGCAAAATATGTGGTTTTGTTCTGTTTAGTTTGAGATAGGGTCTCCTTAACCCCGTTGACTTCCAGCTCGGTTGTAGCCAAGGATGACCTTGAACTCCTGATCTTCCTGCCTGACAAACCAGGCAGTGGGAAGCTGACTGTTTGTCTGTCTGTCTGTTTTGAAGCATGGTCTTGCTGTGAAGCCAAGGTGCGTCGAGAGCAACACAACCCTCCCGTGTCACCACACCCGACTATATTACACACCCTTATTTTATTTTTAATATTCGTTTATTTATTAAGGGAAAAGGGTTGTGGGTCCCTTTAGGCTAGAGTGGAGGTCAGAGGACAGCTTTGGGGAGTCAGTTCTCCCGTTCCACCATGAAGGTCTTGTGTGATGAACACAGGTCATCAGTCTTGAGAGTAAGCACCTTTACCTTGAATATATTATTTTTTTTGTTTTGTTTTGTTTTTTTCAAGACAGGGTTTCTCTGTGTAGCCCTGGCTGTCCTGGAACTCACTCTGTAGACCAGGCTGGCCTCGAACTCAGAAATCCGCCTGCCTCTGCCTCCCGAGTGGAATATATTATTTTTTAAAAAATTATTTATTATTATACATAAGCACACTGTAGCTGTCTTCAGATGCACCAGAAGAGGGCATCAGATCTCATTACGGGTGGTTGTGAGCCACCATGTGGTTATTGGGATTTGAACTCAGGACCTTCGGAAAAGCAGTCAGTGATCTTACCTGCTGAGCCATCTCACCAGCCCCCTTGAATGTATTCTTATCTCACCAGCCAGCACCTTAACTCCTTCATTAGTGATATGGAAACAGTCTCTGCTTCCTTGAACTTGTGTGAGGAGCAGACATGATTTTTTTTGGCATAGTGGACTTCGTGTAAATTGTTATACAGGAACTCAATACACATCCACTATACTTATTTGAACACCATGACACCTCCCAGCAGACATCTGATGTATTCTAAACCCCACTTTACAGATGAGAAACTGAGGCACAGATGGGTCACTTGCCCAAGTTCATCAGTAGGATGGTAGAGAGAGGATGGTCCCAGAGCTTGGAGCCACGCTGGTTAAGTTGCTGAAGACAGCCCTCCATCCTGCTCCCTGAGCTGAGGCGGAGTGTTCCTGGAGGGGGGTGTCTGCCACATCCCCTCAATTCATCCCCACTTTGGCTAACTCCCAGGGTTTCCACCCCCTCCCCAGTCCCTGCCTCCGCTGCAGGAGGCGGGGGGGGGGGGGGGGGGCTCTGCATTCCCGGCTAAGCATCGGATTTGCTGAGCTCCCGGAACTATGAAAAGAATGTTTGCCACGAACTAATAAGCTCGTGGTCGCCCGTCAGGAGTGTGGCCTGGAGGGCCCACGCAGGCTTTGCAGCGGCCAGCACAGTGGGAGAGAAGAAGGCTAGACAGAAGGGAGAATTTCCTGGTCTTAAGGACTGGGATGCTGGAAGGGGTGGGTGCCAAAAAGCTGGCCTCAGCCAGGCGTGGTGGCTCACGCCTGAAATTCTATCTCTCAAGAGGCTAGGGCAGGAGGGTGGTCAGCCTAGGCTACACAGAGAGTTCCAGGCCAGCCCTAGCCACATAGGGAGATGGGGCGGGGGTGGGGGGTGGGGGTGGAGAGTGGGCTTCTCGGAGCTTACAGAGGACAAATGGTTTCCCACCCCTTAGTTTCCAGGGTGAGCCAGGTCGGCATCACTGACCCATCTCAGAAGCATAGCCCCTGAGGTCTCACAGGGCTGACAGGTGAGGCCAAGACCCTAGGCTGAGAGCCCTTGTTTGAAGAAGCTAGTGTCCCTTACTGTTAGGTGTCCCTGCCAGGCACCACTGAGAGGTCTCGGTTACTACATAACAGCAGCCCAGCCCTCTCCGTGCCAAACTCCTTCCATGGGCCTGACCCTCAGATACTTATTGTTTCCTCTCTGGGAAAAGCAAAACAAAACAAAACTGTTTCACAGAGATGTTGTCCACTCCTTTCCCAAAGTGAAGAGAATCAGGCCAAGGAGAAGGACCAGAGATGGGTGTCATCACAGACCTGGCTGGGAGGTCCAGCCCTGTGCTCAGCAAGTACGCTGACTACTGACCTACCCTGCTCTGTTGGATGAGCCGTCCATCCCTGCCTTGTACAATGGATCGTTACAGGATTCGAAATATATCAACAGGGGGCCTAACAAACAATAAACCCGCATCACTGTTACACTCTCTCAACAAGGCAGAAAGAGGAATTGAGATTACAGGGTGCCTGGGGACTGGAGAGATGGTTCAGTGGTTAAAAGGACTAGCTGCTCTTCCAGAGGACCCGAGTTCAATTCCCAGGACCCCCACGGTGGCTACTGTCTGTGACTCAAGTTTCATGGGATCTAATATCCACTTCTGGCTCCGAAGGGCATTGATTGGTGCACAGACACACATGCAGGCAAAAATCCATACAATAGATAAAATCTTTTTAAAATAAAGGGGGAAAAATGAGAGAGCTTAAGGTAGTTTGATGAGGTTCCCTCCACCCCAAGTTCCTGATAGGCCTGTGAAAGAAGGGCATGTCTGTGGAGAAGGGCCTGAGCCCAGGCCTGTTTTCTCTCACTTCTACCTCTGGTTTCTATGTGACCAAATGATCTCTCCTAAGGCTCTAATCCCATCCCTAGATGGCCAGTAATGCTGGCCTGGCTCTCCCTGTAAGGTGTTCACAAGCTCCCTGACCCCACCCCCCAGGCCTTTCTACTCTCTAAGAACAGGCACACCCATCCATCTTCATGGGAATGCTTAATCTCTCATTCAAAGCTCCCGAAGAATCTGCATGATACGAGGTCAGTACATCTATGCTTCATGATCCAACCAGGGAGGTGGCAGAGGTGGCGGGCATACTGTTCAGAAAGTTCTGGGAGTTACTTGTATGACAAAGGTACCTAGGACCACCCCTCCCTCACCTTTCTGCAGGTTAAAAAAAAATAGTCCCAGAAAGGGAGTTTGACAACAGGGAAGTTGAGGTGCAGAGACAGGCAGTGTCAGGGCCAACTCTTGAACCTGCGCATCTCTTCACTGGAGGTCTGTTGTCTATACCCTCCCTAGTCTAGAGATGACCAGAGGACAGAGGGACATAAACTTCTCTCTCAGAGAGCATGTCTTCCCTTGGGCGTGTGTGTGTGTGTGTGTGTGTGTGTGTGTGTGTGTGTGTGTGCACTTTCTGGCCTTTTAGATGCCCCTGGTTTCTGTCTACACTCAGTGCCTTTTAGAGACAACCCCCAACTCATGGCCATACCCAGCCCCAGTTCCCAATCATTATAGTTTAGGAAGCCAATCTCATGCCTCCAGGCCCAGCCTGGCCTCTACTGACCCCATAATCAGATGAGTATATTCCTTTCTTTCCTTTCCTTTCCTTTTCTTTTCTTGGCTGGTTTTCTTTTCTTTCTTCTTCTTCTTCTTCTTCTTTTTTTTTTTAATTTGGTTTTTCGAGACAGGGTTTCTCTGTGTAGCCCTGGCTGTCCTGGAACTCACTCTGTAGACCAGGCTGGCCTCGAACTCAGAAATCTGCCTGCCTCTGCCTCCCGAGTGCTGGGATTAAAGGCATGTGCCACCACGCCCAGCTTTTCTTGGCTTTTTGAGACAGGGTTTCTCTGTGTATCCCTGGCTGTCCTGGAACTTGCTCTGTAGACCAAACTGGCCTCGAACTCACAGAGATCCACCTGCCTCTGCCTCCCAAGTGCTGGGATTAAAGGCATGCGCCACTGCTGCCCCTCCCCCAAAGATGGGTACATCTTCATCAATTCCTCCTCTCATCCCCATGGCAACCACTCACTTAGCTACCTTTCCCCTCACACTGTCTGGCCTCTGTCAAGATCTCCCTGCCTGGAAGATGAAGGGGTCCCCGTCATGTTTAGCACAGAACAGCCAGTCACTCCCAGTCTGTACCACTAGGCAGCTCACGCCTGGGTCTCTAGATAAGAACCTAAGAACCCTGACTTCAAAAGAGTCTGGTCCCTCAACTCCCTACTGTGTGGCCCAACTGACGAAGCTCTCATTGTCATGGAAAGCCTTACAGAGTTACCTCAGGTCCTCCTCTCCCCATACTCAGCTGTACAGCACCTCCCTTCCTTGTGTGCCTCAACTGGCACCCAGAGCCCATAGGTGCACGCCATATGAAAGCTGTCGGCGCCTCTGTTTCATCCACCCAACTCTGTAAGAGCCTCAGGACCTGCTCCTCTGGCCGCCACTTCCCTACAAAGAGGCCCATGCCTGTCACTGAGGTTCTGGAGTAAGCTTCGGCCAGCAGGGCAGAGAAGTTGGACTCACATCCTTTGGTCTGGCTGGGGCCCAGAGCGGGGGAAGCAGTGGGGTTTGGGGGCTTGGGCTGACAGCCGGGTTTGGTATCTTTCCCCTCCCTCTTGCTAAGAGACACATTCCCTTCCCTCCTTTCTTTCCCTTCCTCTGGGCCAAAGTGAAACCGGAGAGACCCTAGTGAGCATGTAGAGTGTGAACCGGTGCATGTGTACAACTCTCCTGTGGAAGTATGTCTGGCCGCACCACATGGGGGCTTGCTGTGTGTCTGTTGGAGACCGAGTGCGCACATGCGTGTCATTGCTTTAGCGTTTGTGGTAAGAGTGTGGTCGTGTGTGTCTAATGAGTCTTTCCTCGGTGTGTGATTGTGTGCGACTCAGTGGGAGGGAGCGTGGCTGTATGTGCCTTATCTTTTTAGAGGGCTCTGTGTATCCATGTCGCCATCTGTATTCATCGGATCAAGGGGAGGCCAGACTCCCCACTAAGACTGCCAGCTCTCTTTGTGACACCCCCTCCACTCTTCCCCAGCAGGGGTGGACCCCTTTACTCAGACCAGTGAGGAAATGCACACCCTCCAGCATCTCCGTCCTCCCCGTCCCCAGCTTCTATGGCAGGCAAGTGAAGGAAGATTTCTGGGCTGGCAGGGTACCCTGAAAGGTCAGATGCATTTCTGTGTGAGGAATCTAGGCTGTTCTCCTGGACAAAGTGGTTCTAGCAGATACACAAACACACACACACACACACACACACACACACACACACACACAC
>NC_034595.1:77333513-77348168 GCF_900095145.1 Mus pahari | reverse complement strand
GAACTCAGAAATCCGCCTGCCTCTGCCTCCCGAGTGCTGGGATTAAAGGCGTGCGCCACCCCGCCCGGGGGGCCATGTGTCTTAATCCACATATCTCACTCAGTTGTGGGAGTAATAAGGACAGATAAGGGAGAAGCTGCTGCAAGTTCTGGCCCCCATGGGCTTCATATACATGCTCGCCCACACTGAGCCACAAACCCAGCTGACCCTGCATGGGGTTGCCAACCCTGAGTTTTCTGATATAGCCCCTCCATGTCCCCTGAGCCCTTCATACCTGGTCACGGTACCACAGACCACTCCTAGTGGGCCCTTCCTTCCCCCCTTGCTCTGTGTACTGCAACCAGCACAGCAATGGTCAGGTTGTGTCCCTAGAGCTCACCAAGCATAAAGAGCCCCGTACACCTACCTGGTGGGCTCTAGCTACCTGACCCCAGCCTGCTGCCAGAAACTGAGACAGCCTTGTCTCATGGTCATAGTCTCCTATTAGAACTGAAAGATCAGAAATAAACGTCTTGGTTGAGGCAGAGGCAGAAGACAGTTCCAAGGCTAGGCTAGGCCAGACTCCTGCCCAGACTGCCCAGCTCAGCAGCTAGAGGCTTCTGCCTTTGCCCCCTCTGGTCGTGTCTGGACAACTGTGGTCAGCTCTGCCTCTGGCAACCTGCTCCAGGGCCCTCTCTGAGTCAGAAACTTACGAGAAGAATCAGAAACTGCCAGGTGGTGGTGGCGCATGCCTTTCTCAACCGTCTATAACGGGATCTGATGCCCTCTTCTGTCTGCTGCCCTCTTCTGTCCTGCAAGTATACATACAACAGAGCACTCGTACACATAAAATACATACATACATACATACATACATACATACATACATACATACATACATATATACGTATTTAAAAGCATAATAATGAAAGAAAGCAGAAGCTTGGGCTGGCAGATAGGTCCGTGGGTAGAAGTCTTCCACTGCGAGACTGACAGCCCAAGTCTGACCCCTGAAACCCACATTTAAGGGAAAAACAGTTGGTGGAGGGGCAGGTTCTAGTGCCCCTCAGCCATTCTCCCGGTCAACTGGCAGCCACTGTGACCACGCAGACACTGCTGGCGGGAAGGTGGTGGCTGCGTGCTGTGAGTGCACCAACATTTCTGGAGATTTCTACACAAAGAAATCAAAGAACCTTTCTCCCTCCCAAAAACAGATGAATTCCAACCCCTCCTGAGACCATAGCATAATAAGAGACTCTGCCTTAGAGCAAGGTGGAGGGAGAAAACCAGTGCCTCCGACCTACAGACAGACAGACAGACATATACACACACACACACACTCACTCACTCATATAGACATACACACACATACAGACACACAGACACACTACACAAATAACTTTTTAAGTGTTTGTTTAGAATTTAGGCTGGGGGCTGGAGACAGGCGTGGTGCGTGTGGTACATATATCTATGCATACAGGCAAAACACCCACAAACATAAAATAAAATAGATCTTTTTTTTTTTTTTTTTTTAAGAGGCTTGTAAGCTGGCCAGTGAGGACTCAGAGACTACTGTAGTCCTGAGCAGAGGTACCAAATGTATGGGTGGTTAAACTGAACCAGAGCAGGCAGGTATCCTTCCTTATGTAGCCCGGGCAGCACAGTACTGGCATGGGCCTCCTGGTTCAGAGATCAGCCTTAGTTTGCGGTCCAGTGCCACCTCTCTGTTTTTGGGGGGAAGCAGCCTCATTTCTTTCTTTCTTTTTATTTATTTATTTATTTATTTTGGTTTTTCGAGACGGTTTCTCTGTATAGCTCTGGCTATCCTGGAACTCACTTTGTAGACCAGGCTGGCCTTGAACTCAGAAATCCGCCTGCCTCTGCCTTCCGAGTGCTGGGATTAAAGGCGTGTGCAGCCTCATTTCTTAAAGCCTCAAGTTTCTCCTCTGTAAAGGAGGGAACTATGGGGGACAGTCCCTAACGACTGTGGCGCTCAGTGCACACTTCGAGGTCATTGGTATTAATGTCTCTACTTGGCAAATGGGAAAACTGAGGCTTAGAGGGGTTAACTGACTTACTCATGGTGGTCACACAGATGAGAAGGACGTGAACTGGCGTCCCAGGGACTCTCCCTGTGCCAGAGGGTCTCTTCGAAGAGACAGCAACTGTGCCAATTGCCTAAAGATACAAAAGTCCGTCTGTAAGTATAAGCCTGGAAGGCTTCACCAAGAATCTGACCATTCTAGCACTCTGATCCTAGGCTTTCAACCTTCAGAACTGTGAGAAATGAACACTGCGCAAGCCAGAGGGAGAAAGAATAATAACAGAGGGTTTAATAAAAGCCTGGGGAGTAGTAGCGGCTCAGACATAATCAGGCACTGAATTACAATAAATGTCAGGAATCTTTATCACCAACATTTAACAACAATTCGTTTCCATTACCACGGTTCTCCATTCCTAAATTTGTTTTGTTATACCAATGTAAAGCACCCCCCAACCCCCCCCCCCGTGCTCACACCCCTCCATCTCCAGCCGCTCCAGTTGGAGCCTGCAGAGGCCCTGGGTAAGACACCCCCCTTTGCCACACTTCTGTCTGGCAAACTGAGGGAAGGGATGTTTGCACAGATGTGTGGCCCGGGGCATGCAAATAGTCTGGGGGGGGGGTGGTGTTGGCAAATTCCTGTTCCACCAGGGCCCACCCCCACCCCTACATCTGCTAGAGGACCGACCAACCGACCGGACTCCTGGTTCTGAGATCCCAAGGAAGTTCTTCTCTCCTCTAGCTCGCTGCTTTCAGCCATTTTGGTTGTCAAAGGCCTGTTTCTCCACAGCTGAGGAAAATGGAGATTCCCCCCCTTCCGCCCCTCGTACAGTTTCCACCCCAGGGGATTCTTAGCTCCAGCTTCAAAAATCCCAGTAATGCAGTGGAAATTAAAGTTACCTTAACTATTCTAATCTTATAACAATTTTGCTTCAATCAACATCTAAATGTGACCACATGTGCCCAGACCACCCGGTGGCCTGCTTGAGGGTGGGAGGTGAGTTCTGGGGGTTAGAAGACAGCGAGAGGTTCTCAGGCACTGGAGGGGCTTCCTGGCAGGGGGTGCGAATCTAAAGGCCACTGGATCTGTCTTCTGTGGTCTCCTGACCTGCCTACACTGAGCAGCCTTCCTGTCTTCATGCTCTCTGGGGCAGGCCCTCTTACTCTCCTCAACAAGCTGGCAATTGTTCCAGGGGAAGGGCCAGGAATAATGATGCTCTGTAGACAGGTGGAGTCGAGAGCTGACTACGGAGGTTCCCCCAGGGCTCCCCACTAATGTGGGCATCTAGCCCTGCTAATCATCTTGAAATTCAAAATAATTTCTAAACAAAGGATTCCGTGTCCCTGTCTCTGTCTGTCTCTGTGTGTGTCTCTCTGTCTCTGTCTCTGTGTGTGTGTGTGTGTGTGTGTGTGTGTGTGTGTCTGTTTCTGTCTCTCTGTCTCTCTCTGTTTCTCTCTGTCTCTGTGTGTGTGTCTGACTGTATGTGTGCGCGCACGCCCGTGCTTGGCTATGCACATGCTATGGTGTGGAAGTGGAGGTCCAACGCTAACCTCTTGGTGCCAGCCCTTGCCTTTCATCTTGTTTCAGACAGGGTCTCCTGTCTGCCACTACCTACATCAGACTATCAGGCCTGTGCCACTATGCCTGGATTTGTGTGGACTTTCCATGTACACGAGAGGACCTTGCCTGCTGCCACATCCCCCTGGCTCCACATTTTCATTTTGTACCGAGTCCCCCGATTATGCACGGGGTCCTCTGGACTTACCCACATCCTCCTCTTCCCCAGAGCCTTTCCACCTCTGACACAGTCAGCACTCAGTGAACATTTACTGAGCGCATACCTTGTCCTGAAAAGCTATGCTAGGTGCTTGGGGGTTCAGCAATGAGCAACACAGATGTGACATCCTCACAAGACTACCCTGCCACAACCCCCCTCACACACTCATACATCCATACACTAGCTTTGTAAGACAGTTCCCCAGCAATAGCCACATTAATTATAACTGCCAATCAGGGAATACTCTGTCTACATTAAGGTGACACACTGACCTTCTTTTGTCGCGCCTTTCAAACAGCAAGTAAGTGTTTTCATAGTGGCATTCCCTGAAAACACTGGCTCAGCATCCACGACAGATAAACAGCGGCCACTGAGGGCAGAGCTGGGACCACTTGCCTCTCACTTTCAGCTTCTCCTCCCCTTACACTGCTTACAGCCATGGGCAGGAGCTCCTGGCAAATACGGTTGAGTCTAGGCCAGTTAGTATAGATCTGTTTGTTTGTTTTATTTTGTTTGGTTTTGTTTGAGACAGGGTTCTCTGTGTAGCCCTGGCTGTCCTGGAACTCACTCTGTAGACCAGGCTGGCCTCGAACTCAGAGATCCACCTGCCTCTGCCTCCCAAGTGCTGGGATTAAAGGTGTGTGCCACCACTGCCCCACTAAAACGTATTCTCTTTTAATGTGTGGATGCTTTGCTTGCGTGTAAATCTGTGTACCGTGTGCACATCTGGTGCCTGTACATGCCAGAAGGGGGCTTCTGTCTCCTTGGAAATGGAGTTACAGCTCATTGTGAACCCCCAGTGAGGGTGTTCTGAAGGGGAGCCACTGCTCTGCATCACTGAACCATGCCTCCAGCCCTCTGGTTTTTACATTTATTATATGTGTGCACACTGTTGTGTGACACAGCACATGTGGGGAATCAGAGGACAACTTCCAAGATTTGATTCTCTCCTAGCATATAAGTTCTAGGGGGTCAGACTCGGGTTGTCAGGCTTGGTAACCCCTGTGTTTGCACGCTAATCGATTTTGCAAGCCTTTTCTCAGTCTCTGTCTCTGTGTGTATCTCTGTTTCTCTGTCTGTCTCTGTCTCTGTCTCTGTCTCTGTCTCTCTCTCTCTCTGTGTGTGTGTGTGTGTGTGTGTGTGTGTGTGTCTCCAGGGCTTCTCTGTGTAGCCCTGGCTATCCTGGAACTCACTCTGTAGACCAGGCTGGCCTCAGACTTGGAGATCTCCCTCTGCCTCCTGAGTACTGGAAATAAAAGTATGTGCCACTACAACCCAGTTAACTCTGGTGGCACATGCCTGTAATCCCAGCATTTGGGAGACAAAGGCCGGAGAATCAGTTCGGGGTTATCCTCTGCAACAAGATGAGTTTGAGGCCTGAGGCCATCCCGGGCTACATGAAACCCTACCACAGCAAAATACAAATAAAAATGTCAGAAGGTTTATATACAAATAAGCACGAGGATACACAAACACATCCACAACGTGCACAAGACAGAGTGAAACGCTCGAATGGTGATTACTTGGGTTCACATCCCACATGTACCAAGTACCGGCTAGGTACCTCAGCCCTTCCTTTGCAACACAGGAGAGTCATTAGGTTGTAATGCTCGAGGGGGTGGGCAGCTCACCCAGCACTGGCAGACAGCGGCTCCCCCATAAATAGGAGCGCTTGTTCCAGAGCACGTGTGTCCATGCTCACATATGCTCTCTTGCCCCTGCACATCTCCCCTCCCGACCTCCTCTGGTCCAGCTGAGTTGGAGCCGCTGGCTTAGCTGACAGTCCCGGGCCAGAAGCATCAGAAAAAGAACAGCTGCTTCCCAGCATCCCCTGGGCTAGCCAGTGTGGTAAGAAGGTGCTTGAAGCACCAACAGGGGCCTCCACCCAAGTCAGGAACAAGGGAGCCCTGTGCCTCGGCCCCCTCCACCGCTCCTTACAACCCCGTCCCCCCAACCTCTACTGCAGTAGCCCCCTTCCCTTCCCCACGGTAGAAACTTTCCTCTACTCCTGCCAGAGTGTAAATTGCCCCCAGGAATGTGCTGAACCCCACAGCTCCCCTCGCAGTGGCCAGCGGCTGTCCTGGGGTCAGGCCTGGCCTTACATCAAAGGCTCAGGAGCGGGTAACTACGTGTCTCAGCCTGCCGCCACCCTCCCCTCCCACTAGCACTGGCTTCCAAGGAACAGCACATGGTAGCACTTAAGCTCCAGGAGAACGAAGGATGCTTTCCTACACCCTACCTCTCGCACGCCACAATGAACCACTTGTTAGGAGACTATTTTAATTTTACTTAATGCGATTTCAGCTCCTAAGGCCTCTGCTGCCGTCACTTCTTGGACCGACCCGGATGCCCGACGAGGGAGGCCAACCTCCCAGGAGGTGTAGTCTGATGCGGAGACCTCACTAAGGTGGGGTCTAGGGCAGGAAGGGAACAGTTACATCAGGGTCCAGTCCTGGGGCTGGGGCTCTGGACTCCACTCAGGAAGGGGACTGGTTGAGGGAGGGCTCTGAGCTAGCTTGTACAGTTCAGGAGGCCAGGCTGACTTTGGAGTGCGTGCCAGAGAGCCTTGGCCAATAGATTCTTCCAATGCCTTGAGTGTAGCAAGCAGACGCTTAGCCTGGCGGCCGCGTGAGCTTTGCTGTTGGATCCCGTGGAGGTTAATTAGAGAAGGATACTCCGCGCTTTGGCCAGCCTCTAAGAGTTACCCCATCAGGTGCATCTTTGAGCAAATTAAAAACAAAACAAAACCCCAGAGTCCCAACAGTCACTTTCCGGGATGATCTGGCGACCCCTGGTGGCTGAGGGCTGCAAAGCGTGGCCAGAGGCTAAGGCTCCCCAGACTGGCTCCTCACAATGCAGTAGGGCTTGTCCATCCTGCCTCATCCTGCTGGAACAGAGTGGATGGTGTAACAGGGAGGGTTGAGGGGTGCTTGAACTACATTTCATTAACTACAGGGGTTTTGTGGGGATGTAGGTGGGAGAAACCAACTATGGAGGCCTTGTTTCCACGGTTTGCAACCCCCAGGATGTTTAAGGGATTTCTGGGAAAGGAGATAGCCAAAAACCTAATGCCAAAATGGCTGCTGTGAGGCAGAGTGTGGCACACGGAGAGGAAGGAAGAAGGAAGAGCCCCCACCCAAAAGAACAGGGCAGTGTGGCTGGGTTTTTGACAGGGTCCACACATACTACACAGCGCTTTTCCTGTGAGTCCCAATCTCCTTATCCCATTCATTCATTCATTCATTCATTCACTCACATCTGGTATGACAGGATTAGGGCATTATGCTGAGTCCCAACCGACTCCAGTTGACCAACACAAAGGGTCTGCCATGGACCCCAGACTGTACCTGCAGGAAGAGGGAAAGAGGCTCCAAGGATGGGGTCCTAGAGGGTCACCCTCCCTCTACCGGGGAGAATAAATGTGACGTTATTCTCCAGTGGCCTACCATAGCTGAGGGAAGTCTTGTGCAAACCATCTCATCCCTGAGCCCTCAGGACCCTGGTCTGATCCTCGTGAACCAAGCCGTGTTCCCAGCATGGTGCACCTGCCACCAGCTCTTCCCGGGCGTGTTAACCAGGGAAAGCCTCAGTTTCCCAATAACCTGGCCAAAATTCGAGGCCCTAGGTTGTCCCAAAGAACGGGCCTGAGACAACCTCTGCCTCCTCCCTTTAAGATTATCTGGAATCTGGAGAGAGGGCTCAGTGGTTAAGACAACTGGGTGCTCTTCCAGAGGCCTGCAATTTGATTCCCAGAACCCACAGAGTAGCTCACATGCAGACAAAACATCCATACACATAAATTAATTTTAGAACATTAAAAAAAAAACAAAAAAACAAAGACTATCTGTGGCCAGCAAGAAGGCTTGGGATAAAGGTACCTGTTGCCACACCCGACAACCTGAGTTTGACCCTCAGAACACACGGGGTGGCAGAAGCCAAGTCTTCTAATCTCCACAGCAGGCCACAGTATGTGGGCACATGAGAACCCAGACAAGTGCACACCACACACACACACACACACACACACACACACTGTATCATTTTAACTATCTATCTAGCTCTGGTGAAAAGGATCTATATCCAGTCAACAGGAGGATTACAAGTTCAAGACCAGCCTAGACAACTTAAATCCTATTTTAAACAAGTGAGAGCTTTTGTTGGTTTCGTTTAAGTTTTTGTTTGTTGTTTTCAAGACAGGGTTTCTCTGTATAGCCCTGGCTGTCCTGGAACTCACTCTGTGGACCAGGCTGGCCTCGAACTCAGAGATCCGCCTTTCTCTGCCTCACTAGTGTTGGGATTAAAGGCGTGTGCCAGATGCTTGCAAAGGTGTGTGTGTGTGAGGAACTGGGGATGAGCAGTGCGGAGCGCTTGCCTGGCTTGTTTGAGACCTATGTTTAATCCCCTGCACTCACAGTAAAGCTATCCCAAGCCCCAAGGCTGGAGAGTGACCCTAAGAGCTGTCAGCCATCAGAACTTCAGTCAAGAACAGGGACTGTGTGTCTCCTTCAAAGGCTGCGGTCTCCCTCACTTGACAGCTTTATGACCTCAGGCAGCCGGACCTTGACTTTCACCAGTGAAAATAGAATCATCGACCAGACAGAATCAATCCAGCATTTGCTGGTAGTGGAGGCAGGGCCCGGGCCCCACGGCTCCCAGGCCCCACGGCTCCCAGGCCCCACGGCTCCCACACTCGTTTCTACTCCAACTCCACATGCTGAGCAGAAGGAAAACAGGACAGGATTGGGACTTCACTCAAGAATGTGTCTTTATTGAAGAATTTGTAAGAAAAAAGGATGGACCCTCCGTAAAAAGAGGAGATGTTGCCTCCAAACAGCAGGGAGGAATGAGACCTGGGCGGCTTCCCAGAAGCCGGTGTTTCCGGCAGGACTGGCTTCCGTGGCCTGGCAGACTACAGTGTCACTTCAGCCAGCAATTCTTACCCACCCCTTCCCAGCGTTCTCCCTCCCCTACACAACCCAAGACTCCCTACAGCCATTTGCCAATGGCGTCATGAAGGCGCGGGAACAGATGCATCAGGCTCGTCCCTTAATGGGGTCAAAGTGGGGTTTGCTTTGGAAAATTCACAGGAATGTAAAATGGTTTGAGCTCTCTTAGTCCAACCAAGGGCAAGTACATCCTGTCCTTCTGAAGGGAAATGGAGCAAAGAACCCCCTTCTGAGGTGCAAACTTGTGGGGCAAACGGACTATCAGTCTGCTCTTTATTAGCATGGACAATGGAAATAAGGTTAGAAGAATATATAACATCGGTTTAAAAGTCACTGAGTCCCAGGGGCAGAGGAAGCAAGCGCCTGCCTCTCTCTCCCCAGCAGGCATCCGCTTGGCCGCCCAAACCCTAGAGATGCTCTCACTCTTCTCCAGCTGGGAGGTTGTCTTCGATCCGCCTGATGAACCTCATCCTGATTTCTGTCACGCCATCTCCCTTCAGAGTGTCCTGGACAAACTTGGCCTCCACAGCCATCTGGACCTGAGGAATAGAATGGACAGATGCCAAACCACAGCCTCTAGGGAACCCCTTAGTGAGGCTAGATCAGAAATGCCCAGGGAGGAAGGGAGGGAGGGAGGGAGAGAGAGAGAGAGAGGCTAAAATTCACTATATAAAAGTATAAAATTTCCAAACTTTTCTGTTTTGTTTTGTTTTGTTTTGTTTTTTTCGAGACAGGGTTTCTCTGTAAAGCCCTGGCTGTTCTGGAACTCACTTTGTAGACCAGGTTGGCCTCAAACTTAGAAATCCGCCTGCCTCTGCCACCCGAGTGCTGGGATTAAAGGCGTGCGCCACCACACCCCCGGCTTCCAAAGTTTTTTTTAAAGGGACTGAGTCCCACAGAGACAGGATTACCAGCCCCAATACTCCAACACCAAAGACAGTGACGTCAAGCAAGCAAGCAAGAGGCCTCAAGCCACTTAGACTGTGGCCCAGGTAACCTGTGGGAGACAGGGCTGCCGTCCACTGTTTGCAGGGAGCAGCACTGTCACTGGCGGTCAGGACTAGGCAGAGGTGTCTGACTTGGACAATAAGAGGCTGGGTGAGCCAAAGCCCTTTCCCTCCTCCTCCTCCTCTCAGCCACGCATCTACCAAACAGCCAGCGAGCTTGGGCGCCCTGGAGGTGGGGATGCTCCTCACCATCTCCAGGGCTCCCCGCAGCACTCCACACAGGAGGTTGGAGTAAATGAGGGCCGAGTGGTTATCGGGAAGCTCCACAAAGTCCACCAGCGGGTTGTTTTCCAGGATGAGGGAGAATTCGTCTCCAGCTGGGCTCCAGTTGGTGACGCTTGGAGTGATGCCCAGGTACATCTTGAACGCCACCTGTCGGGGACACACAACAGCACAATGGGGAACTGTGACAACTATGCCATTGGGAAGAACAAAGCGGTGGCCTCCGAATCTTTAGAGATCTGGGGAAAGAGCAGCGCCCACTGGGACTCCCTCTTTCTCCTTCAGGCACCATACAAGGAAGCAGCACTGATTCACTATCGCCTGCCTGCCTGCCTGCCCCATCGGAAGGCCGCTGCCTTGAACTGAAGTCTCACTGAGGAGGGCTATCTTTGCTTTACTTTTTTCTATAGCTCAGGCTGGCCCAGAGCTAACTACACAGTCCACACTGGCCTAGAATTTGCAGCAACTGTCCTACGGTTGTCTTCAGAGTGCTGGAATTATAGGCCTGAGTCACATCTGTGAGTCACACCTGCCCAAAATGCACACTCTCAAACCTCCACGGCACTCGGCTACACTTTCACAGCTGACAAAACTGGGCTTTAATTTCAGTGAGGCAGACACACCCGCTGGCTTTGTCTGTTTGTAGGTAGGATTTTGCTGTATAGCCATGGCTGACCTAGAATTCACATACAGAGCAGACCAACCACAGATATGCTATGACTCTGAAGTTTGCCTCCCATGTGTGGGTATCACAGGCACATGCCATTACACTCAGCCACACCGAGGTCATAACACACAAGAAAGAGCCCAGCCACTCTTGGCTGGTGGTTTTTCCCAAACCACCAAGAAGGTTGCTTTGGTCCAAAGAGCTGCCTAATTGAATCAGTCTTTTGGGAGACTAAGGGAGACAGTGAGAGTGCTCCGCAATGGCAAGCTTCAGGGGGACAGGTGGCCCAGGGAAACAACCTTAGCAATGACATCTGCAGTTTCCCGAAAGTCATGACATCTTCCAACATTTGACCGTGCCAAAAAATCTTCAATCAGTCGGACTCCAATATTGTAGCCCCTTGGAAGGAAATCAGAGAATAGGCCATTACAAGGTCAAAACGCCTTCTATTTAAACATGAGGTTGTTGTTGGCTAAAGGAGGAGATGGGGATAACACCTCCACACCCTCATAAGTGTACCCCAAGTGTCAGCTTCACAGAACCGACCAGATACAGCATGCCGGAGCCACGGCTGTCTCTTGTGAGAGACACACTCACATTCTATCCAGCTGCTTGTTCACGTCTTCGTCGTTTTCATAGTCCTTGCACAGTTGGGTGACAAGTGCTCCATAGGTCAGCGTGAACAGCTCAGAACTCTGAAAGAGATGCACAAGGCAACTGGGACCAAGCAGCGCAAAAGGTTCAGGGAGGGTCTGGACCAGCCTGGCTACAACCACTGGGATTCCAGGGAAAGCCACCTGAATGCCTGTGTCTGGGGGACATCACCCCTGAGGAGTGGCCAGCAGGACAGGACTACAGCCACACCCACTGCGAACTGGCCATAGATGGCACATCAGGCACTTCACAGTCATCTTCTAAGACAGCAGCGGTCTCTGCCAACCCGGGCTCTACCACAGCTGCCAGCTTGGGTCACCTGAACCTGGAGTGGGAGGAACAGCCACTCACTGGAGTCAGTGAAAGACAGAGCCAAGACACTCTGCTTCAGGGCAGGTGTGACCAATGGCTTCCCCTCACCTTAGAGAGGGTCCTGACATGGACTTGGCTGTACTCCCAAGACTTGGGATCTCTGCTGCTCATGGGAGGAGCTGGCAACTGTGGGCAGCTCTGGGTTGGCAGAGAAGGAAGATCCCGAGAGTCCATTACCCTAAGGGCAACTTCTCTTCAAAGTCAACAATTTGGGGGGAAAATTAATGAGCCTTTTGACACATTGGTATATGTCTAAAAAATGGGCAAATCTAAGAATACAATATTGGGGGGGGGGCTAGTTCATTGGTTAAGGGTTCTTACTGCTTTTCCAGAGCACCTGAGTTTAGTTCCTAGAACCCACATCTGGTGGCTCACAGCCGCCTATGACTCCACCTCCAGGGGGTCCAACACCCTCTGGCCTTAGCAGGCACCTGCAGACACATGGTACACATAGACTCTTGCAGACATATATACAAGATAATAAATAATCTTTAAAAATAAAACAATAAAGCCAGGCAGTAGGGCACAAGTCTTTAGACCCAGCACTTAGAAGGCAGAGGCAGGCAGTGTGAGCCTGCCTGGTCTACAGAGCAAATTCCAGGACAGTCACGACTACAAAGAGAAACTGTCTTAGAAAACTAAAAAAGTTAAAATAATAAAAATAAAATTTAATTGTGTGTGTGTGTACACACATGTCCTTACCAGGGTTGTGTATGGGGTCGGAAGACAACTTTTGAAAGTAAGTTCTTTCCTTCTATTATGTGAGTCCCAGAGATCAAACTCAAGCTGTCAGACTTAGCAGCAAGTGCCTTTACCCACTAATCCATCTCAGCAGTCCAAGAACACACATTTCATATACCTGGAACACAAGGCTGCTCCAAACTGGTTTCTATTACTGTGCTGGTTAGGTCTTTGTCAACTTGGCACAAACTAGGGTCATCTGAGAAGAGGGAACCTCAACTGAGAAAAATCCTCCATCAGACTGTCTATAGGTAAGCAGGTGGGGATATGTTCTTGATTAATGACTTTTAACATTTTAAGAACATTTATACGTATGGGTGACTGCTTGCATGTAAGTATGTGATGCCGTGTGCATACCTGGTACCAATGGGGGACAAAAGAGGGCCAACGCTAACCCTGGAACTGCAGTTAGGGATGGCTGTGGACCACTGTATGGGGGCTGAGAAGTGAACCCAGGTCACCACTGAGCACTCTAGCACTAATCATTATTAATCAGTCATTAGTCAATGACTGACATGAGAGGGGCTAGCCTACCGTCAGTGGTGACACTGAGCAGGTGGCCCTGGGCTGTATAGAAAGAGCAAGCCAGGAAACAACATTTTGTTCTCCTTGGTCTGTGTTTCAGTTCCTGCCTCCGTGTTCCTTCCCTTACTACCCTCAATGTTAGACTGGGATTGGATCACACAAGACAAATAAACCATTTCCTCCCCAAAATGCTTTTACTCAGGGTCTTTATCACATCAGTACAAAGCAAACTAGGACAGTGAGTTAGTTCTGGAAGTTGGGCACTGCTGTGACAGACCTACCAAGTTAAAAATCACAGCCGGGCAGTGGTGGCGCACGCCTTTAATCCCAGCACTTGGGAGGCAGAGGCAGGCAGATCTCTGAGTTCGAGGCCAGCCTGGTCTACAGAGTGAGTTCCAGGACAGCCAGAGCTATACAGAGAAACCCTGTCTTGAAAAACCAAAATAAAAATCACAGAGGTTTGTGGGGGATGGATTTGTGTACCGTGTAAAGGTTGTTTTGTGTTATTCAAACGCTGATTTCTGGACTGGAAGAGTGGATACAGGCCAGGCTTGGTTAAAGTGTAGATTACTGAATCTACTCTTAGACCAAAAACCATTAATAAGCCAGATATTTTATAGACTTTGGTACAGATTTTATATTTGGTACAGACTTACGGTTATAACTTGTTATAACATACTATGTATATATGTCTCTACTTTTGTTTTAGGTATTGTACCTATTCCTTAAAAATGCAATGTTAAATTCTAATCCCTTTGAAAGCTACTTTACAAACTGTTTAGGATAAATAAGAAATGCAAGTTAATAGTCAATCAAACTTATGGTCATGTTAGATACTAGCTTAGTTAATTATGGAAATAAGTTTCATTTAGCTTGCTATAAATGTTTTCAAAGTTAAACAGAGAGTAGATTGCTAGAAACAAACAATTCAGACATACCATAGACAGACAGGGTCTTCAAAAACCTAAGAGATCTACAGAATATGGCATTTAGAGATGTTTTAATAAAAGGCTTCTCATGACAGTGACATGTCTGTCCCTGGCAGCACCCCCATTCTACTTTGAAGAAGTGATGAGCATCAAGAACCTCCTTATGAGTCTGGTCCAGATGTGGCCAGCTAGACATTGGGCAAGACACTGCCCTTGCTTCAACTGGACACAAAATGCTGTCCAAACTGGACAGAAAGGATGCAGGGAAGTCGACTGCTGAACTTAGTAAGAACAAGGTGGGCAAGCCCGTCAATATCTCAGCTTCACAAAAAAGTCTGTCATATTCTGGGCTAGAAGGCCAAAGACAGATTCTCCGACGAAAAAGAAAAGAATATGGGTGATTGTCCAGGGAGCCAGCTGTCTCTGTCATTCCCTTAGTTTTGGAAGCTGCTTGCTCTACACTTCCTGCATACTCAGTTAGTATTGACTCTTTCTCAGGTCTCTGATGGCGTTGAAGACTAAATAGTCTTATAATTAAGCTTAAATTGTTTTGGACTTGAGAAAATGTTTTAAGGTATAACAAGATATTCTTAGGTTTACATGTACAAGTTTTGATAGAAAATGTTTTAAATACAGAACTCTAAACTCAACAAGATGGACAGATAATAGAGTACTTTTTCTAAGGTTACCAAATACAAATGGACTAGACATTGTAAATGTAATTTTACTGGATAAGTTTTCATAATTGTTACTACTGTATACATTTGTTTTTGCTTTTGTTTTTTTGAGACAGG
>NC_034595.1:77331396-77332853 GCF_900095145.1 Mus pahari | reverse complement strand
AAAAAAAAAAAAAAAGAAGGAGAAGGTGTGGAGAGACCGTGTGGAGGGACCAGGATTCGCAGTGAGAGAGCAGCCATGAGGATACACACAGACCAGAGTGACCCAGGGCAAGACGCAGGTTGACGGTAAAGGACCACATGGCTGGGAACTGGGCAGGCTTACGGCTTAGAATAGCTCGGAGCCTACGCAGCTTGTTAATAAAAATAACAGGTCTCTGTGTCTTTATTCGGGAGCTAAAATGAGCTTTCTGAGGGAACCCACTGGACTGAACGTTGTTAACGTGTTTGTTTCCAGGGCTGGGGATGTACCTCAGTGGCAGAGCATTGCCAGGCACGCCCAACACCCTGGGTTCGATCCTCAGCACCACAAACACATTTCTCAGTTCAACTCCAATAGCGCCTTTTCTACTGCCAGATGACTTGGTATTTTTATTCTTGGTGTTAGTATCTTAGTATCTGCAGTTCCTCTCACACACTTCTGTTTCATGTAACTGTCTGGTATGTGCGTGTGTGTGTGTTCTACATTTATTTATTTATTTAATTTATGTGCACACACATGTGCCATAGTGTCTGTTGAAGAGTCAGAGGAGTTTGCAGGATTCATTCTTTCTTTCCACCATGTGGAGCCAAAGGATCAGATCATCAGGCTTGTTGGCAAGGGTGTTTACCCTCTGGGCCATTTTGCTGGCTCCATTTTTCTATTTTTTTCTTTCTTTTCTCTCTCTCTCTCTCTCTCTCTCTCTCTCTCTCTCCCTCGTTTTTGTTTGTTTGTTTGTTTGTTTGTTTCGAGACAGGGTTTCTCTGTATAGCCCTGGCTGTCCTGGTACTCACTCTCACTTTGTAGACCAGGCTGGCCTCGAACTCAGAAATTCGCCTGCCTCTGCCTCCCAAGTGCTGGGATTAAAGGTGTGTGCCACCACCGCCCGGCTTTTTTTTTTTTTTTTTTTTTTTCGTTTTTCGAGACAGGGTTTCTCTGTGTAGCCCTGGCTGTCCTGGAACTCACTCTGTAGACCAGGCTGGCTTCAAACTCAGAAATCTGCCTGCCTCTGCCTCTGAGTGCTGGGATTGAAGGCGTGCGCCACCACACCCGGAGAGAAAGAATCTTTTATTGGACTAAAAGGAGGAAATGTTGGGGGAAGGTTTGTACAATGTGTAAAGGTTGTCTCTGCATTACTCAAATGCTGATTTCTGGATGGAGATTTGAGGACAGGTCAGATTTTGGTATTGTTATTTTTATGATGCATCACCTGTCTCAGAGTTATGTAGAATTCTTCTCTATCCTAATTGTTTTAATAAAGAGCTGATCAGCCAATTAGCTGAGGAGAAGAGAATAGGGCAGAACTTCTAATCCCAGGGAGGAGATTCCAGAGAGGCCACAGAAGGTAGAGAAAGACCATAAGAAGGAGAAGGTATGTGGCGCACGCCTTTAATCCCAGCACTCGGGAGGCAGAGGCAGGC
>NC_034595.1:77325585-77331306 GCF_900095145.1 Mus pahari | reverse complement strand
GAACTCACTCTGTAGACTAGGTTGGCCTCGAACTCAGAAATCTGCCTGCCTCTGCCTCCCAAGTGCTGGGATTAAAGGCGTGCGCCACCACTGCCCGGCCCATTTTTCTATTTTTATGGTGTGTACATGTGTTGCTGTGGACCAAACTCAGTACTCTATGGACTGCAGTAAACTACACAGTCCTGGCAGGCTCCTCCCTACCCTTCTTAAGTTATGTGTATGTGTGTCAGTCTTTGGGGAGTGTAGGTGCCCATGAAGGCCAGGGGTCCTGGATTCCCCTGTAGCTGGAGTTACAGGTGGTTGTGAGCCATTGATCAAGATTGCCTTTGAGCTACTCCCTGCCACTGAGCTACTCCTTTCTGAATAGAGGCCTGTGCAAGACTTCCAAGAAAAAAAAATCCAAAGCATTAACTTTGTGTTCTCCCATATCACGTGCCTTGTGGTGGGGTTACTGCAAGTACAACCCTCTGTTTTTCCTTCTTTCTTTTCTTTTTTATCTTTTCCCTTCTCTCTCTTTCTTTCTCTTTCTTTCTTTCTTTCTTTCTTTCTTTCTTTCTTTCTTTCTTTCTTTCTTTCTTTCTTTCTTTCTTTCTTTCTTTTTTACAGCCTCATTATGCAATCCTGGCTGACCTGAAATTTGTTCTGTAGATCAGGCATGCCTTGAAGTCACAGAAACCCACCTCTTCTGCCTCCTAAGTGCTAGGGTTAAAAGTATCCCCCACCATGCCTTCCAGAACAGGACACGTCATTATCTCATTTCGTCTCCCATAAAAACTCAGTAAAGGAAAGGCAGTAATCAATCCAGAAGGGACACTGAGACCGGACTGAGAAGTGACCAGCTCAAAGTTAAACAACTAAGAACTGAAAAAGAAATCTGGGGGGACAAAACCCAAATGCTTCCCAGGCAATGTTCAATGTGTCCACTCTACCCCATAACTGCAATATTAATAAGCCCCCTCAATTAAAACAAATCTTAGTTGCACTAGAGTCAAAGAAAATCAATGTTGGGCGCAGGAAGCTCTCTGAACTCAACTAAAACAGTCAGGGCGGGGTGTCTCCAAGAGACCATTTGCCAGATACGCTGAAAAGAGGCTCTCAGGGAGGGAGTCAGTTTTTAGTAAAGTCAGGGGTTTGGCACTGGACCGGCCTGAGCATGAATGGATGGAGACAATCCAGCAGTTACCAGTCCGCAGAGCTGGCGCGAGAGCGTTAAATCAGGAGAGTTCTCCTTCCATTATTAATGAGTCCTTGGATGAAGACTCCAAGAGCCTCCGCCCGCCATGACTGCCAAATTATATGCAAATTACAGTGTTAGCACGCTCCCTACACACGCAGCTCCCCCGGTTCACCAGTGAGAAAAGGCAGGGTCCTGGACAGCTGTGCTCATGGCCATAAAGGAGACATGCCTGGAGTCTGGGAATGGGGCTCCTGACTCCGGTTACCCACACTTTCTATTAATATGCAAGTCTGTCTCCAGCCTCAGATATGAACCTAGCCTATGTAGAACAATACACAATTTGAATATATAACTTAAAGGTCTATACTTTTAAAACAGAAGTGGTGTGGGGCTGGTGAGATGGATCAGTGGTTAGGAACACTGGTGTCTATCCCAGAGGCCCCAGGTTCAGTTCCCACATGAAGGCTTCAAGGCTCACAACTGTCTATAACTCCAGGCCCAAGGGAACCAATGCCCTCTTCTGGCTGCCTCCAGACACACATATGGTATGCAGACAAACATGCTGGCAAAACACTCACACACATAAAATAAATAAAATAGAAGTGGAGCTATGAGACAGTTAAAAACAAAAAACAAACGTCAGGGAAGGCTCACTAAGGTGGTGTAGTGTGAAGACCTGAATGTAGGGAAGGACTAATAATGCTCCTAAGAAGGTCAGCTGACAGTGTCACCAGTATGCTGACAGCTTTACATACATTTTTAGTTACTCCCCCACAGCCCTACAATGTCAGATCTACCACTGCTACCTTACTGAGGTCAGGAAAAGTCCACTGCCCCTGTCCCCTGCCCCTGTCCCCTGCCCCAGTCCACTGCCCCAGTCCACTGCCCCAGTCCACTGCCCCTGTTGTTGGGACGGTTAGAGTCTAGGACTTCACCTCTGCACTTACCACTGCAGGAAGGCTGGGACACCAAGGAGCTCTGCTCACAGCTGGTGCTCAGGTAGAGTTTGGTGGAAGATGGACTGTTTTGGTTAGTAGGGACAAAAAAAGGAGACATCAGATAACCTGGGCACATTAACCCTTTAGGTCTTGGAAGGTTTGTGCTCAAGGTTGGGCTACCTGGAAGAGGGCCACTAGAAGGGGGACATATCAGAACCAGGAACTTTGGCTCATAGGCAGAGGCACCTGCTGTTGTGCCTGATAACCTGAGTTAGGTCCCAGAACCCACATGGTGGGAAGAGAGAAGGGACCCCTCCAAGTTGTCCTCTGACCTCCACACATACTGTGGCATATCCTCCCTGTACTAGCTAATGTTCTATCAACTTGATACAAGCTAGCGTCATCTAAAAGAAAGGAATCTTAATTGAGAAAATGCCCCCATAAGACTATAGGGCATAAAACGAAACTAAAAAACAAACAAAAACAAACAAACAAACAAAGACTATAGGGCATTTTCTTGATTAATGATTGATGGAGGAGAGCCCCGCCCAGTGTAGGTGGTGCCATTCCTCTGCTGTTGCTCATGGGTTCTATAAGGCAGGCAGGCTGTGCCAGCCATGATGAGCAAGGCAGTGAGCAGCATCCCCTCCATGGCCTCTGCATCAGGGCCTGCTTCCAGGTCCTTCCTGCCCACAGTGCTTTTGATGATGAACTGTGAGTGAAACAAATCCTTCCTCCCCCAGTTGCTTTTGATCATGGTATCTCATCATAGCAATAGTAACCCTAACATATGTCCCCTCCACCCCCTAATAAATAAGCAAATCTATGTAAGAAAAAAAAAAAAAGAGGAGGGGTAAGCTGGGCATGCCTGTAACCCCAGCACTGGGGAAATAGAGGCAGGAGAAATAGGAGTTGGAAGTGAGCCTGGATCATCAGAAAAACCTCGCCTCAAACACACACAGGTGGCCAGAGGGAGCATGCGGCAAGCCCAGAGTAGAATCAGCAGGAACTGAGTAAGAAAATGCAGTCCCTAACTTTATTCACTCAATGGACAGACTCCCAGTGGCAGGCACTGTTCTAGACACTAGGACTGGAGCACTGGGAGGGACAAACCCTTGCCCTGCTTGAGTTCCCACTCTCATAGGACACTGAAAACAAAAGGAGCTTGGGAGCTGTGGGGAGCACGCCTTTATTCTCAGAGCTCGAGGGAGAGACAGGTGGATCTCTGAGTTCAAGGCCTGCCTGGTCTGTATGGCCAGGGCCAGAAACCCTGTCTTGAAAACTCAGACCCGCCCCACCCCAAAAAGCAAACACATAAGTTACAATGGGGTATTTAAAATGAGAAAGCCAGTGTTGTGAGGAGCCAGTCAGGGGTCCAGGGAAGGCCTCTTGCAGGCTGTAAGATCTGAGCATGTGTGTGAGGATCGGGGAAGGCTCTTCCAGTCAGAGACAGCAGTAGCTGTGGAAGCTCTGAGAGCAGGAGCTCTGGCCTCCCTAGTTACCTCACAGAATACGAGAAGGGATGACTGCAGGTACAGTCTCAAGGGATGCTAAAGACTTCAATACCGATGCTGGACAGATGGCTCAGAAGTTAAGAATCCTTACTGCTCTTGCAGAGGACCCAGGTTCGGTTCCCAGCACCCCATCAGACAACCCATAACTTCCTGTAGTCCCAGTTCCAGGGGATCCAATACACCCTTCACCCCAAGGGCACTTGCACTCATATGATGTACATAAATTCATGCAGGTTTGTGTGCACCACACACACACACACACACACACACACACACACACACACACTAAAAACAATCAACAAATCTTAAAGACAAGAACAAACGAAATATAATACTTCAATACTGCCAGGTGTGGTGGTACACTGCTTTCATCCCAGCCCTTGGTAGGCAGAGATGGGGGAGAGGGGAGCAGGGATCTCTGGTTTCCAGGTTAGCCTGGTCTACATACCAAGTTTAAGGTCAGCTGAGGCTATGTAGAGAGACCCTGGCTCAAACAAACAACATCAATACTGAGTCCAGGAGAAATCAAACAAATACTGATAACGGGATACAAAGACTAAGGGAATAAGTGTCTGCTCCTATCACCAAGGAAACACCATTCCCTTAAATTTAACACTCTTTTCTCTAGTCTTGGGTACCACGGCCCCATTTTGTAGCTAAGGAAACTAATAATCACTTGAAAATGCCAAGAAAAAACAAAAAACAACAAAAAAAACAACAACAAAAAAAGAAAATGCCAAGAAACACGTATGTATTTTCTTCTAGATGGTATTGTTTTCTAGCACAACACTCTCAACTATTGCTATTTCTTCCCCCATTGTATGTGTGTGTGTGTGTGTGTGTGTGTGTGTACTGTGCATGTGTGTACTTCTCAGTCACAGCCTCGGTCCCCTGAAACTAATTCTTTTTTTTTTTTAAATATTTATTTATTATATGTAAGTACACTGTAGCTGTCTTCAGACACTCCAGAAGAGGGTGTCAGATTTCATTACGGATGGTTGTGAGCCACGATGTGGTTGCTGGGATTTGAACTCAGGACCTTTGGAAGAGCATTCGGCGCTCTTAACTGCTGAGCCATCTCACCAGTCCCCTGAAACTAACTCTTAACTTACCATCCCCAGCATATGCCGAGCCCCACAAATCCCTGGAAAATACAAACAAATGTGTGTATATGATGTCGGTTTTTTGCATTTTGTGTTTGCGGTGCTAGGATCCAACTCAGCTTTGATCACTGAGTTCGTGTTTGTGTAATTTAATATTTGTGCCGAGATGAATCATTGCTGTCATCAGTGTCTTGAAAGTGGTCTGAGAGAAAAGGTTATGAAGAACCAGCCTGGGGGGCTTGGGGATTTAGCTCAGTGGCAGAGCTAAAGGCTCTGGGTTAGGCTCAGCTCTGGGGGTGGGGGGAGAACTAGCCTGGAATAACAGGGATTCCATCTGTGCTAGCTGTTCCTGGTATAAGACACAAAGTCTAATCATCCCGTCCAGAGTGGAGCGCCTAGGTTCCAGACCTCGTCAGCAGGCAGGCAACCTCAGATTGGTCCCGCTGTTTTTTGGTGAAGTCTGAATTCAGAGTATCCTGCATATGCGTCCTGCCACTGAGTTACCTCCCAAACCTGATGCTCAGCCCCACACCCCCCACGCCCCCCACACCTCCCACACCCTGTGCGTTAAAAATAGTTTCAAGTAGCCTACGCTGGCCTCCATCTTATCTTGGGCTAAGGACAACCCTGAATTTCTGACGCTTTTTCTCTACCATCCGAGGGCTGGGATTACAGGCATGCATGACCAAGCTTAGTTTAACGTGGTGCTGGGAATTCAACTCAGGGCCCTGTGCATGCTAAGCAGACACTCTACCAACTTGAGCTACAGCTCTGCTCCCAGGTGTTCAGTTTGAAACTTCAAAACAAAGGCACATGGGGCTGGAGAGGTGGCTCAGCGGTTAAGAGCACAGGCTGCTCTTCCAAAGGTCCTGAGTTCAAATCCCAGCAACCACATGATGGCTCACAACCATCTGTAATGAGATCTGATGCCCTCTTCTGGTGTGTCTGAAGACAGCTGCAGTGTACTTATGTATAATAAATAAAGAAAT
>NC_034595.1:77275600-77325404 GCF_900095145.1 Mus pahari | reverse complement strand
AAAAAAAAAAAAAGGGCACAGCATGGGCAGTTCTGCAAAAGAATACACTAAAGGAAAAACAAATAAACAAACAAAAAACACTTGACAAGAAAGCCTCTTTTCTTGGGATTTGGAGAAAATTGATATCCACCTGACTCTCCTGATCCAGTCCAGCCCAGCCCAGCCTTTTGGGATTATATACTGTCCCACTACTCCCAGGTGGGAGAAGGAACCACAGTTACCCTCTCAACCATTACAGGGGCCACTGAGTACTTAGGCCGGCTCACTCCTCAATGTTAGATGGAAAGTTCCCTTCTGACAAGACCACTGTCTAAATTAGTCTCACAATGCCCAAAGCATAATGAAAGGCTGTATACTCAGTAGTCTGAAATATTCACTGTGGACACGGAGGGGCGTGGGTTTAAATCCTAACTCTTCCTAAGTGTAAATCTGGAGGTCCCATAAGCATCCCTGAGCTGTAAAACACCCTAACACTATCCACCTAGAAGGGGTTACCTTGTGATAATGACATAATGGAAGCAATAGCCTAGCACCACACACAGTAAGAGATCAGTAAATGGTTGGTACTGTTATTGATTACCGTCGCTGTTGTTGGTCTTGCACAGAGATAACACTCGACCTCGAGAGACCTGGGCGTAGCGGGCGGGGAGGCAACTCAGGGGTTCCCCCCCCCCAAGCTGCCCCAGCGCCGGACGCCTAGGGAATGATGACCCGCACTGGGACTTCCCCATCCCACAGCTCACAGCAGGACTCATTTGACAATCACTTGGAGCGCCAGCACCAGGCCCCTTCCCAGGAAGCTTCGATTCCGCCCGGCCCGCCGGGTCACGCGCTCAGTTACCATTTTCTTGCTCTCCGTGCCACGGTTCGCCTGCCTCGACATGGTGCCCACCGCTCAGTGCCGCCTCACCTCACCTCCTCACAACCCAGATCCCCGACCCCGGGAGTCGCCGATTCAACCCAGCCGCGGCCCCCTCAGCGTCTAGGACTGACCGGCCCCTCCTCACTGCGCCTGCGCGGCGTGGCGCAGAGGCTCCCGGGACTTGTGGTTCGGCCGACCAAAGTCAGACTACAGCATCCGGCAGTTCCACCCGGAAGTCCCACCCGTGATTCGGCGAGAACTGCAGCTCCGGAATGCTACCAGAGCTGGGGTGGCTGCACCATATGGCCGCTAGGTGGCATCCGCACCTTGTGGTAGTCCTACATTGGCCACAGAGTGTCCTTTTCCTCCCCCACGACTGGCTCTGTGATGCTCTGCAAATTCTTCTCTCTCCCGGACTGGTCTTGGAAAGTCCCTATTTTGAGCTCTTTTCTGTTGCTGCAGATCAACTCCACAAGCTCCCAGGATGTCCTGGAAAACTCGCGATGGCTCACACAGAGGTCTAAAGTTCATTATAAAAAGTTTGAATGACCACATACATACTCTGTGTCAGGATAGTTAACGGCTTTCTCTTCCAACTGCCATCTGTTTCCAAACCCCAAACACAGCCAGGCCCCGCATTCTACCACCTGTGGCCTTTTAAACAAATCCAAGTCACTTACCGTCCCTTCTCTAGAACAGCTTCCCTGCCTAGTTCCCAGAAAAACAAAGATGCCAGCTGTGGTGGCACCCAATGCCGAGTTCTAACCCCAGACTTGCCATCTGAGGCCAGATGCTCGAGTTCTTTCAGTTGCTGTAAATATTAGTGAGACATGAGCACAGATTGTGGGCACAGAAAAGGCACAGAGGAAATGTGATTCCCTTCGAGCTACACTATCAAGACAGTCCAACAAATCCAAACACAGCCCAACAATCGTTGAGGAATGCACTAGCTGACCAAACCCTTCTTATCCTTCACCCAGGCAAAGCCCTGTCATCGCTGACCACAGCCTTTGGATTTGGCTCCCGCCGTCTCTCCTTAGTGGTCAGCCCTGTGGGCACTGTGCTTGGAATTCAGGTCTTCTCGCTTCGGCCTGCTTGCCTGTCTCTGCAGCAACTATATACTATGGTGTACCACCACCCGGCCTTCGCCATGACAACTGCTCTGTCCAGATATTGAGCCAGCTAGGCTAGGAGAAGGCTGGCGGGGCCAAGGGTTTCTTCTCCCAGTCTCTCCCTGAGGATATACGTCCAATCATTATTATACCCTTTTTCCCTGTAGCACAGACATTCTGGGGCCTCCCTAGAGGCAGAGATCCCTGAATCTCCATCCTGTGGCACAACCTCAGGAGGCTGCGTGAGGGTCTGTAGAAGGGGGCAGAGGAAGCCAGAGGTCTGTAGCCTTGGGAAAGCAGTGAGGCTAGTCCAGAGCCTCCTACATTCCCAGGAGAGGGGACAGCTGAGGTGAAAACAGCAGTTGGCCAGCCTGTCTGTCGGTCTGGGCTCCTCCCTGCCGGCTGCCTTGGCTGCCCACAGAAACCTGAGTCACAGTCACAGGCAGCCGCCTGACCCCACCCAGCCTGCTGTCAGGCAGGGCGGTTCTGGACAGACTGGAGGTGGAGCCTCTCCTTGACTTCTCACAGACTGATTATTCCCCTCTCTGCCTGTGATTCCCGAACTTGGCCCTGCCTTCTCTTTGGGACAGTTCTTCTCAGAGTCATCAGTTTTGAATTAAGGGTGGGGGTGGGGCACGTGTATTGATCTGTAAGGTCTCATCCTTGCTCAGACTGAAACCTAAAAACTCCTTGGGGTGACTGTCAAGGCTCAGGAGGAGAGCGCATGCTTTGGATGGGCAAGGCCCTGGGTCTCATCTCCAGCACAAACAAGACAGAACTCCCTACACAGCAGGCCCCAAGTTCTCGGACTTCTCCGACCCCTCCCTCTCTACCACCTGTAGGGAGTAAGACATTTAGGAAACCAGACCCATCCTGACCCTCATCTCCTGTTCCCAAGAAAAGAAGGCAGTAGGAATGGAACGTAAGAAATTCAAGGTCATTCTCAGCCACACAGCATATACAAGTCCAGCCTGGGCTACAAAAAGCCTGGTCGAAAGAAAAAAAGAAAGAAAAGAGCCGGGCGTGGTGGCGCACGCCTTTAATCCCAGCACTCGGGAGGCAGAGGCAGGCGGATTTCTGAGTTCGAGGCCAGCCTGGTCTACAAAGTGAGTTCCAGGACAGCCAGGGCTACACAGAGAAACCCTGTCTCGAAAAACCAAAAAAAAAAAAAAAAGAAAGAAAGAAAGAAAGAAAGAAAGAAAAAGAAAGGAAGGAAAGGAAAGGAAAGAGAAAGGAAAAGAGGGGAAAAAAGGAAATTGGAGAACAGACCCCAGGACCAGTTTCCCATCCCTAGTAGGAACTTGAAAAAAAGACTTCCTCCGAGACACCCAAATTGACCTCTGTAGTACTGATTTTTAGTTCCTCCTGCCTAGGAAAATCGGCTGTTCCCTTCCTCCTCAAGAGCTGGAGGGAGAGAGAGGCAGCTGGTCACTACTACCCTGAAGGACTTTTCCCAGTCCCAGTCTCAAGCCGCCGGCCCTAGAGGCTAAGGCTCCTTCCGAGAGGCAGTCTTAAAGTCACAGCCCCTCCTCTTCTTTGTGCTGTGCGGTGGGGGTGGAGCGGGAGTGAGAATCTGGTGGCTGCACTTTCCGCTGCCCCCCAAAAGGCTCCTCCCACTTCCTACTTTGTGGGGGTGGAGGCAGCATCCCAGGCCCCAGTCCTGAGATTTGTATCTGAGTTAAATCTCCTAACCGTTTTCTTCAGTACTGGGTGGGTTCATCCTGGGCTCTGCCCCATCAAAACTAGGCGATTGGGAGCGCTTTGGCTCCAGCCTTCCTTCTAGTACGATTTGCAAGGGGACATCATCCTGATCTTCAGTCAGGGATTTTCCCCAACCCCAGCCCAGCCTCGTGGAGAAACTAACGATTCACTCGCTCTTGTCTATTTCCGTGGAGGGGGAGGAGACTGCCCCGGGCAGCTGAGGCGACAAAGTTCCCTGCCTCGAGCTGAATGGGCAGGATATCCTCTTGGGGCTGAAGGCCCAGATGTTACACATACCCATGACGGCACTTTCTTTGAGAAGGCATGTGGAGCCCCCTTATACCCTTAAACATAAGGGTACCAGTCTTTTCTAAAGTAAATGGCAAACAAATAAACAAATAAATCTGTTAATCCTCAATTGCTGGGCTAGGGGTCCTGGTCAGCTACAGGGAGAAAAGAGAAGTGTCGTCTCCACCTGCCAACCCGAAACACACTACAGGGCTGTAGCACTGCTCTGACTCCCCAAAGGCATCCTCCCAGGTTCCATAGCGGCCCTTCAGCTGTGCCAGAACGCTCTAGCTGTTGCTGGCCAGGAAACCTGCCCCTCCCATTGGCTAACTCTCGGATACCCAGCTGCTCTGCTGTACTGAAGGCTGTGAAGGAGTTCAGGGATCATAAATGAGAGAGGCCAGGGTTCCTCAAACATTCTGGGTCCGTGAATTTTCTGTTGTGACAGTGTTGTAGGATTTTTTTTTTTTTAAGCCATATTCTTGCCTTGCATTCACTGGATGCCAATAGCACCCTCAGTTGTAACAACCAAAGTGTCCTTAACCACCGACAAATGCCCTCCAGAGTGTCTGTGTGAATGCAAAGAAGCCTTTGGTGGAGGACTGACTGTGGATGCAAACTACCACCACAGACTGAGCCACCCCTGCCCGGTTCAGAGAACTTCCCAAAGCCAATCCTAGATGATCAAATACAAGTACAAGATTTCCAGTTTTCATATCTTCCCCAGCTTGGAATCTCTTGCTCTTCGGCTCCTTTAAATCCACTGTCCCTCTTTATTCCTGAACTCTCACCACTGTGAGAATCTCACCACTCCCATCTTTATCCCAGGACTGGGAGGTAGGAGAAGAACCAGCCCAGACAGCTGGCCCCTCGTTGGGTTCTGCTCCTGAATTATTTAATAGAAGAAACACTGCAGGGCTCAGTATGAGCCTATGTCCAGCTCTGGACAATGTAAACCTTGGACCTCTGGATTCACAAGGGCAGATCACCTCATCCTGCAGATGGGATGACTAACAGCAACCATGGAAGGTCATCTTAATCCTCTTACATCTGAGTTCCCTTCATCATCATCATCATCATATGTACTCAGCACTTCCTGTATATCAGGCCCTATGCTAAGTACTTCATTTGCATTGTCTTACTTAATCTTTACAATGACCCTCAAAATACTTCATGGCACCATTTATTTAATTATTTATTGTGATACATATCTCATACATCCAAGTTGCCTTCAAAATTGCCCCATAACCAGGGGTTTTATTTACTATAATACTATTTAAAGGGAGTTTTATTATATTCCTTACTTCTAAAAATTGGTGGCATGTGCCTTTAATTCCAGAACCAGGGAGAAAGAAGGTGGATCTCTGTGAATTGGAGGCCATTCTAGTACACTGGGTGAGTTCCAGGCCAGCCTGGAACAGTAAGTCCCTATCTAAATATATATATTTTTCTTTTGTTTGTTTATTTTGTTTTGTGTGTGTGTGTGTGTGTGTGTGTGTGTGTGTGTGTTTCTCTGTGTAGTCCTGGCTGTCTTGGAACTCAATCCGCAGACCAGGTTAGCCTCAAACTCAGAGATCTGCCTCCCAGCATGACTTATATTCTTAATTCTACATACTAGTGCGGAGATCAGAGAACAACTTGCAGAAATTGGTTCTCTTCTACCACGTGGGTCCCAGGAATCCAACTCAGATCATCAAGTTTGGCTGGAAGCACCTTTATCCATCAAGCCGCAGCCGGTTTCCCTGAAGCCTGTCTTGAATGTCTGATCCTCTAGCCTCCACCTTCCAAAGAACCGAGATTGCCCGCCTGTGCCATCGCGCGCCTGCTTGATGTGGTGTTGGAAATCAAGCCTAGGGCTTAGTGCACGCTAGGCAGCCACTGTGGGCTGCACTGCACCGCCACATCCACTACTGCTGTTTATCAACTTTAGAGTTTCAGGAGACTTGTCACTCTAGTTGCTAGCCTTTAGCACCATCCTTTTCTAAAGTCACTCGGTCTCCATCCCGGGCGGGCGAATCCTCCCAACCCCCCACAGGGCTCGAAGCGCCAGTTACTTACTACACTTCCTGGGATATAGGCTGCTTCTAGGTTGTCTGAAACCTCTCCCTCTCCCTTTGAATGACTGTTCTGTGGAGGTGCTCCAAGGAAGGAGGGTCCAGTGGTTAGGAAGGGGAAGGAGAGACAGAGAGACAGTGCCTCCCTGGCCCTAATCTGTGGACAACTAGAGAACTGACCTCCAGGTCAGGACAAAGAGCAGGGTTAGGCTAGACAGAGCCCAGCGGCCCCTCCTTCCTCCCTCCAGTCTGGTCCTCCCTGCACCAGTACCTCCACTATCGATCCACCTTCCCAGCAAGCTCCCTGCACCCCGTCCCAGGCCAAGCCTGACTTGGCTCGAGGCCCTCACCTCAGCGAGCGGGCATTGAAACAGGAGATAGGAGAGCCCACTCCAGAGCCCCGAATATTTTCGGGGAGGAGGGTAAAGTGAGGCTTACTACTCTTTATAGCGACGTGCCATAGGAAAGAAAAATCCTTCTGGAGAGATGTGGGGGCGGGGGATGGGGGTCTTCTGATGAAGGTAGGGGAGGTTCAAGGCTAGGACCACCCAGTTTGGACCAGGGAGGGCCCCAGCAGATTAGAGACCTGAGGAAAGCGCCTTACAAGGTTGTAATTACTCCCAGAGAAACAGAGAAGGCACCAACCCTAGGGTGCAAAAGGAAAAGCGCCTTCGCAGCCATCACCAGAAAAGAGAAAGGATAGCCCTTTTAGGAGTCTCCATGAGACCGTCCTTCAGCCGTTGCAACGTCCCCCAGAAAGATTTTTGTCTGAGGCAGGCTTGGGAGAGAATTTAGACTGCATGCTAGAGCCTCCAGCATCCAGAGTGAGAATAGGGGATCCCAACCCAGCACCCCACTCCCCCAGTCCCAGCGGCGGGTGAGTCACCCGAGAGCTCCCTACATAGTCTTCAGGCGCGCGGCACGTACCAACGCGCGGCCGCAGGGGGAGGCAGCGTAGCCGGCAGCGTGCCCCCAGCTCGGCGTCCGCCCTGCGGCGACCACAGAAGGAGCATCGTGAGGTTACGGGAACTGCATCGCAGGGCGGTGTCGGAGTCCTCTGATTGTGCCCGCGGTGGCTCCGTACTCCATCACTGCGGGGGCGGTCGTCCCCCCGCGCACTTGGTACATTCGGAGAGGCCAGGCCCAGCCCGGGCCGTACAATAGGGTTGGGCCGCGACCAGGACTGGGCCGGCGCGGGGCAAAGGAGCAGAATCCCGGTCGCGGAGGACCGACCTCGGTTAGCTGGCTACTCAAAGCTTCGTTAGCCACCGGCCTCTACCTCTCCCACTCCGAGCGCGACCGCCTCTGGGTCTTTGCCCGCTGGGCGGGCCGGGCGGGATGCGCCGCGGGACCCTGGTCCTGGCCTCCGGCCGTCGCCGCCGCCGCGGCTGAGACCCTCCCCCAAAACCTCCAGTGACGCCGCAGCCATGGAGAGTGGCCCGCGTGTGGAGCCCGGGCCGGGCGCACCCGCAGGTAAGCCGGGAGCCACACAAGAGCGAGCCGGGAGGGAGACCGAGTAGCCACAGGGCGGCCAAGGATGAGGCTGGCGGCTGGGCGGGGACCCCTCCCCCGCCGCGCCCTCTGACCACTTAGAAGTTTAAAAATAAAGGCTGCGGCGGCTGCCGAGGCTCGGGGCCACGGACGCATCTTCTGACAGCTGCCTCCTCCCCCCCAGCCTCCGCGCCGGGACGCACGGGGCATCGGGATCCGTGGGAACCCGGCTAGGGATTCGATGGGGTGACTCTTCTGCCGCAGCCTGGTGCCATCCTCTCTTCCCCACCCCCACTCTCCTTCGAAATCCACCCCAGACTCTGAAGATCCTCTTTTACTGAGCTGGAGCTGCTGTCTTCTCCATCCTCCTTGGGCACGTGTGACCTTAGCCTTAATATGTGTGTTAGGGACCAGATTCTCAGGTCTGGAACCATGCATACCGAAGCTAGGCCCTCGTACCCCCACGCCCAGGCCCTGGCCCAGACCTCGCCCCCACCCCATCCGTCCAGCTGCCGCGCAAAGGGCCTGTTGCTGTTGTGGGCCGACCAGGAGGGGAGGGAGACTAGGGGGAGGTCTTTAGCGGTGGCTGCCAAGTAACCCGCCGGATAAAGGCGAGGGGGAGGGGGAGGCGGTATTGTTTGGGGCGCGGGTGGGAGCTGGGGGAGTGGGCCGCCTTTCCAAAAGCCAGGCCTACTTCAGAGCCCACCCAGTCTGATTTGGGACAGGAGTGACAGAGGTCTGCCGGCACCACGTCACTTCTTTGGGCCGGACTCTGTAGAATGAGGTGACCGCTCAAGGATGGCACTCCCTACATGCCACATCATTCCCTCAGACTGAGGTTTTTGGATGCTTTACACACACACACACACACACACACACAGAGTCTCAATGCCCTAGACCACCAAAGCTTTCCATTCCACCCCTCACCCCACCAACCACCAGTGCCCTGGACTTCTGCAAATCCCATTCGATCTGGGAGCAGCTGATGAGGGGGTGGGGACAGAATTCTGGTTGGGCCCCATGTTGGAGGGAGGACTCTTTCTTCCTGGAAGGGGAGGGAAAAGCATGATGACTGAGGACCCAAGTCCAGATCCACTCACACAGTCATCCCCACACTCCCAGAGAGTCCCCAACCTAATCCTGTCACCTCCCTGCCCCCTGGGGTGTGGAGCCCAGAATGAGAGTATCTATAGAGGTGGAGAGCACCCAGGATGAGGTGGGGCTGCTTGGCTGTGGGTGGGCTCCTCCCTGTGTCCGTGTGGGTGCTTGGTGGGGACCTATGACATGTAAGTAGACACTGGAGAGTGGGGGGCTTCTGGAGATTTGCCGACTGTGTTGGCAGTGAGGGTGGTCCGGTTTGTCTTGGTTCTACGGAGCCTGAGAGGGGACACCTAGGGAGGCCCAGCCTGGTCTAGCCATCTGCTTACTGGTACTTTGCACCTGAGAGTTCTTGGCACTGGGGTGTGCACGAGAGCCCAAATGAGGGCAGGGACACAGCCTTAGCCGGGGCTGGTTTATAATTAGGGCACTTGGATGGGTGGCCCAGACTGCGAATGGGGGCAGGGGTGGGATGCTTGGTTATACTTGAGGGATGAGCGAACTCTTCTGTTCACAGGGATCTAGATGGAGTTACAGGACTAGTTGGGTCAGGATCATGGCTTGTCTCTCTACACATTGAGAATCTGGAAGTGACCAAAGCTAAGGCTTCCTGAGAGTAAATGACAGGCCCATAGCATGCGCCCGGGAGAGGACGGAGCAGTGGTCTAGGGCTCTGAGTGTTGGTGACATGACCCTGCTCTCTTCGAATGCTTAGTTGTACACCGAGCTGTAACAGACAGCATTGGGGTAGGGGGACAAGGATGACACCCCCTTTAGAGTCAGAAGGCCTGAATAGAAATCCCAGACAGCTGTTTCCTGACTACTGCCCTGGACCCAGGGATTCTGCTCCCTGGGGAAAACAAGGATCAGGGTTTGTGCTATGAGCCTCTTGTGGTCGATGGGCGATGATGAACCTAAAGGAAGCTGGCATGCAGGCACCAGACACCCTCGGTAAAGTGTGATTACCATTATTGTGGTTAGGCTCATTACAACTGGTGCCAGCGGGGAGGCATGAACTGTGGGGGAAGGCGGGGATTGGGAAGCAGCTCAGAGTGTAGACACTAGAATCGATGAGTTCCACGTCATAACCTCCACTGTGCGATGGGGGTGTGTTTCTTAACCCGAGACTTAAGTTTTCCTATCTAGAAAGTAAGAATAGTGCCAGAATGACCCCTCAGGGGTACCAGGCTCTGTAACTTAGCCCCTGGCACACAGTTAGTACTCAGTCAATGCCAGTCTAGGTTTGTGTTTTATTGATACCATTTCTAATTCCATCAGAGGTCTGAGGACTCATATGGACCACCATTAGAATTGAAGGGGGAGGTTGGTGTAAATAGGGCAGAATGCCAGGTGAGGGACATAGACTGATGTGAGGAGCTGGAGGGCACCTGGACAAGAGAGAAGGCTGCTGTCCCCGATGTAGGGCCTTGGCAGGAGGAGAGAAAACAGGAGTCCAGTCTCCGGACATTGTCCTGTGGCCCCACCATGTGACAGCAGGGTGCTGGTTGGGCTGAGGTGGTGAACGCAGTCAGTCGGTGCCTAGTCTGACTTAGTGGGGGAGCAGATGTGTTCTCTGAAGAAGGGCAAGTACCGTGGTTGCCTGCCAATGTAGTGCTGCAGAGTGTGGGCTTGTGGCAGACCCTGTAGAAGTTGGGGAGGCGGGCTCAATGGACCGCAAATATCCATGCAACAGCCGACACAGTTGCACGCCTCCCACTCCCGCACAGTCCCCCTCACTGGACTGGTGGGCTGCTCCATAGTAAGGCCTTTAACGTGAAGTCATGCATATGCAAATGAGGAATAAGGACACTAGGCCAGCTTAGCCCTTCTCCCCCTGTGGATGGCCACTGGCTAGTAGTGGAGCAGAGGTGAACAGAGGAGCCGGAACCCGAAAGCAGGGCCCCAGATCAGCGTGGAGACCCTCAGAGCAGTTAGTGCAGTTAGTCTCAAGTCTGACTGAGCTTGAAGGAGGCCGTAAGCATGGGAGTCATGTCCTTGGGTCCCCTCTGGGCCAGGGAGGGAGTCTGTGAGTGA
The DNA here is from genome assembly GCF_900095145.1 of Mus pahari. Classification (NCBI taxonomy): domain Eukaryota; kingdom Metazoa; phylum Chordata; class Mammalia; order Rodentia; family Muridae; genus Mus; species Mus pahari. Next base: position 77,314,764 of record NC_034595.1, on the reverse strand, counting down.
GGCAGGCTTAGATAATGTAGCTTTGTTGGCTGGTGGTAGCTCTGCCTGGCACCCCGGGGCACAGCCTCCAGTGTTTTCTCCATCACCTCTCAGCTGCAGCTCTTCCCCCAAGGGAAATGGGGAGCTTGAAGTAGGGAACGCGATATTGCTGTTCCTCCTCAGTTGTCAGGGGAGACGTGGACCTAGGGAAGGAGGTGATTTCTCGGCTCTCCAAATCCCCATTTCTTGTTCCTGTCCCCGTCACCCACCATTTGTTCACGACCTTCACTATGCCATGCAGTGTCCTCTCTCCTTTGTTCCTCAAGACCATCCCATGAGGAGGGACTCATTTTCTCCCCATTTTATAGATGAGGCCCAGGGAGGTAGGTAAGGGTGCTTGCCCAAAGCCACATAGCTAGGAACTGGCAGCCTCAGGATTTGATGTCTCAGCACCAAATCTGTATACAGAATCATCGTGACCAAGCAAGCCAGTGACAGGATCTGGCCACTTTTCTTCCGAAATGTCCTTCAGTGGGCCTTGTGGTCCACGGTGCCCCTGGTCATTTTCTCTTGCAGACGCTGGTCGCTCATGGGTTCCCTGTGAATCCTGTCAGATTGGAGACTGAGTAAACCGAACTCTAGTGGTGAATGGTAGTCTAGCTCTAACTAAAGTTCTCCAGGCTATGGGCTGGGGCTGAGGGAGGGACTCGCAGAGCCTGGGCCGCTGGATGGGGTCATTTCCTGCCGCCTAAAATAACAGGAAGTGGGTGCTCCTGATTGGAGGTGAGGGAACAATGGCCGCCAGGCCTGCCAGAGCACTCCTTCAGAGCGGCCTCTGTCTCACCAAGGCTGCAGACACTTCAGACTAGCTTCAGGACCCAGCCTCCTACCTCTGGGGGAGGCTGGCCTTTCCCCATGTGCTGCTTACAACTGCCTAGTTCCTCCAGGCCAGCCTATGCTGCTCTTTAGGAACACCTGTCCTGGCCCAGCATCCAGGCATCCCCCGGGCCTGGTCCTTCCCAGCCATCCCCTTCTCCCAGCCCAGCTCTTTCCAGGAGGAGAAACCTGGGGACACCCCTCCCCCCCCCCCCATAGCAGTGAGAGCGGATGGGGATAGTTAACCTGACTGCAAACCCCACCCTTATCCTTCACCAGCTGTGTGGCCCTAGCGAGTGTCTTAATTCTCGGAATCTGCTTCTCTGGTTTGTAAGGTGGGGTAATAGTGTACCCCACTAAGGATGGAAACGAAGATAGGATGAACTAATGGAGTTATGTACTTAGCTGGACATGGCACAAGCCTTGTGTATGCTTCTGTGCATGTGAAGTTCTGAATCCCATGTCTCTTATCTGAGGGAGACACAAGAGTGGCTTGACCAATATTGTGTGCGCCCTTGTCTATGTGGTCTGCTTTCTCTCTTGCATTCTCTCTCTCTCTCTCTCTCTCTCTCTCTCTCTCTCTCTCTCTCTCTCTCTCTCTCTGTCTCTCTCTCTCTCTCTGTCTCTGTTTCTCTCTCTCTCTCTCTCTTTCTCTCTCTCTCTGTCTCTCTCTGTGTGTGTATGTGTCTGTGTCTCTCTCCTATCTCTCTCTGTGTCTCTGTGTTTCTCTCTGTGTCTTTCACTCTCTGTCTCTGTCTCCTGTCTCTCTGTGTGTCTCTCTCTCTGTGTCTCTGTCTGTCTGTCTGTCTGTCTCTGATGTGTATACCTGCCTTTCTCTGTCTTTGCTCTCTCCCTGCCTGTCCTCCTGTCTGTCAGGTCTAATGTTGACACCTCAGAAGCCATTGTGCAACCTGGAGACTTAGCTGTCTGTCTGCCTGCATCCCTCCTTCCTCCCTACAGCTCCCCTCCCTCCCAGGACCTACAGGCTTCTTCCCTCAGCTCTCACTTGACAGACTGCTCTGCTTTGCCTTGGAGGTGAACCTCCCTTCCACTCCTTGGTCTGGGGCCTCACTCCCTGCCTCCTGTTGGCCAGCCTGGGCAGGAGCCTGCCTACCCTGCATTCCTGAGCTCTTAGCTCAGGGCCTGCCTGCCCCATCTGCACCCTTCACTTTTGTGGGGGAACCTCCCTGGGGGAGCCAGCCAGTCACTTCCTTCTTAGGGAACAGACAGGAGCCTGAGGAAAGGATGTCATGACACCAGGCAGGAACAGCATGACATAAGATTTTGTCATCAGGTAACATGGGGTTCAAACCCTACCCCTGACACAGCCACGCTATTCAGTATGACTAACAGTTAACTTACCTGTGAAGGAGTAGGGATATTTAGTACTTTCCCTTTAGAATAGTCATGAGAATTGAGTGACATGAGAGGACATGGCTCAGGACTTGGCAGGGGACAGCAGGGCCTTCATACAGTCACGACATTTAGGAAACATCTCTGCCCAGAAGCACCTTGGAAGGGCCTACTCTCTTCTCTCTTTTTTGCTTTTTGATTGTTTGTCTGTTTTGGGTTATTGTTTGGTTGGTCGTTTTGGTTTTGGTTTTGGTTTGTTTTGAGATGGGATTTCTCTGTATAGCCCTGGTTGTTCTGGAACTCACTCTATAGACCAGGCTGGCCTCAAACTCAAGAAATCCCCTGCCTCTGCCTCCTAAGTGCTGGGATGAAAGGCGTGCGCCACCACTGCTCTTTATTTGCTTTGGTTTTTAAGACAGGGTTTCTTATAGCTGAGGGTAGCTTCGAACACTTGAGTCTCCTGCCTTCAACTACCAAATACTGGGACTATAGGCATATGCTACCATGCCTGGGTGACTACACATTGTATAGGTAGTTTCCCACATAAGTCCGTCTGTCCATCCATCCATCCATCCATCCAGGTGTTCACTGATAGAACCCAGGCTTCCTACTGTGTGTCGGGCATGCCCTGCATGTGCTACAGAGATGACTAAGGCTCAGCCTCTCAGTGAGTTTTTCTTCTGATGGGGTGCAGGTGGCAGGCAGGCAGAAAAGTGAGGCTGAGATCAGAGCTGTGAAAGACCATCAGCCCAGTCGGAGTTAGGGCAGCAGAAACCTGTCTGAAAGGATCGCGAGTGGGCAGCACCCCACACATGGAGCAGGCCCACTGGGGACTTGACCCCCGTATCTCAGCAGACCCCAATGATGTCAGAAGTCCATTTAGGGATTCCTGGAAAGAAAGGGCCTTCTGAACATCACCACACAACCAGATCCTGCACCTTTGCCCTGCAAATGTTTTTTGTGCCAAGAAATAAATACAAATTATCTACTGCTTATCCAGTTCTTAGCAAATACTTCTGGTGGATATCAACATAGCAGAGGAAAACTGGCAGTGGCTGAAACCTCCCAGCCTGGCACAGTGCAAAAGCAAGATAAAGTTAAGTGACCTAAGATCATATTTGATTGAGGTGAATAATCAGAAAAGAATCAACCATATTGTATAGATAATTAACCCAGGAATTACTTTGGCTTAACACCGGTTGTTCCAGATAATGCCATCCCAGTGACATTTTGTCAGGGTTGGCAGAATTCTGAGGGAATATCTGTATTCAGGGTCAGTAGCCTGCCAGGTCACAGAAGTAGTTCCAAGCGTCCTGTTTGCCTCTTGAGAAGTTTTTCTTGTTCAGCTGCTGGAGTAAACATTCATTATTTTTGTAAAAGTCTACCTGAGTGCCTTTGTCCGGAGCCGCCCAAACTCTGTTATGATGGGAGTCTTTTCTTCCTTTGGATGTTTATCATTTCAAAATACATAGCCACATACCTGTTTGGTTTTTGTTTGTTTGTTTTCTTCTCTTTCTTTTGACGGGGTCTCTCTATTATTTATCTCTCTCTGGCTGTTGTGATTGTTATGTAGTCCTCCTGGCTATCCTGGAATTTGCCGTGTTGCCCAGGCTGGCCTCGAACTCACAGAGAAGTGCTGAAATGGAAGGCGTCTGCCACCACATCCAGCAGATCTGTTCTTTGTGTTTCCTTCGCTTGCACCTGCTCTAGGCTAGGGTGGCCTCCTGGTGTGGCCTTTCATTGTCATTCAAAGCACTTTGTGACTGGCTCCTTAAACGTGGCATTGTTGTAGCTGCTGCTGCTGCTGGAGCAGAGAGCTAAGCAGACGTGGACCCTCACTGTCTAGGAGGGAAGGACCACATGGCATCTGACAGCGCTCCAGAGTCGCTGGGAAGCCGCTGTTGTGTGTAGGAAAGGTTGTTGTGCCGCTCAGAGAAGCCAAAAGGCCTCTCAGAGGAAATGGCAACTAAACCAGAGGAGAAGCAAGAGTTAACAACGAAAAGAAGGGACGGAGCAAACGCCCTGTGCCAAGAAGGAGCTTGGATAGTTGTCAGACTTTAAAGAGAGGTCTGTGGGTAGAGTTCAGTGGGCAAGCAGGGATTTAAAGGGATGGGGGAGCTGGCTTTTAAGACTTCCGCCAGACTTGGGGACTCAGCTCCAGCAATCTCACTTGTATCCTCAGAGCAGTGGGACACCATTGAGGTTGCAGGAGTTCAGTGGGGACAGAGTAGGGATGGGTAAGGTAGAGCAGGGCTCTGAACTCCTCCAGGGAGAAATTGGCCATGCTTTCTGCCAGGGTGGGGCTCCTTCACGTACCAAGTGGGCATATAGGTCCCCAGATCTGTTGGTGCTAGAGATAAGATGAAACAGTTGTCCCCCTGGGGGGGGGGGTCATAGGCCGGTAGTGGGGATGTTGTTAAGATGGGGTTTGTGAGCCAAATTCGTAAATGCACTGCTGTTGTCCCAGGTTATCAGGAGGGTGGCTGGAACTCCCGAGGGGGACCCCAGCAGCGTAGACAACATATCAGGACCCTGCATCTAAGAAGAGGCTTTCTGTGGTAACCAGTTCTAGAAGACCCTGCTCTGCCAGGGACATCGGAGCTCACTGACTTCTGCCCCTTCCTACTTTTCATGCCTCGGAATAAAATAATTTTACCACAAAATAATAAGACAAATATGAATGAAGAAAACAGGGGACTGGAGAGATGGCTCAGTGGGAAATTCTCCTTGCTGTTCCCCGAGAGGATCAGAGCTGGTCCCAGCACCCTTGTCAGCTGGCACACAACTGTGGGAACTCCAGGGCATCCAGTGATCTCTTATGGCCTTCATGGACATATGTTTTTACACACACACACATTTTTAGAAAATCACTAAAAGGAGAAGGAGAAGCTTGATGTCACGGGCTTGGAACCCCAGTTACTCAGCTGTCTGGAGCAGCAGAGCTATCAAAATCTCAAGGCCCGTCTGGGCTCTAGAATGAGTTCAGAAGTCAGGCTGGGCAAGTTAGTGAGGCACTGTCTCAAGATAAAAATCACAAAATCTGAGGATACAGCACAGTGGTAGCGTAGTTGCTCAGAGTGTGAACGGCTTCGGGTTCAAGCCCTAGGACTGAGAAACAAACAAAAAATGTGCTTACTGCTTATGTAGAGCATAGTTTAATATTATACGTGTATGATGTGTGTGCGTGCACTGACATTGCATTCTGTAGGATTCAGGGATGAAACTCATGTTACCTACCAGGCTTGTTCAGCAAGTGTATTCACCCACTGAGCTATCTCACAGGCCCTCTGCTTGTAGTTAAATCAAGGCAGACCTCACTGAGACATGAGACAGGTGGGGGCTAGGGAATGAGCCTAGTTGCATCTGGAGGCAAAGTCTTTCCTACAGAGGACTTGCAAGTTGCAGCCCAAGGCAGAGAGGGGCATAGGGACTGTGGCTGGAGGGACTGAACTCCAGGAAAGGGGGAAATGGTGTCCAGGAAGTAACAAACTTCAGAGGGAAGGGGCATCCTGGAGAGATATAGACTGGGGTGGCCACTTGGGGTTCTCATCTTCATGAGATGGGGTGTGTTCCGGGGATTTCAGGGAAGTGGTGATGTGATCTGACTTACTGTTAATCCATCTCCCCTGCTGTTGTGTTGAGACAGGAGCTAGGGGGTGGAGCCAGGAATGGAACAGGGCTGGGCCAAGGCGATAGAGTGGGAGGCTTTGAAAAGTGATCAAACTTGGGGTACATCCTGAAAATACAAGCCCAAAAGATTTGCTGGAATTAGACAGCGTGAAATGACTCAGATCTGAGGAGCCGCCGTAGCTGCGCTGGGGAGACCTGAAGTGGGGGGAGTGGTTACATGTTGGGTGTCCATGAAACATCCCGGGTGTTGGGTAGGGAGTTCCAGGACTGAAACTGGTCCTCCCTCCGGGGAGATGTCTGGGCTGGAGAAACAAATTTGGTTGCTGTCAGCACAGGGATGATGTCGGATGACATCACCTCAGAGTGTGGGGACAGAAAAGGTAAGCTCCTGACAACCCTGGGGCACACGACAGCATGGAAAGGTTAGGGAGTCAGGGAGGGGCCGCCAGAGACACAAGTCGCAGCCAGCAAAGCAGCCAGAGAGCCCAACCCTGAAGTGTGACGTCTAGCCAAAGAAGAGCAGGGCTTCAAGAAGCGCCACACAGTTGGCTGTGTCTGTGTGGCAAGTAAGAAAGAGACACGTAACCTGTGCCTTAGTGACCTGGGGGAGGCCTGGCAGAGGGCAAGTGGAGGACTTCTTCAACACAGGTAGGTGCTGCATGAGGAGGCAGAGATGGTGTCCACAGTTAGCGTTTGTACCAGCAACTCAGAGGCTCAGATAGGAGGGCCAGGGTTCCCACACAGAAGGATCACCCTGTCCCACTCTGTAGCCAGAAACTTGGACTGCACCTGATGTCCCACTCCTCCTGGCTTCTCTGCTTCTCAGTATTTGGGTACCACTTAGATACCCAGTCTTACCTGGTAGGTGTGATTTGCCTGGGTGTAGACAGACACCCGCCTACCAATTTCCTTGCAACACCTGTTAGCTCATACAGGTGCTTGAGGAAGGATCCTACATAAGCCTCACCCTTGGCCTTTAAGCTAAGACATACCCTCCCAAGCTTTGGCCTCAGACAGCCCTGGGTTCAAATCCTCCCCCAGCAAATTTGACTTTTATGACCCTGAGCAAATCCTTTTCACGGGGAGGACCTTTGCTTGCCCCATGGAGTGAGCAACCAGGCCTCACTGCCTGGATGCCACCAGGCCCCACTGTGTGGACACCACTAGTGCTGGGTGGGGAAGTTAGTTAAGGAATTTGCACCTGGCTAGGAAGGGACCAGGCACATCGCAGGCTGGTGTGAAAAGCTGGGTCACCTGTCATGGGCCTGGCAGGGTTGAGGGTTTTGAGGGAGAACATTGCTTCAGCTAGGCCTCTTACCTGCAGCCCAGGAAGCGGAAGAGGAAAGAGGAAGGGAGGAAGGTAGAAACTGGGATGGTACTGTAACTAGCTGCCTACCATTCATTCCTCATACTGTTCTACACTGATGCTCGAGATCTGTGCAGAAGGGCCAGGACCGGTGGTTCTCGGCCTTCCTAACACATGGTCCCTCATGGTGTGGTGACCCCTCCCCCCAGCCTAAAATCCTGTCATTGCTACGTCATAGCTGTAATTGTGCTCGTTATGAAGCATACTATAAATATCTGATATGTGACCCCTGTGGGCATCACAACCCATAGGTTGAGAACGGCTGGCCTAGGCTCTGCCAGTGACACTGGATTCAAATCCACATTGGGTCCCTTACTAGCCATAGGATCTCAAAGTTGGATGTGGTAGCACATGCTTGGAATCCCAGCATCGAAAACCAGGAGGCCAGAGGACAGCAGTTCTCCTGAGGCCAGGCTAGACCTCCTGTGAGAGAGTCCCTGTCTCAAAGGAAACAAAGAGGACTCTCCCTGTCTGCGCTCTGTTTGACTTTCTCTGACTTTGTGAAAGAGATGTTAACGTCTTGTTCATAAACAGTGAGCTTAGAACAGGTCATGTAAAGAGAGAATAGCTTTACATGTAGGAGGCACTCAGTAAAACATGAATATTAATGAATATTGATGGTGGTATACACTTTTAGTCTTAGCTCTTAGGAGACAGAGGCAGGAGGATCTCTGTAAGTTCGGGGACAGTCTGATTTACATAGCTAGCAAGTTCCAGGGCAGCCAGGGCTACCTAGAGACCCAGTCTCAATATATATATTCGTGCATGTGTGAATCTCAGCAGCTAATCTCACAGTGCTGTGACCTAAGTGGTAGCCATGCTTTATAGAAGAGCAGCTGTAACACACAGCAGGTTTACAACAGTTCAGAGTCACTCAGTCTTCAGGAGAGCCAGGATCCATGCTTGATCCTTGCTGGCTTTGAGCCCAAGCCATTAGATGCTTACCTCCTAGATAAGGATATCTAAAATCCCAAAGACAGTTCCCCGGGGCGTGTCCTCCCTGCAAACGTTCGTCCCAGGAATGAGGAGAGCTAGAATTCCAGAACAGAGGACTTTGTGTGGCAGGGGTCCCCAGGAAGAATGAAAAAGTTTCCTGTGATACTGCCTGTCCCCATCTGTTGGTACTGTGTCCTCATTCTCTGAGTGGCCTGAGGGTCCCTGCAGATGACATAAGGGTTCAACCTGAAAACAGTTCTCTCTGGGAGAGCTAGAGGTGACATAAGACCTACAGAGAGACGGGAGTAGGCTTGACTTTACTGGGTTCCTTGGACCCATTTCACACATGGGAAAACTGAGGTTTGACATGTGAAAAGCCTTCCCCTCTGTCTTGAGATGGCAAAAATTAGAACAGGGCTAACATGTTTGTAACCTGTCCTCTGGTGTAAGGTCTGACAAGTTCTCTTTCTGAGGCAAGCTGGTCTCCAGTTCGTTGTGTAGCTAGGCTGGTCTGTTTGCAACACTTCTCCCTCAGCCTTCCAAGTGCTGGAGTTACAGTTCTGTGCCACCATGCATGGGTGTGTGAATTTAACACAGGCTTACTTTAAACTCATTATATAGTCAAGCTGGCCTTGAACTCATCACAGTCCTGTCTTAGCTTTCCTAATATTAAAGGTATGTGCCACCACAATGTTTAGCAATATTCATATCTGCGGGGTTTTTTTTTTGTTTGGTTGGTTATTTGGTTTTGTTTTGTTTTGGAGACAGGTTTTCTCTGAGTAGCCCTGGCTGTCCTGGAAATTGCTCTATAAACCAGGCTGACCTCAAACTCACAGAGATCCACCTGAGTGCTGTCATTAAAAGGCATGTGCCGCTGGGCGGTGGTGGCGCATGCCTTTAATCCCAGCACTTGGGAGGCAGAGGCAGGCGGATTTCTGAGTTCGAGGCCAGCCTGATCTACAGAGTGAGTTCCAGGACAGCCAAGGCTATACAGAGAAACCTTGTCTCAAAAGATAAAAATAAACAAACAAAAAAACAAAAGGCATGTGCCACCACTGCCCAGCTCTGATATTCATACCTTATTCCTTTCCTTTTTTTTTAAAAGATTTATTTTTATGTGTGTGAGTATCTTGTCTATGTATGTGTACTACATGGGTACCTGGTGGCTTTAGAGGCCAGAGAGGACATCAGATCCCTGGGACTGCATTAGAGATGGTTGTGAGCCACCATATGAGTTGTGGGAACTGAACCCAGGCCCTCTGCAAGAGCAGCAAGTGCTCGTAACCGCTGAGCCATCCTCCAGCCTCAGACCTACATATCTTTAAGGAATAAATCTGAGGGTGAGTAGGGAGAAAAGGTCGCAGACAGACATATCTGTAGCTGGCTGTGTACCCCTCTGAGGGCTGTGGCAGTGCAAATATCACACAGGTATCTGTCTTCGCCCTTCCTCTTAGCTGGCCCCGTGTGCCCAGCCTGGTCTACTCTGTGAACCAGACTTTGGGTTGGAGAGTGTGCCCCGAGGCAGAGATGGTGGATGGGAAACAAGATGGCCCAATGGTTAGAGCACCAGCCTCAGAGCCTATCACCTGAGTTCCGTCCCCAGGAGCCACACGGTGGAAGGAGAAAGCCAACTCTCACAAGTTCTCCAACTTCCACACAGGCCATGGCATGTTCCCTCACGCATACCCACACCCACATACACATAAGTGAATAAATGAAATTCTGTTTAAAAAGGGAAGAGAAAGAGAGGCCCATTTGGTGCTATAAACTGGTTCTCTGTTTTTCCAACGCGCCGTGCTCCGTCTGCCCCTTGGCAGCTGGCTCTCCCCTGCCAGCCACTTTCCTTGCTCTGCCAACTCCAGTTCACCCTTCCGATCACAGCTCAGTGATACTCGTTCATGTTCAGGTCGATCATGTCAGCTGAGCTGTATGTTGCTCTCCCCCCTGCAGCCATGTGTCTGTCCTACTGGAGGCTGAACTCCCTAGCGACAGGAATCCTGACTCTCCTCTCAGCATTATGCCATTAATATCTAGAATATATGAGGCCTGGCACATGGATAGAATATCCGTGAGTGAATGAATGAATGAATGAATGAATGAATGAGTCCACTGGACAGGGCAGATTGCTGTGTGAACTGACAATACGTGTGTGAACTCTGACCCTCCCTCCTCTCTTGCACTGATCTTTCAGCTGTGTTAGCCAGGATCCCCCAGGAACCAAGACCCTCTCCGGAAGGTGACCCTTCGCCTCCTCCACCGCCAACACCGATGTCAGCCTTGGTTCCTGACACTCCCCCAGACACACCTCCTGCCATGAAGAATGCCACGAGTCCTAAGCAGCTCCCACTGGAACCAGGGAATCCCACTGGGCAGATCTCACCTCAGCCAGCTCCTCCACAGGAAGAATGCCCGTCCTCAGAAGCCAAGAACAGGGGACCCACCCCCACAGCCACAGGACCACGGGAGGCCAAGCCTTCTCGAAGAAGCAGCCAACCATCCCCAACCACCGTGCCAGCCTCTGACAGCCCTCCTACCAAGCAAGGTGTGTGACATCGTCAGTGTCAGACCCTGTGGGTCGCTCACAGTGGAGACCTCCTTGCTGTGGAGGATAAGGTCGGGGAGGTGGGGTGGGGTGAGGCCCGAAGGGAAAGCCTGAAGCCAGTTTCCCCAGGAGACCTTTTGACTCTGTTCTTCCCTCTGCTTAGATGTAAAGAAGGCAGGAGAGAGACACAAGCTTGCCAAAGAGCGCCGAGAAGAGCGGGCCAAGTACCTGGGTGAGTGTTTGCCTGGTGTTATCGGCTCTTCGGCGGTCCCCAGCCTCCCGTGAATAAATAGTGCAGACCCTTCTGGAATCCCATGTGTGTGCTGATCTCACTTAGTCCACTCAGCACATTTTGAGGAAGAATCGGGTCGGAAAAAGATGACATCACTTGCCTAAGAGCTAGTGAGCAGCTGAGATGCAGACCCTGACCCTGTATCTTACCTAAGATCCGAGCTCTGAACCAGTGATTCTCAATATCCAGCTGCTCAGTATCAATAAATATCCCGTATGTCAGATATGTACATTGTGATTCATGAGAATAGCAGAAGTATAAGTATGAAGTAGCAATGAAATAATTTTATGGTTGGGGGGGGTCACCACAACATGAGGTGTCTCACCCATAGGAAAGTTGAGAACCACTGTTCTTTACCACCATATACCATATGCTGAAACTGTCCAGTTGGCCTCCAGATCATGTACAGGGGTGGGGTGGGGTGGGGTGGGATGGGTGTCACACTGGTGAACTCATTTATCCTCCAGCCAGTGGGGGAGTCATTTCCCTAGGCCTGTCTCCATGGAAACTCTAAAATACGAAGGGAATCTTGAGAGATGAGGCTTCTTCACAGAGACAGGCAGGGAAGGGGGTGGCCCAGGTCTGAGGTAGCTGACCGCTGCTGGGAGCAGCTTCTGGCCCAGGCCTGCTGCAGAACCCCTCAGGTCATGCCCCCTCATTCCCACCTTAGCGGCCAAGAAGGCAGTGTGGTTGGAGAAGGAGGAGAAAGCCAAGGCGCTCAGGGAAAAGCAACTCCAGGAGCGCCGCCGCCGGCTAGAGGAGCAGCGGCTTAAAGCCGAACAGCGCCGGGCTGCCCTGGAGGAGCGGCAGAGGCAGAAGCTTGAGAAAAACAAGGTACGGTCTTAGCGGTCTCAACAGAGTCCCCACAGGGCTTCAGGTCTAGTGAAGTGCACATCCACACCCACACATGTCCCCATGTGTTCTAGGAACCCCAACTGCCTGCTCTGTGACTCTGTCCCTGTGTGACAATGTCCACACAGATGCATTTGCTCCCACATGTGCCTGTGACACATCCATCACATACACAGAACCTAGTTTGAGCACTGTTGAGGCTTTGAAAGACACAATAGTCCAGTCCTGTCTGGTAGCCTCGGCCAAGAAGGGAATCAAAGCATCAAGATCAGGACCCTCAGTACTAGGGAGACATGACCCTGCCCAGGAAGCCCATGCAAGGAAGAGTTCCACCCGTCCTCAGAGAAGCAACCCATACACCCAGGAAGTGACTCAAGCCCATGGGAAAAAAAAGAGCTCTCCAAGAACGCGGATAGGGATCTATCACACATAGGCTTGAATCACAGCCAAGTCAGGAACGTTGGTTGCCTGTAGTGAGTCAGGAAGAGCTTAGGATTGGGGAGGACTTTCTTCAGGTCTGGTGGCTGATCCTGAGCCCAGACCTTTTCCCCACCGGCCCCCAGGAGCGCTATGAAGCAGCAATCCAGCGGTCAGTGAAGAAGACGTGGGCTGAGATCCGGCAACAGCGCTGGTCCTGGGCAGGGGCCCTGCACCACAGCTCCCCTGGACGTAAGACCAGTGAGTGGGCTGGAAGTGCTGGCAGGCGGCCGGGCGGGAGGGCAGGGCTGCGGACAGGAACACTACACACAAGGCGTTCGTTCGCTACTCCCTGTAGCAGGTGTGTCTTGCTTCGTGTGACTTGTGTCTTCTGGAATGGTCTGTAAGCCAAGTCATCCTGTCCTAAGGCCTTCCACTATCAAACCAGAAATGAATTCTCTCAACTCGGTTTGCTCCTCAAACCTCTGTCATCTTAGGGGTTGCTAAATGCTTTGCTCCTGTCAGTTACTGTTCGTTGATGATTATATATAAATATATATGATACAGAAAGCCATATATTTATATGACTTTAATGCCCTGCAGACCTGGTACTTAAAAGAACTGCCATCCTCTGTATTGGAAGGTAGTTTTTTTTTGTCTGAGTTTTCTTAATAGGTGCATTCTGGATTTTGGTCTGCTTCCTTCCCTCCTGGCATGTATATTCCACTGTGCTTGGCTGTCTTTATACAAGGACAAGGTTCTGTATTTCATGGATCTCGCCTGCCATGTGTGCCCATAGATGTCTTGTGCAGCCCACTCTGTGAGGCTGTGTTGTGGGATCTGCATACATCAGTGGGGACTCCTAAGTCAGACTCAGGTTCAAACTCTGACCTTGGGTGACCTTTAACTTCTCAAACCTCACTCTCCTCATGTGTGAAATGGGGGAGCCCAGCACCGCTTGCCTCCGGGGTTGTGGGTAGATGTTTGGAGGATCGAGTGAGGTGACATGCATGTGGTACCCAGCACAGTGTCTGGCCCGTGGTAAGCGGTCATCAACTGTCACGTTAGGTTACTTCATGTTTCTCTGTGCATGCCTACATACATGTGTGCATGCATCCGTCACTGTGTATGCCTGTGTTTGCATGTCTTTGTCTCTGTGTGTCTGGATAAATATGTGGGTATGTGGATTTGTGCAAGCAGCTGTGAACTGTGTAGGTCTTCTGTTTAGAAGCATTTTTTTTTTTTTTTTTTTTTTTTTTTTTTCGAGACAGGGTTTCTCTGAAAAAAAAAAAAAAAAAAAAATTGTATTTTTTTTTTTTTTTTTTGCATTGTCCCAATATGTGGGTGTTGTATCCATAGCGCCTTGGCTGGGCAGTGTCAGCAAGTGCCGATGTTGGGTGGTTGTGGGGAGGGGTGCAGCACCCAGCCCTAGGCAATGGCTTCCTTTGATCTGCCAAGAAGGCTGTAGTTGTAGTTTCCCACCATTTCCTCCCTCTGCTCCTTTTCCATTGGCTCCGTCAATCAAGGTTGTTTCTGATCATCTCCCTTGTCCCCTCCCTCTCCCAGGGCCATCCTAGCCTGCCCGCTCCTTCCTCTCCCACCCCGCCCTCAGAGCATCCTGCATGGAAGGCCTCAGTGCCCCCCCTGGCTCCCGTCTGGCCCGGCCCTAATGCCGTGTCTTTTCCCCTCCAGGTGGGAGCAGGTGCTCCGTGTCGGCAGTAAACCTGCCCAAACACGTGGACTCTATAATCAACAAGCGGCTCTCAAAGTCCTCTGCCACGCTCTGGAACTCCCCCAGTAGAAGTAAGAGAAGGCTCAGCCTTCCCCCTCCAGAGCCCCTTGTAGCCAGCCCCCTCCAGAGCTCAGTAGGAGTCCTCACCCCTGGCGCCCTCCTAGTCCTCCAGGTCTAAGCCCTGCTCTATTCCACCCAGGGCTCTGTGCCCTTTAGAGGAGCCAGCATTTGGGTCTGGACCCCCCCCCCCCCAGGACATAGCAGTGTCCTGTAGGAGAGACAAAGAACAGTGGCCTAGAGGACAGAAAGCCTGGCAGGGGCCTCAAGAGGTTAGGCAAGGGGCTGGGGTGGTAACGGGCAATCAGCTTTCTCTCTAACCACAGCTAGCTGGCCTGGGCCAACCTTAGACAAGTGGCTTTGCCCCCATCTGTCAGGCTAGCCTGGATGCTAGGGCGAGGGTACCCTGGCTCCACCCTGGAGGGCCATGCAACCCTGCCATCTCTGCCTTCAGAGCACCTGCTTTGGCCTTGGCTGGGTCCAAAGTTGGGACCAACCAAGGTGGCACAGCTCCTGCGTTCCCACCATGCCCCGGTGCTTACATATGAAAGAACCATGGTTAAAAGTTATTTATAAAGTTTCTCCAGCTTTTATTTGGTTGCTCTGTTGCCTGGCAACCAAATCAGCTGCTGTACCAACCCCACCTGACTGAAGCTTAAAAATAACCCAGCAGCTGAAGGGACAGAGCAGGGTGGCCTAGGGCAACCAGGCCCTCTAGCTGCCTCTGTCTCACACTCCTAACGGCTGGTTGGAGGAGCACAAGGACCCTCACTGCCCCAAATCTAAGAAGCATGCCTCCCACAGGCCAGCATGATGAAAACAGGAGAGGCAGGCCCTACTGTGGGACCTGGGAGAGGGCAGTTGGGTCTTCCCTAGATCCTATTATGGGTCCTTTCTTTGCTCGCAGTTTTGAGCCCTCTCACCTGGGGAGACTGGTAGGAGGCACTCCCAAAGTGGATGCAGGGTATTGGCCTAGAGAGGTTTATTTTTTCTTCTCTGGTGTTGGGAATTGAACCTAGGGCCTCTTGCATGACAGCCAAGCGCTCTACCTCTGAGATATATTCCCAGTCCCTCGCTCAGTGTGTTGTTGCCTGTGTCTGCAAAAGGAGCACCAGATCTTAGGGAAAAATAAGCGTGACCCCGCGTGACTGGGGGGGGGGGCTAACAGTCCTCTTGAGAGTCCTTGGGCTTATCGTGGGTTCAGTGCCTAGTCTCCTCCACCCGTGCCTCCTCTTGCGTTGACCTGCTCTGTCTGGTGTTCTCCCCCCAGATCGCAGCCTGCAACTGAGCGCATGGGAGAGCAGCATTGTGGATCGTCTGATGACGCCCACCCTCTCCTTCCTGGCTCGGAGTCGCAGCGCGGTCACACTGCCCCGCAACGGCAGGGACCAGGGTAGGGGCAGCGGCCCTGGGAGACGCCCCACGAGGGCCCGGGCAGGGGCCAGCCTCGCGCCCGGGCCACACCCCGACCGCACTCATCCCTCTGCAGCCGTGCCAGTGTGCCCGCGCTCGGCCTCCGCCAGCCCCCTGACGCCTTGTAGCGCCCCTCGGAGCGCGCACCGCTGCACCCCGTCCGGGGAGCGCCCAGAGCGGCGCAAGCCCGGCACCGGTGGCAGCCCCGCGCTGGTGCGCCGCCGGCTGGAAGCCACGCCGGTGAGTGACCACATCTAGGGTGGGAACAGGTTGCCTCTAGGCTAGAGTACGGGGCGCTGCTAACCTCCTCTTCCTCCTCCTCCTCCTCCTCCTCCTCCTCCTCGTTTCCATCCCTCCCCTCCAGGTGCAGAAAAAGGAGAAGAAGGACAAGGAGCGGGAAAACGAGAAGGAAAAGAGCGCCCTGGCCCGCGAACGGAACCTCAAGAAGCGCCAGTCGCTGCCAGCCTCCATCAGACCTCGGGTCTCCACCAGCGCTGAGCTCAGGTGGGCGGGGCTCCGCACCTCACCTGGACATTCACTCTGTCAATCATCCCCAAATACTTTTTAAGTTACTGAAGAGGTTTTTCCGTGTTCTTGTCTCTCGGTTTCTCTTTTTCTTAATTTTTTTTTTCCTTTGAGACAGTCTCCAACTCTTGAGCCCTCACCATATTCTTACCTACATGAGCTTAGGACTAGAAATAGATTCCAGGCCTCCCACATGCTGGGCAAGTACCCCCATCACTGAGCTATATACCCAGTCCTTTCTGTATTTTGTCTTTGAGTTTTAAGACAGGATTTCTCTGTGTACCTGTGGCTGCCCTTGAACTCTAGCTGTGGACCAGGCTAGCCTGGAACTCACCGCGATCTGACTGCCTCTGCTTCCCAAGCGCTGGGATTAGAGTCCTGTGCCACCCTGGCTCCGCCCCTTTTCACTAAGTTGCCCAGCCTCGAATCTGTAGTTCCTATAGTTGCTGGGGTTACAACAGACCTGTGCCACAGTACTTTCTCAGTGTGTGTGCATGCATAGGTCAGGGGAATCAGCGCTCACTCTCCCATGGAAGCCCAGGGATTGAACTCAGGTTGTTGGGCTCAGTGGCAAGTGCCTTTGCTTGCTGAGCCATCTCGCTGGCCCTTTTTTGTTGAGCATTTTAACATCATAGACTGGCCTGTAATTAGCTAGATAGCCAGTGATGAGCTCGGTTCTTCTGCCTCTTCCTCCCCCAAGCCCTGGCATTAGGGGACTGTGCCAGCTCAGTAAGCATACTACCAACTGAGAAGCATGTCTACACAAACATTGCAACAGAGCCTCTTGTTTTGCTGTTTGTTTTGCTTTGAGGAGGCAGGATCTCCTTTGTAGCCCAGGATGCCCTTCAACTAACTGTGTAGCCTGGGCTAGCCACAAACCCCTAGCTTTCACTTTTTTCTTCTCTCCCTCTTCCTCCACCCCTCCCACACACACACACCCACACACACTTTCCCTAAAACTCAGAATATAAGTAAACAACTGACCGGGTGGTGCTCTAGCTGCTGAGAATACTTTGTTTGGTAGGCTAAACCAGGCCTGGTGTTTGCTCTACCAAGTGTACATGCTGTGGGGAAGGCGGGTGTTAATCAAAATCTCTCAGTAGTGAATTTGTAATTGCAAACCGGGATTTGCGAACCAAGAGGAAATGGTAACACTGAGTGATGAGGTGGGATACGACCCAGCCTGCATGTGGAAGGCAGCATGTAGAGGCTGAGGCTGGTGAGAGGGCTCAATAAGCAAACCTTTGCTGTGCACGCCTTGCGCCCTGAGTTAAATCCCTGGAATCCATGGAAAGATGGAAAGAAAGAAGCACTTCCACGAGGTTGCTTTCACACGCATGTTCACGCAAGCACACTCTCACACGATATTTTTTTTTTTTTAAGGGAACACTTCCCCAAGGAAGTGGCATGTTGGGGGAGGGGAGGGCCTGCCCAGGTGCCCTGCCTAGCTTCTAACCCTTTTCTTCTCTCACAGCCCTAAGGCCAAGGCCCGGCCATCCTCTCCCTCTACAACCTGGCACAGACCTGCCTCCCCCTGCCCCAGCCCAGGACCAGGCCATGCCCTTCCTCCAAAACCACCATCCCCCCGCGGCACCACTGCATCACCCAAGGGACGGGTTCGGAGGAAGGAGGAGGCAAAAGAGAGCCCCAGCCCGTCGGGGCCTGAGGACAAGAACCACGGCAAGAGCAGAGCCGCTGAGGAGAAGGAGCCAGCTGCTCCAGCTTCACCAGCGCCCTCACCGGTGCCCTCGCCCACCCCAGCCCAGCCTCAGAAGGATCAGTCCTCAACACAGATCCTTGCAGGTACACAGGAAGTGGGAGTGGGCAGGGCAGAGATGCGCCATCTTTTCCTATGCCCACTGGTCACAAGGGCCAGGAAGAGGGATCTCCTCCCAAGTCTCCGACACCCGTTATGGCAGCAATTGAATTGAATGAGTGGATCGCTGAAGTCCTGAAAACATGGGGGCGTACAGGGCTGATGGAGGGGCCTGTACCGGTGTGTACTAACTCCTGGTCTTGGATCTTCCTCCAGACACCGCTGTCCCAGCTGTCCCAGCTGTTCTGACTGCCCCTCCTACTGCTGCTCCCTCGGTGACCCCTAGCAAACCCATGGCGGGCACCACAGACCGAGAAGAAGCCACGCGGCTCCTGGCTGAGAAGCGGCGCCAGGCTCGGGAACAGAGGGAACGCGAAGAACAGGAGCGGAAGCTGCAGGCTGAAAGGGACAAGTGAGTGTGACCTCAGGGACTGTGAGGGCCCCTAGAGCGCCTGAAGAAGAGGCGCAGACCAAACTTGAGTTTCCTGGGTCTTCCAGGCGAATGCGGGAGGAGCAGTTGGCCCGGGAGGCTGAAGCCCGGGCTGAACGCGAGGCCCAGGCCCGGAGACGGGAGGAGCAGGAGGCTCGAGAGAAGGCGCAGGCTGAGCAGGAGGAGCAGGAGCGACTGCAGAAGCAGGTGCCCAGGCGGGCGGGCTGGGCTTGGCTGGCAATCGGTGGGCTTGGCTGGGAGAGAAGGCTGGAGCAGAGAGCCCGAAACTTATGGAGGCCTTTGGCAGAAAGAGGAAGCCGAAGCTCGGTCCCGGGAAGAAGCTGAGCGCCAGCGCCTGGAGCGGGAAAAGCACTTTCAGAAGGAGGAACAGGAGAGACAAGAGCGAAGAAAGGTGTCCAGGGCAGATGGGGCCTGGGGGCGGGGCCTTGGCGGGGCGGGGCCTGGCTCCAGCTCCAGTCTTAGAAATTGTACCTGTGAACTAGTGGGGCCCAGGCTTGGATTTGTGGAAGATAGGCTAAGGAAGGATGGGTGTGGGTTGAGAGGGAACTGAGTTCTAGAATAGGGCCAGCGGGTGGGACGTTGAAGACTAGGTCTGGGTTTAAGCCTTACTGATATGGGGCCTCCTCCACACAGCGGCTGGAGGAAATAATGAAGAGGACTCGGAAGTCAGAAGCTGCTGAAACCAAGGTCAGGATTCTCAGGTTGGGGAGCGGGAGTTGGGGTGAAGAAAGGAGGTTGCAGAGAACCCCCTCCAGAGCCAAGGAAGAATGCAGTGGGGGAGGCTTTTCTGTGTCTGGGCCAAAGGTAAACGGGGCCACATAGCCCTGGCACCTGATGGCTCTTCCTTTTCAAAGCAGAAGCAAGATGCCAAGGAGACCACAGCTAACAATTCCAGCCCAGGTAAAGCCACCACGCATTTCCTTTGCCCTGGTCACCCCTGTGCTCCAGTCCCACCCTTCAACAGCCCCTAACTGGGCCATTTCTTTGCCTCGATAGACCCTGTGAAAGCTGTAGAGACTCGGCCCTCTGGGCTACAGAAGGATTCTATGCAGAAAGAGGAGCTGGCCCCCCAGGAGCCACAGTGGAGGTACCAGCTCCCAACCCCAGGGACTCCCAGGCCGGCGGCTGCAGGCTGGAGCTGTGGACTCCTCTGGGCTTTCCAGGGAGGTGAGGTGCTAACCTTGAACCCCTACATCCACAGCCTGCCAAGCAAGGAGATGCCAGGGTCCCTGGTAAATGGCCTGCAGCCTCTCCCAGCGCACCAGGAGAACGGCTTCTCCCCAAAGGGAACCACTGGGGACAAGAGTCTGGGTCGCACAGCAGAGGGGCTCCTCCCGTTTGCAGAGGCAGAAGCCTTCCTCAAGAAAGCAGTGGTGCAGCCTCCACAGGTCACAGGTGGGGACTCTAGGGACCCTGGTTCTGGCACCCAGCTGTGTCCCACCCATCCCTACCTGGGACTCCCCGACCCTGACTTTTACCCCTCTCCTTTCCCTTAGAAGTTCTTTAAGCAAATTGCCTTGGACCGGGGTGCAGCTGCGAAGGTGCCTCCATATCAGCTCGTGGGTGTCTGGAAGAGAAAGAAACAGAGCAAAGATGGAAGTGGCCTGGGCCCCTGGGGGCAGAGTCCCTCTTTGTTTTTAATCCGCACCTTACAGACTGGTGATGTCTTTGGCTGAAAGCAGGACTGCCCCTCAGTACATCCGTGTGCTCACACGCTCGGACACCCATCTTCCCCATACACACACACACACACTCATAGCCTCTCTGGCCTCCCCCTGGGGAAGGACCACTTGTAGTATTTGCCTTGGTTTGCTGGGGTACAGTGGATGTGAATACTGTAAATAGCTTGTGCTCAGACACCTCTATGTGGAGGAGGCGGGGACAGGAGGCAGACCCTCCTCCCAAGTCTCCCTGGGAAGATCTTCCTCTATTTAACTGTAACCGAGGGAGAACCCAGGTCTGGGAATGGAGTGGCACCTTGGGCCACACAATGCTGGTTGCTTCAGGGGTGATGTCCCCTGTCCTCGCCTGGAATCAGTGTTATTACATCTGATCAAACTTCTCCGGAAATAAAGTGAGAATAATTCTGCCAAACCTGCGTGTCCTTGGATCTGGGAGAGGGACATCGAGAGAGAGGAACAAGTGGGGTGACCTGAGCTCTGAGAGCTTCAGGAACCTAGGGCTGGAGGCTATTAACCCTGATTGGTGTAGCAGTCCTGGCCTCCCTGCACTGTGGTTTTTTAGTTTAGTTATGAACTCCTTCGTTTATTTCCTCAACAGATATTTTTTATGTTTGTTTGTTTTGTTTTGTTTTTTTCAAGGCAGGATTTCTCTGTATAGCCCTGGCTGTCCTGGAACTCACTCTGTAGACCAGGCTGGCCTCAAACTCAGAGATCCACCTGCCTCTGCCTCCCGAGTGCTGGGATTAAAAGCGTGCGCCACCACGCCCGGCTTCCTCAACAGATATTAATTGCTGCGCATAACCTAGAAGTACAGAAGTAGGAAAGACCAGCCTCTGTGCTTGTGGAGTTTCTCCCCAGACAGCGAGCATCACAGACGCTGGGCTTTCTGCTCAGTGTCCCTCCACTGCCCCCTCCTGTGCAACCCTGACCGCTCCAGGTAGCCAGGCTCTTTCCCAGTACCAATTCACCTTAGCCAAGGTAGCGGACACCTAGCCCACCTCTGGCCAGTGAATCATGACTGCGGTGACCCAGAAATGATGGCCCT
This sequence comes from Mus pahari, assembly GCF_900095145.1. Classification (NCBI taxonomy): domain Eukaryota; kingdom Metazoa; phylum Chordata; class Mammalia; order Rodentia; family Muridae; genus Mus; species Mus pahari. The sequence goes on along the minus strand of NC_034595.1, from coordinate 77,293,800 downwards.
GTGGGTCGTGGATTGGCTTGCATGTGTGCATGTGACAGTTCCAGCCAGCAGGTGTGAAGAGAAGTCTCCCGGAGACTTTTGTAAAGGAACCCTGTGTGGCAGATAGGTTTGAGGTGACCCCCCCGCCCCCAGCATCCCCTGTCGTCACACTCTTGCAGTCTCCTCCCGAGCTGTAGCCAATAGAATACAGCAGAAAGAATGGTGTTTCACTAAGCCAAGGCCTTGTCTCGGTTACCTTCCTGATGCTGAGTCACTCAGTAAAAATCAGACCTGTATACCCAGACACTGAAGCCCCTGCCAGCCTTCAGATGACCTTAGGCTGGCCCACAGTGTGACCCTCACCTCTTGGAACACCTACAGCTAGAAACAGCTAGTTCAGCTGCGTTCAAAAAGTAAGAGAACACTTTAAATTGCTCTCGTGTGGTTATTTGCCACACAATAGCACCATGAGAGAAGCCCTGCTTCTGTGGTGGATATTCTCACCGTGAAGCTGAAGATTAGTTCACACCCCACGAACCAGTTCACACCCTGCTAACCAGCCTGAAAACCAAGCCAAAGCAGAGATGACAGGGTTGAGAGCCTAAGTCTTCAAATGCTTTTATTCATTCATTCATTCATTTTCCAGTACTGGGGATTGGATCTGAGGCATCTTGCATACACATCAGGCAAGTCTAACGCTTGAGCTGAAGTCCCAGAAATCTAGGTCTTTGAACACCAACCACCTAATTAACCAACCCTAAAACCTAAAGTAGGCCTATCTCCAGCTGGTGAAGGTTCCTGCCGTACAAGCTGCCCCGGAGGAGAGAACTGACTCTGCAGACCTCCGTATGCCCACACATACATCATGCACACCATAATAAGTTCAAAGCCAAAACATTTTAAAGCAAACCCATTTCCAAGCGATTTCCCTTACTGTTTTCTATGTCAATGCAAACTGTATTTTCTATGTGGTTCAAAGCTTCTAACCCATCTGGGGACACCTAAGTTCAATCTGTGAGTTTGCTTGCCTTTTGAGAAACTAAAAAGAAGTTGTGGGCTTGTTGGCCTGGCCTTTATCCTAGCACTTAGGAAGCCAAGGAAGGAGGCTTACGTAAAAGGTCAGAGCTTGCATGGCCGCCTAGGGAGAGGTTCAAGCAGGAGTCAACATGTGAGATGCTCTATGGGTGCCTGCAGGAGCTGGCTCCGTGGGTGCTGTGAACAGTGTTCCAGCGAATAGCTACAGAGGGCTGGGGAGATGGGCAGGATGCAGGGTGTAAGTCACAGGCATGGCATGGCTGGGGAGGCCAGGAAGGGGTTAGCCATTCTGGGCCACAATGGAAGTTCTTCACATGCCCTTCGCAGCCCCCCAACTGAGGCAAAAGCACTAGCATCTCGCTGGGAAGCAATGTCCTCTGAGTATGTTTAGGAAAGCATTTATTCATTTGTTCAGTCAGTAAATTGTGGAGCACCTGCTAAGTGCCAGAGGGATACAGTGGTTAAGTAGAAACCAGGCCCAGAGGCTCTGAGCTTCCTGAAACGGCTGGAGGTGGACATTAATCAGACCACACAAACAAATATGAAAGTACAGTGTGGAGTCAGGGATGTAAATGCTCAGAGCAGCAGGGCAGGCCCCAGGAGTCCAGCAGGCCAGCAAGCCAGGCCAGGTGGCTTCCACCCAGGGGGGGGGGGGGGCTGGGTGTTGACTGGCAAGGTCAGCAAGGTGGAAAGGAGGAAGATGTGCTCTCTAGGCAAGCATAGGGCCGTGTGGGAAACAGCTGCGTGCCCGTATCCAAATGATCGAGCATAAATATGATGGACGGGGTCTGGGGTTCTCCCATGAAAGCAGTGCCCACCGCCCGGCCGAACAGCTCTCTTGTTTGTTGAGTTAGACCGGATCCTTAAGGAGGAGATTGCAGCCAGGCAGTGGTGGCGCACGCCTTTAATCCCAGCACTCGGGAGGCAGAGGCAGGCGGATCTCTGAGTTCGAGGCCAGCCTGGTCTACAGAGTGAGTTCCAGGACAGCCAGGGCTACTCAGAGAAACCCTGTCTCGAAAAAACAAAAAACAAAAAACAAAAAACAAAAAAAAGGAGCTTGCTACGAGGGGAACCTCATAGCTTGGAAAGCTATGCTTACGAACTTAGGTTTTTATTCTCAGGACCCTGAAGGCTGTTAAGTATGGATGGTGACATAAGATTAGAGATTCATTAGAATACTCTTGACTTCTGAGGGGGAAACTGCTCCATAGGGGTCAATTATACACCAGGAGGCAAGAAGGAATTTAAGAGCACACTGCTCTTCAGAAGGTCCTGAGTTCAAATCCCAGCAATCACATGATGGCTCACAACCATCTGTACAGCCTACAGTGTGTGTGCATGTGCGTGTGTTGTGTGTGTGTATGTGTGTAGTATGTATGTATTAAATAAATAAATCTTTAAAAAAAGAAGAAGAAGAAGACTAGAAAGTGGGTAACCAGTGTAGTCAGCGGTCAAAGGAACAAGTTATTGGACCAGTGTGGCGCTCAGAGGCAGAGCAGGAGGACCTCTGAGTTCAAGACTAGCCTGGTCTACATAGGGAGTTCAGGCCAACTACAGCTACACAGTAAAACCCTGTCTGGGAAAACAAAACAAAACAAAAAACTAAAAGCAAATGGGCAGTGGTGGAGAGACAGGTTGATCTCTGTGAGTTCAAGGCCAGCCTGGTCTACAGATCGGGTTCCAGAACAGCCAAGGCACAGAGAAACCCTGTCTGGAAAAACCAAACCAAACAAACTAGATACACTCAGCTGGGGAGATGGTGCTGTTGGTAAAGTGCTGCAAACATTGCAAGCATTTAAATTTGGACCCCACCATTTTATCTACCCAGTCACCTCACCTGCCCTGGAGATTATTTTTGTTTTGTTTTGTTTTGTTTTTTTCAAGACAGGGTTTCTTTGTGTAGTCCTGGCTGTCCTGGAATTCACTCTGTAGACCAGGCTGACCTCGAACTCAGAAATCCACCTGCCTCTGCCTCCCAAGTGCTGGGATTAAAGGCCTGCGCCACCACGCCCTGCCTCCCTGGAGATTATTTTTAAGTGGGCAAAACTTGATGTAGTCCTTAGCTTAATAGAGGTCCATTAATAACTAAGCAGTGTTTCAAACAAATCCATAATCACAGCCCTGACAGCCCTGAAGCAGCTCAGTGTGTGGCATTAGAAAAACCAGTAAGGGATTTGACCCAGTCATGGAGATGAAGCAGGGCATCCCTGAGAAAGGAGCTGGAGCTGAGATCCCCCAAGAGTTCCTAGTGCGAAGGTTTGGGGTTCCAGGTAGAGGCAACTCATCAAAGGCCTGTAGTGAATGGGGCCGGGGTAGATGAACCATAGAAAACAAGGGGGGTTGTTTCTCACAGAGATAGGAAGGGCCAGCTCATTCAGGAACCCTGCCACAGAGGAGTCTAATGTTTATTGCAAGCTCACTGGAAGCACTGTGAGGTGGTTCATACGCATGATCCCACAAGCGCAGCACTGGTCAGTCAGGCAGAAGAATCAAGAACTTGAGACCAGCCCTGACTACTTAGTGAGACTCTGTTTAAAGAACCAAAAAAGTAATAAACAAAACCCCAGGAGGTGGAGACAGCAGGATGACTCATTGGTGAGCCCAGGAACCGCTCTTAAAGTACAAGAAGAGACTCTACAAAGTTGCAACTGACTTCCCCATGTGTGTCTCCCCACCCCCAACTCACACACAAATAACAATAACTTATTTAATAAAAGGAGCGGTAGGGGAGCTACTGGGACAGGTTCAGCAGGTAGGGGACATAACCAGATTATCAAGACTGTCACCTGGAAAAGGTCTTGGAGAAAAAGCGGCAGTGGAACTTGCTGTAGAAACGGGTCCTAGTGACGAGATGCTGGGGACTTGGCTCACTGCGTGATGGAAACCAAGAGATGGACAGAGGAAGCGGAAAAGCTCACTGGTCATGGGAAATGGAAAAAGGATCAACGACGATTCCAAACCTTCCAGGTCCAATCCCACAGACACTGGTATTCGTGTACAAGAAATGTCACACAGAGAACCATTCACTCACTGTACAGGACTCGAGCTCAGGAGATGGGTCTAACCCATAGCCAGGGAGAGTGGACAGCGCAGCGGTACTTCTTAGAGGCAGCTGCGGGCAGGAGCCCCAGGGTGGCTCCCCTGGCACAGCGGGCCTTTTCCGGAAAGTCCTGGGGCAAAGGCTGCTTCCAGTGAACTGGCTGGACCTGAAAGGAGGCTGGCTCAAGGTCTGATTTCCTGGTTTCCTTGCCAGAAAACTTAGGAATGTCCGGTCTATTCAAGGCTCCGAGCGTCTCTGAGGAGATGGGAGGTGGAGGCAGGGACCCACCCCATCCAGAGAAACCTCCTTTTCCCTAATGCTGCGTTTTTCCCAACAGGGTCAGCCAAAGCAGAGCCAGGAGGCCACAAAACGTTCTTGACTCCTCCTCCAGCCGCCAACGTTCCTGAACCCTGTCTCTCTTACAACACCTCCCTCAACCCCTACACACTTTCTGTACCAAGATACCCTAGGCTCACTAGTCCCCTGAGACACTCTCAAAAGAGCTTTCGCGGTGACTAACCCCTTGGCGGATACCCTGACCTCTCCATTAACGGGCATCTGGCTCCCCCTGGTGGTCAAATGAGCATGTACCGCTGGAAGAATTGACTCTGTGGCCTCCCAGCTTTTTGCCAGGATATTTTAGACTGGTACCCTGATTTTGTTCGCTAATAGAACTGGGTGCCACAGTGAAACCCTGTAATCCCAACATTCAGGTGAAATCTGAGATACTGCTCAGCCTAGACTACANAGTAAAACTTTTCATTTTTATTATTTTTTTTAATTTTATTTTGAGACAGGGTCTCTTGTGACCCCAGACTCCTCAAACTCACTTTGTAACAGGATGACCTTGACTTTCTTCTGATCTGCCTGCCTCTAACTCTACCTGTAGGTGGTTCTTCTACTTTGTGGGTTCCTTTATTTTCTCACCTTTTACCCCACCCCCACCCCCATCTCACCCCTATCACTAGATAAAAGAGAAACAAGGACTGAGGGGAGAGAGGATTTAGAAGAATCCCTGAATCTAATTTCTTTCTTTTTGTTCCTTCTTTGACCGTGGCTACTAACAAACTGCAAACAATGACCTAAACTAANAGCTACATCCCTATCCTTGAGACCCCNCCTTTAGCTGGCGAGAGAGCTCAGTGGTTAAGACCACTGGCTATACTTCCAGAGAACCCAGTTTCAACTCCCAGACCAGGGGTTCCCACTGCCCCTCTGGCATCCTCAGNNGCTGCATGCCCATGGCGCGCAGACAGGCATACATGGAGGAGGCAAAATACCCACACACANAAAGTAAACAGGATTTTAAANTTTTGGAAAAGAGGAGTAGGAGCTGTGAGATGGCTTAGTGGGTAAAGGTGCTTGCTGCCAAGCTTGATGACCTGAGTTTGATCCCTGGAACCACAGGACAGAAGGAGGAGCATGACTCTGACTCTGGCAGGTTGTTCTCTGACCTCCAATGTGTGCTGTGGCATCGGTGCATCTGTAAATAAATGTCTGTTTAAAAGGGGTNATACATTGTTCTCTGAGATGANCTCAAAGTCTAGTAAAGAATGCTCAGAGCCGGGTATGGGGAGCACTTGGGAGGCAAAGGCAGGTGGATAGCTAATTCTGAGGCCAGCCTGGGCTACAGAGTGAGTTCCAGGACACCAGGGCTACCCTGAGAAACCCTGTCTTGAAAAACCCAAACTATTCAACCAACCAACCAACCAAAAATAATCAATCAAATAACCAAGCAAACAAAACCAATCAACCAAACAACCACAGGAAGGAGACACACACATTACATCAAATCAATTAGAAAGCGCTCTAGAAAGCCGGGCATGGTGGCGCACGCCTTTAATCCCAGCACTCGGGAGGCAGAGAAACCCTGTCTCCAAAAACAAAAAACAAAAAAACCAAACAAACAAAAAAGAAGAAAAAATCTAAGCCGGGCGTGGTGGCACATGCCTTTAATCCCAGCACTTGGGAGGCAGAGGCAGGCGGACTTCTGAGTTCGAGGCCAGCCTGGTCTACAAAGTGAGTTCCAGGACAACCAGGACTATACAGAGAAACCCTGTCTCGAAAAACCAAAAAAGAAAAAAGAAAAAAGAAAAAAGAAAAAGAAAAAGAAAAATCCAAATGCAGTGTCTATAAATTTCAGAACTCCGGGGAGTCAGACCGGATTAGTAAAGCACCTCTGATCCAACCAGGTGGGCTAGAGTTACTACTTCAAATAGTAAGCGACCCCTGTCAGCAACATCATGGGAGGACATGAAGAAGGGGTCTGTGGAGAGAGCAGACCAAAGCCTTCCAGATTGTAAGCAGTGTCAAAGCAGCGGGCTGTCCCTTAGAAATGATTCACCTCAAGCAAAACGCAAAAAGAACAAAAAGAAAAAAGAGTACTTGAATGAAGATGTGAATGGATTCATGGAGTACCTGAAGCAGAACTCATAGGTGCTTCACAATGGACAACTGATAGCAGCCGACAGCTGGGAAGTGAGGGAAGAAATTGCAGTGTCCTTAAAGAGGGACAATCGATGGGAAGGAAGGCAGCTAAAGAGACAGGCGGCAAAGAAGAATGCAATGATGTGTTTCCATTGTCGACAGCCTGGCTGCGGAATTGCTGACTGCCCAGCTGTACTAGAGAGTCAGGATATGGGCACTGGCATTTGTTACCGCTGTGGGTCCACGGAGCACGAGATGAGCAAGTGCAGAGCTAATGTGGACCCCGCGCTTGGGGAATTTCCTTTTGCAAAATGTTTTGTCTGCGGAGAAATGGGACACCTGTCCAGCTCCTGCCCCGATCAAACCAAAGGAGTCTGTGCGGATGGTGGCGGCTGTAAGCTCTGTGGCTCTGCGGAACATTTTAAGAAAGACTGCCCTGAAAATCAGAACTCAGATCGGATCATCACGGTTGGTCGCTGGGCAAAGGGAATGAGTGCAGACTGTGAAGAGGTGCTGGATGTGCCCAAACTGCAGAAACCTAAAACCGAAGTACCCAAAGTTGTTAAATTTTGATAAGAATTGGTACAGTTGTTACTTACCACCTCAAGGTTACTTTCCTAATTCGGCCTATAGAGACTGAAGCTGGTCACCCGTGGAGGCAAACCTATGCTCTAGACACCACTCTGACCTTGGTGGGGGCAGCTTGTCTACAACCTATCTATCAAGGAGTACAGGGTGATTAATTACATTCTCTAGATGCGTGTGCGCGCGCGCGCGCGTGCGTGTGTGTGTGTGTGTGTGTGTGTGTGTGTGTGTGTGTGGTCTGTCTTTCTATCCCTCATTGCCTGTGTGTCTGTCTGTATTTGAAACAGATTCTATGTAGCCCAGGTTGGCTTCAAACTAATGGCCCTGCTTCAGCATCCAGAGTACCGTGCCTAGGAGCGTATTTTAACAGATGGGACTTAGAAATGACTAAATGCCTCTATACCTGATTATAGCAATCACCACTATAAATGTCAATCATGAATCAAAATTGACCCCTAAACAAAGCACATGCCTTTCAGCTTGTGAATCAAAAAATATTTTGCTATATGCTCTTAATTCAGAGTATTAATTTTTTGTAATAGGAATTTATTTATATGTTGTCATAAAATCTGTAATTCTTAGTACTGAATAAAATTATATCAGCTGTTAAAAAAATTTTTTTCAGAACTCCAAAGGCGAGACTGGAGGTAGAGACAGAATTTCCTAGAAACCTCCAAGCCAGCTGTCTGGAAAGCAGATCACAATAGCAGGAATGGAAGAGGCCCTAGCTTAACCTTTATCCTGTACTGTGTAATGCACTTGCACTCTTTCACACATAAGTAAATACTTTTTTTTTCACGGCTTAAATATACTTTTTTTGAGATAGGTTTTTAATGTATATTCATGGCTGGCCTAATGCACTGATATCCATTTGCCTTTGCCTCACAAGTGCTGGGATTAAAGCTGTGTGCTGCCATGCTGAGTACAAATAAATATTTTTTAAAAATAGAAATATGGTTAATGAGAAGGCTCAGCCAACAAAGATGAGCCATGAAGCCCCGCGACCTGAGTTCTATCCCCAGGACCCCAGAAAGGTGAAAGCAGAGCTTTGACTCCATAAATTGTCCTCTGACCTCCACATGCACGCCTTGGCAAGCACACCCATGTGTGCGCGCATGCACACAAGTCAAATGAGGGTTAGAAAGTTTAGGGCCCTGGATACTCTTCTAGGGAACCTGAGTTGGAGTCCCAGCATCTACATGGCAGCTCACAGTGTCTGGAACGCCTGTTCCAGGGGATCTACTGTCCTCTTCTGCCTCCCTTGGGTACTGCATGCATGTGGTACATAGACGTTGGTGCAAGCAAAACACCCATAAGCTTAAAATTTAAACATTGCAGAGGCAAGCAGATCTCTCTCTGTGAGTTTGAGGCCAGCCTAGTCTACAAAGAGTGTCCTGGACAGTCAGGAATACACATAGAAACCCCGTTCTGAAAAACAGACAAAAATTTAAAGATTTAAGTGAGAAAAATAAAATAAAATAAAAAGATCCTCTAAGGTTGTCCTTACCCCATTGTAAGCAGTGTCAGATATATCCCCTGTGTCCCCACCTATAGCCACCAGAAAAAAAAAAGAGACCAGGAACCATGGGAAAGGATTGATGGCTCCTCACCAGGGCTGCCAAGCTAAACACATTAAAATAAGGGCCCCAGGCCAACATGCTGGCACACAGATGCAGTCCTGGTGTGCAGAGGGCTGAGGAGAATCTTCAGGAAAATTTCAGATTCAAGGCCAATGTAGACTGCTCTAGCTACCCTCGAACTTGCTTTGTAGACCAGGCTAGCCTCAATCTCAAAGATATCTACCTGCCTCTTTCTCCCACCAAAGTGCCAAAATAAAAGAGATGAGGGTTCCCATGCCTGGGCTGGCTGGCTTTCTCTCTCTCTTTTTCTTTCTTTCTTTCTTTCTTTCTTTCTTTCTTTCTTTCTTTCTTTCTTTCTTTCTTTCTCTCTTTCTTCACAGAGGTTCTTGTACCTCAGGCTGGCCTTGAACTTTATTATTTACTTATTTAAGGATTTATGCCGGGCAGTGGTGGCGCACGCCTTTAATCCCAGCACTTGGGAGGCAGAGACAGGCGGATTTCTGAGTTCAAGGCTAGCCTGGTCTACAAAGTGAGTTCCAGGACAGCCAGGACTATACAGAGAAACCCTGTCTCNAAAAAAAAAAAAAAAAAAAAGGATTTATTTATTTGGCTAGAGAGCTGACTCAGCGCTTAAGAGCACTGACGGCTCTTCTAGAGGTCCTAAGTTCAACTCCCAGCAACCACGTGGTGGCCCACAACCATCTGTAATGGGATCTGATGTCTCCTTCTGGTGTGTCTGAAGACAGTGACAGTGTAGTTACATAAAACAAACAAATAAATCTTATTTTCTATTTTTCTTTAATGTATATGAGTACATTATAGCTGTCTTCATATACACCAGAAGAGGGCATCAGATCCCATTACAGATGTGACTGCTGGGATTTGAACTCAGGACATCTGGAAGAGCAGTCAGTGCTCTTACCCACGGAACCATCTCTCCAGCCTGGCCCTGGCCTTCACATTTTCAAGCTTCTGGAGTGCTGAGATAGACATGTACCACCATGGGCGGAGACATACTGTACTAAAGGACTCTAAACTGAGCATGGTGGTTCCTGCCTTTAATCTCAGAACTGGGGAGGCAAAGGCAGGCTAATCTCTGGGAGTTTGAGGACAACCCAGTCTAGACTGTAAGTTCTGGATCATAAAAGGAGTACACAGTGAAATTCCCATCTCAAAAAAAAATCATTTGCTGCTTTCTTGACATCAAACCAGACAGGGCTAGCTAGCATCCTCCATATTATTATTTGAATAAGATTGAACTTTGAATGAAAAAGGTAAAAACAGGGGAACGGGCTAGTGAGGTAAACGGAGAAGGGTAAAGACAGAGGCCTGGGCACTACTGGGTTGCTGGGCCCGTGGCGCCGGCAAGATGGGCAAGTGTCGTGGTCTCCGTACTGCCCAGAAGCTCCGCGGTCACCGACGGGACCAGAAGTGGCATGATAAACAGTACAAGAAAGCCCACTTGGGCATAGTCCTGAAGGCCAATCCGTTTGGGGGTGCCTCTCACGCAAAGGGAATTGTGCTGGAAAAAGTAGGGGTTGAGGTCAAACAGCCGAATTCTGCCATCAGAAAGTGTGTCAGGGTGCAGCTCATTAAGAACGGCAAGAAGATCACAGCGTTCGTGCCCAATGATGGCTGCCTGAACTTCACTGAGGAAAACGATGAAGTTCTGGTTGCTGGATTTGGTCGAAAAGGTCATGCTGTAGGTGATATTCCTAGAGTCCGCTTTAAGGTGGTTAAAGTAGCCAATGTTTCTCTTTTGGCTCTGTACAAAGGCAAGAAAAAAGGCCAAGATCATAAAATTTGACAATGGGGGCTGGTGAGATGGCTCAGTGGGTAAGAGCACCCGACTGCTCTTCTGAAGGTCTAGAGTTCAAATCCCAGCAACCACGTGGTGGCTCACAACCATCTGTAACAAGATCTGACTCCCTCTTCTGGAGTGTCTGAGGACAGCTACAGTGTACTTAAATAAAAAAAAAAAATTGACAATGGAAACACAGTAATAAATTTTCATATTCTGAAGAAAAAAAAAGATTGAACTTTGAAAGTCCGTAGGAGCTAAGGTATAGCCTAGTTGTGGAATGTGTACAGTGCTGGTTGCAGGAACCGGCCTTGCTGAATACTTGCCCCTGGACTGCACTAGCCTAGCACACAGTATCCTAAGCCGCTAGGGGCTGTGAGGCAAGAGGTCTGCCAGGGGTAGAGCAGGAAGCTCTGAAGGCCTGGCCCTGCTCTTAGGAACTGGCCATTAGGCTGGGTATAAGTCCTGGAATTCAATACGTAAAACCATGTCCTGGCTCTGGACGCTGCACTCTGGGTTCTGAAAACTAGACCCAGGGCAGAGGTCCTAAAAGTTCCTAGGCTCAGGGGCGGTCATGAGTTTTATGTCAGTTGGTACCCAGGGTGAGGCCAAGATGGAGGAGCTGCCTGGTCCTCAGTTGTTTTATAATATATATATATATATATATATATATATATATATATATATATATTATAATATATAATTATATATAATATATAATAGCTATATATTATAATGTGCGTGCATGGGCACATGGGTGCCTGTGTGTGCGATCAATGGCAAGGTGGAAAGGGCATGGAAGGTTAGATACATAGACTTTGTCCTGGGCCCTGGGATTGAAAGCCTAGCTAGCAGCTCCAGGCCTCTCAGAGGCCCCTCACAGTTAGGAAGGATGGGGTGGGTTCCCCGTCTTTTTTTTTTTTTTTCCGAGACAGGGTTTCTCTGTGTAGCCTTGGCTGTCCTGGAACTCACTCTGCAGACCAGGCTGGCCTCAAATTCAGAAATCTGCCTGCCTTTGCCTCCTGAATGCTGGGATTAAAGGCGTACGCCACCACTGCCCCGCTACTTTTTTGGTTTTTCAAGCGAGGGCTTCTGTGGCTGTCCTGGAACTCACCCTGTAGACCAAGCTGGCCTCAAACTCACAGAAATCTGTCTGTGTCTACCTCTCCAATACCAGGAGTGTTCAGGGAAGCAGGCTGGCTTTGAACTCAGTGATCTGCCTGCCTCTGCCTCTCCAGTGCTGGGCTTAGAGACATGTGCCACCACCACCTTGCCTGAAGCATCTATTTTCATTCCACCTAGAAAGTATAATGGTGTGTTCTGTGATGCACTAAGGCATGCCCTTTGAGAGAAGAAAGATGAGATGAGGCCTGGGGTGTGTGTATGGGGTACTTATAGCAACATACGTATAGTTTGTTTGTTGGCTTGTTTTTTGTTACATCACTCCATTCCTCTGAAACACAGAGTATAGCCATCCCTGCAGTTATCCAGCCTAAACTACTTGGGGAAGGGCTGTAATTGTCAACCAGCTCCATCCTTCTAGATCTACTTGGCCTAGTCTCCATCTTTTTATTTGTTTTGGTATTTTTTGAGACTGAATTGTCCTAAGTAGCCCTGGCCAACGGGAACTCCCTCTACAGACCAGGCTGGCCTTGAACTCAGCCTCTGTCTCTGCCTCCCGAGCGCTAGGATTAAAGGTGTGGGCCACCACGCCCGGCTAGATTTATTTTATTATTTTATTTCTATGAGTGTTTTGCTAGCTTGTGTACCGTGCTCCATGTGCATGCCCAGAGCCCTCGGAGATCAGAAGAGGGCACTGGATCCCCTAGGTCTGGAGTGAGCCACCATAGGGGTGATGGGAGTCAATTCTGGGTCCTCTGCAAGAACAACAAAAGCTCTTCATCACTGAGCCATCTCTTCAGATCCTTAGTTTTTCCAAAATACTTAGTTTTATTTTACGTGTTCGTGTGGTTTGCCTTCATGTATGCCTGTGCACCAAATATGTGCCTGATGTCCATGTAGGTCATGATTACAGTCGTTTGCTGTGACTCCCAAGGCAACCAGTATTACTGCCTGGGTACCCACTTCCTCCTGCAAACAGAAACACCCAGAGGCCCACCAGAGGTCCTGGAAGATGTCAGAGGGAGCCTTGAACGTCTATCGCCCTCAGAAGGAAGCTGCCCCTTCCTCTTAAACTTCTACATGGCTGATTGTAACTGGTGAAAAACTTCAACCATTGATGAGGGTTGGAATGCTGCAGTCCAGGTCTAGTTCAATTACCTTGAGCTGTCTTTAGTCCCTTAAGTAGCCTTTCCTTGCTCACCTCTATGTCTGACCTAATTGCTGTCCAGTGACTACCAGACAAAACATTCAGAAATGTATCAACCTAACACAGCCCTCTTTTCGCTGATTAAAAGGCTAACAGTGTCCTCGGATAGCATCAGAGTCCTATAGCTGATATGCCCCTGTTTTTCTGTAACTGCATACGTAATATTTCCACCAATGTATTTTTTGTTTTGTTTTGTTTTGTTTTTTTTTTTTGTTTTGTTTTGAAATAAGGTTTCTCTGTGTAGCCCTGGCTGTCCTGGAACTCACTCTGTAGACCAGGCTGGGCTTACTCACAGAGATCCTCCTGCCTCTGCCTCAGCAGTGCTGGGATTAAATGCGTCCACCATCACTGCTGGGGCTCCATCAATATATTTCAAAAATCTATTGATTTACAAATTTCTTTCTTCTGTTACTATAAAAACTTCAGGGAGCTGGAGAAATGACTCAGCGGTTAAGAGCATTGACTGCTCTTCNAAAGGTCCTGAGTTCAAATCCCAGAATCCACATGGTGGCTCACAACCATCTGTAATGACATCAGATGCCCTCTTCTGGTGTGTCTGAAGACAGTGACAGTGTAGTCATGTACAGTATACATATAAAGTATACATATAAAATAAATAGATAAATCTTTAAAAAAAACTTCAAACTGTTAACACAGTTAATTTTGTTGTTAATTCTTTGTAACACAGAATTTCCCCATTCATAGTCATATTTGATTCCAGAATAAACTATACCTTACCTGCTTTGGAGAGAGAACGGTTTCTTTTGTGGATAACTAAGCAATGCCTCATGACTCAGGGGTAGAGATAGAGGCAAAGAAAGCTGGACTCACACTGGTTTTCTCAGGTTACTTAATTTAATACCCTCCCCATCTGGAAGCCCTGTGTGGCTCTGGAATAATCCAGCTCAGAGTCTCCTGGAGCCTGGCCTTGGTAAACAATAGCCCTGGCTGGTAGATGTCTTCTAGTGCCTAGCAACTCCTGGTTTTGGCCAGGCCCCTGAGCCTTCAGCAACCTCAGTCCCTACCCCCAGGCAGAAAGGAGAAAACATACCCACATCAAGGAGACCAGAATGCAAATTACAACCACCTTCTGCTGAGAGAGCATGTGTGTGTGTGTGTGTGTGTCTGTGTGTGTGTGTGTGTGTGTCTGTGTGTGTGTGTGTGTGTCTGTGTGCACGCACATGCTGGCAAGAGGTCCCCTGACCTGCTAGCCTATGACAGGACTTGCATATTCTATACCAAGAACCAGTAAGCCTTTTCTGTAAGGTGCCAACAAGTCAATATTGTAGGCTTGCAGACCATAGAACCTTTGGTAAGTCCTTGACTCTTCATGGACACACACAAGCAAATACATGGAGGGTGGCTATTTATTTATTTATTTATTTATTGACAGGCTCTTTCTAACATAGCCCTGGCTGTCCTGGAGCTTTGTAGACCAGGCTAACCTCAAAATGCAGAGATTTGCCTGACTCTGCCTCTTGGTTGCTGAGATTACCCCTGCCAGCCATGCAGTAATTTCTTAAACAGCAAAAAAAGTAACATGGGGCTAGAGAGATGGCTCAGTGGTTAAGAGCACTGACTGCTCTTCCAAAGGTCCTGAGTTCAATTCCCAGCAACCACATGGTGGCTCACAACATCTGTAATGGAATCTGATGCTCTCTTCTGATATGTCTGAAGACAGCTACAGTGTACTCATATAAATCTTAAAAAAAAAAAAAAGATGGATAGTTTAAGTCTCCTTTTTCAAAGACTTATATGTTTATATATTTGTGTGAGTGTAAGATATATATGAGTAGAACCGAGCGTGGTGGCACACGCCTTTAATCCCAGCACTTGGGAGGCAGAGGCAGGAGGATTTCTGAGTTCGTGGCCAGCCTGGTCTACAAAGTGAGTTCCAGGACAGCCAGGACTATACAGAGAAACTATGTCTCGAAAAATCTAAATAAATAAATAAATAAATAAATAATAAATAAATAAATAAATAAACAAACACTATTAATCACTGAACCGTTCTCATCTGGCCCCTGGAATTTTTTGTTATTGTTGTTTTTTCAAGACAGGGTTTTCCTGTGTAATCCTGCCTGTCTTGTGTTGCGGTAAATATTTAAAAGTTGGTCTATGCTCCTGGCAGGTGTGTGTGGGGCTCTGCACTTACTCAAGAGCTCTGGATTCACGAATGAAAGACACACACACACACACACACACACACACACACACAGCGCTATTTTTAATATGCCTTACTAGCTCAATGGCTCAGCAATTCCTGAACCTCTACATTGCTAACACCTCTCACTGATATTCCTGAGCTAATATTTACTAAATCTGTATTTTGTCTCGGCTACCCCGGACCCAATGGGGGAGTGGCTTCTGGGGCTGCTTCCCTGATTCTTACAGGTCGCAGGGCTCTGAAGTCTGATCACTCTGGTTCCCTGTCATAGTGCTTCTGCTCCTTCTCTCCTCTGTGTTTCTTGCCCAGGCATCCTAAAAGTCCCACCTCTGTTCCCCTGTCCAGCCATTGGCCATTGACTCTTTATTGACCTATCAAAAAACCAATTGCTGGCAGGGACCTGCAGTGGATTTCCATGTTTTTTTTTTTTTGTTTGTTTTTTTTGTTTTTTTTCGAGACAGGGTTTCTCTGTGTAGCCCTGGTTGTCCTGGAACTCACTCTGTAGATCAGGCTGGCCTAGAACTCAGAGATCCGCCTGCCTCTGCCTGCCTCTCCCCTAAGTGCTGTACTGGGACTAAAGGTATGTACCATCATACCTGGCCATGAACTAGGGTTTTGGTTTGTTTGTTTGTTTGTTTTGTTTTTTCCAGACAGGGTTTCTCTGTATAGCCCTGGCTGTCCTGTCCTTCCTGGAACTCACTCTGTAGACCAGGCTGGCCTCGAACTCAGAAATCCGCCTGCCTCTGCCTCCCGAGTGCCGGGATTAAAGGCGTGCGCCACCAGCCTGGCTACAAACTAGTATTCTTTAAAAACATTTTTCTTTCAGGTTGGAGTGGTGGCTCAGTGCTTAAGAGTGCTTGTTGTTCTTACAGAGGACATGGTATGGATGGCCAGCATCCACATGGTGGCTCACAGTGGCCTCTGACTCCAGTTTCAGGAGAAGCTGGTTCCCTTTCCAGATGTCTTCAGTCACACAGATACATATGCAAACAAATCATGCACACACATGAAATCAGTCACACAGATACATATACAAACAAAACGTGCTTACACATGAAATAAATAAGCTTAAAATTAAAAAAAAAAAACCAAGCTTATATGTATATGAGAGGGAGAGAGAGCCTGTGATTAAGTATGTGTTGCGTGGAGGTCTAAGTACAACTTGCAGGATACATTTTTCTCTATGTCTGGACTGTCCTGACCCGCTCGATCCCAGATAATGACCCAGGCCTTTGTCAACAACCTCCCAGGTGGCTCTTACACAACTAATTCTAGTCCATGTCTGTCAGTTTGTTACATGGTCCGTTACCTCAATGAGTCTGGCTACACCTGACTTCCTCCACGTCCCACTGGCAAATTCCCCAGTGCCTGATTATTCCCACAGTCCGTATCTCTGCCCAGAAGTCCTGCCTTCCCTAGTTATAGGCTGTCAGCTTTTTATTAAAGCCAATCATAAGGCTGGAGAGATGACTCAGAGGTTCAGAACATTGGCTGTTCTTCCAGAGGTTCTGAGTTTAATTCTTAGCAACTACAAGGTGGCTCACAACCATCTGTAATGGTGTCCAATGCCCTCTTCTGGGGTGTCTGAAGAGAGGGACAGTGTACTCACATACATAAAATAAATAAATTCTTTAAAAAAAAAAAGTGCCAATCAGAGAATGCCTTAGGTAATGAGGAATGACAGAAAGACACCTTCACACACTGTACAAAAATGTTATACCGACATTTCTTCTTCCTTTTTTTTTTTTTAAAGATTTTATTTACTTATTATATGTAAGTACACTGTAGCTGTCTTCAGACACTCCAGAAGAGGGAGTCAGATCTCATTAAGGATGGTTTGAGCCACCATGTGGTTGCTGGGATTTGAACTCTGCACCTTTGGAAGAGCACTCGGGTGCTCTTAGCCGCTGAGCCATCTCACCAGCCCAACATTTCTTCTTCTACATTGTAGATCTTGGGGATTAACTCAGGTTGTCAAGTTTGGTCTCGAGTGCCTTTATCTACTGAGCCACCTCAGGTTCTGCTTCAATCACAATCCTCTTGATTTATAGTTCCCTTGATTTATTGAGGCAGAGCCTCTCAACTGACCCCAGAACTTAAAGAAAAAGCCTGGCATGTAGGTGGGTTATGAGATTGAAATTCAGGTCTCATGTTTGGATGGCTAGCACTTTTAACCACTGAGCTACCTCCCCAGCCTGCCATGACATGTCCTTTTGAGTTTTCTTTAGCTACTTAAAAACGTAAAAGCCATCTTAAGTTATCGCTGAATGAAATGGGAGATGGGCTAGTGTTGCCTCGTAGCCTGCATGTGGTCACTGTTCTATGCTATCAAGGCATATCATTTCCTGTATTTCACTTACAGAGTAGCAGTTATACTTGTGATAGGATTCTATTATTATTATTATTATTATTATTATTACTACTACTACTACTACTACTACTATTAGTTTTTGAGACATGGTTTCTCTGTGTAGCTCTGGCTTTGCTGAAACTTGCTCTGTAGACCAAGCTAGCCTTGAACTCACAGGAACCTGCCTGCCTCTGCCTCCTGAGTGCTGAATTAAAGATGTGTGCTACCACTGCCAGGCTGTGATAGGATTCTTTTCTTTTCTTTTTTCTTTTTTCTTTTTTTTTTTTAAAGATTTATTTATTTATTTATATATGTAAGTACACTGTAGCTGTCTTCAGACACTCCAGAAGGGGCCGTCAGATCTTGTTACCGGTAGTTGTGAGCCACCATGTGGTTGCTGGGATTTGAACTCAGGACCTTTGGAAGAGCAGTCAGTGCTCTTACCCGCTGAGCCATCTCACCAGCCCCTCTTTTCTTTTTTTTAAAGATTTATTTTACTTATGAGTACATTATAGCTGTCTTCAGACACACCAGAAGAGGGCATCTGATGTCATTACAGATGGTTGTGAGCCACCATGTGGTTGCTGGGACTTGACCTTGGAACCTCTGGAAGAGCAGTTAGTGCTTTTTACCGCTGAGCCTTCTGTCCAGCCCTGTGACAGGATTCTTAATATTGTCTGCCACGTTGGAAGTCAGCTTAGAGAGAAGGGACAGGATTTTTTTGTTTCATTTTTTTCAAAGTTTAGCACATTATATTAAAACATCAATTTTGGGGCTGGTGAGATGGCTCAGCGGGTAAGGGCACCCAACTGCTCTTCCAAAGGTGCAGAGTTCAAATCCCAGCAACCACATGGTGGCTCACAACCATCCTTAACAAGATCTGACTCCCTCTTCTGGAGTGTCTGAA
>NC_034595.1:77266159-77271835 GCF_900095145.1 Mus pahari | reverse complement strand
TTTGAGGCCAGCCTGGTCTACAGAGTGGGTTCCAGGACAGCCAAGGCTATACAGAGAGACCCTGTCTCAAAAAAACCACAAAAAAAAAAAAAAAAAAAAAAAAAAAAGCGCTCTAGAGAAGGGAAGGAAAGTTCAGCTATAGGCAGGCTAAGCTTGACGTTCCTGTGGGAAGTCAGGAAGCATGGTGGCTCCCAGACATTTAGAAATGAGAGTTAAACAGCTCATCACAACAATGGATGTAAAGATGCTGTGAACACACGGGATCAGTGGAGGAGAGAGGGGACTTGATGAGACTGCATGAGAAGAGAGGGTGAGGACCAGACCCCTGCCCTGCGACAGTTTCTGGCCAGAGAAGAGGCAGATGGCACTCATTTAGCTTATCACTGTGTTTGCAGTATTTTGCACTAGGCATGGCATGCAGCAGACACCCAGGAAACCTGTGAACTGAAGTTTAAATGGAAACCCAACTTCTCAAGGGGAATTACAGAGTATGCCGCTCACAGGAAATGCTTCCGAAGTGGGGAAGTGTGAATTAAGTAGAACACTGCTCAGGCCAGAGAGCTTGCGACTGAGCTGAGCTTGGCGACTTTTCTCTCTCGAGAAAAGGTTACCGATGTGCATCTTGTCTGCTTTTGCCTGGTATGTGGGGAAATTCATCTCTGTTGGGGTTGCTCTGGTGCTGCCATTGGTGTTGATACGCATGACAAAAGCTGGCATACATGAGAACTGGCTTGTCTTGGGACAACCAGATCTTGGGGTACAGAATTTAGCATTTAATACCAAACTAGACCAATCCTAACATCTGTTCCCAAAGAGCTCACAGTCTGATGGTGACAAAACCGGTGCTTTAGTAATTACAGGTGTAGTCCCTGAGCAGCACACCGAAGGAAGCAACTGTCTAAATGGCGGCAACTGCTTTCCCATCTCAGCCAGCATGAAGTACCACCACAGCTGGAGCATCAAGTCTCCAGTCTCTGTAAGTAGTCCGGCACTTCAGTCCATGCCACCTCCAGCTGGGAAGATCTTTTTATCCTAATCCATGGGCCCAATACAGGAAAAAGGGTGGGGAAAAAAAAGCCACCAATCCCTGACCTCCCCAAGTTCAGGACTTGAAATCCCACCAATCCTTACTCCGGAAATCTCTGCATGCCCTGAAAAGCCCTGCCCCCCAAATAAATCCGATATATCCTTGTCCTTTGTTCACTTGCCTGCTGTCCACTTCCAGCAGCAGAAACAGCCACTTTTGGAATCTAAGTTCTGTATCCTGAACCCTCCCAATAAATCTCTTTTATGAGATTTGCTGTCTGGTATGACTTTCTCATCGGAAGAAGCCAAGAAGAAAAGCAATGAAAAGAAGCGAAGAAAGATCAGGGCTGAGGCTCCCGAGCTGCAACGCCTCTGCTGAGGAGGCTTCCTCTCAGAGCTGAGCGGTTCCTGGGCTTTCGGAATCCCTGGATACCCTCGCATCCGAACAGGAACATTTTCAATAGATACAACAACAGTACAGAGATCGTTGTAGCTAGTAAATGCGTGACAGAAACGGTGACGTTTGAACACTTTACATGTGCAGGATTCACTAGGGCAAGCAAGTGTAGAGAAAAGCAGCCTGCTGTAAAACCTTTGTGACCATGTGAGAAACAGCCTTGTAGTGACTTACATCTGTAATCTCAGTAGTCGTGAATGAGGCTGAAGCAGAAAGGCTGCCTTGGGTTTAAGGGCCAGCCTGTGCTACCCGGTGATTTCCAGGACAGCTTGGCATACAAAGGGAGAAAGTTACAAAAAAAAAAAAAAAAAAAAAAAAGGAAGAAAACACAAATCCCAGGGTTTCACTTTCCAGGACATTTGTGGTTCAACAGGTACTAATGTACTTCCTGGGCCCATGCTCTTAAAAAACTTCTCTGGGCCAAGTTTGAGGCCAACCTGCTCTACCTAGGGTGTTTCAGGGCAGCCAGGGAATCTGTCTAGAAACCTAGCTCCCCACAAAAAAATCCCCAAACTAAAAACCTCTCTGGGCTCTTATTGCCATTAAATAGGACAGGAGGCGGCTGTGGTCCCCTGAGGTCACACTATCAAAACAACTCCTCTCCATTTTGCGTTGCGTTTTCTGGATTCCGGGTGATCAAGTGCCTTCCTTTGTCGGGGCCTCTCGACAACTCGGTGAGGTACAAATTATGAACCTCACTTTCTACACAAACGATCTGCTCAAGGTCAGAAAGCGGGGGAAGGGTAGGGCACAGAACGAATGCCAAGAGGCCTGGTGGCCACAGAACTAGAGACTTTCCGGGGGACGTAAGCAGAAGACGAGTGGGTGGGGCTCAGGCCCCCCCCTCAGCCCCCGGGAGAGGCCTCTCCAAAATGGTGGGGTCAGTGGCGTCAGCAACGCCCCGGCCCCTTCCGTCCACCTCCCTCCCTCTTCCTCAGGCCACCCAGGCTGGAACGGGGGGGGGAGGGGGAGACGGAGTCGCAACGCAGCCGCCCACGTGACCGCCGATCCTCGGGCGCGTGCCGCCTAGCGGCGGGCCCAACGCTCGCTCTGCCTTGTGGGAAATAGAGTTCGAGAGGACGTCCGGTGAGTCAGGAGAGAGGCACCTAGGACTACATTTCCCAGAAGGTAGCGAACCGAGGCGGTAGCCGCCGTCGTCGGAGAGCGGGGACGCGGGGCGCGCTATCGGGCGGGGGCGAGGTTCGGACCGGTTGTGCCGTTGCGAGACTGCGGCTGTAGTCGTTCCGGCCGGTCAAGGTGAGTGAACGCGGTTGATGGGAGCGAGGACAGCTCAGCTAGTCTCTGTGTACTGGGCTTTTCCTCTTTTCTGGGCGCCGGCTGGGCCCCGGCGAGGGTAAGGCCTAGCGTGCGGCGGCTTCCCCCGCGCTCGGCCCGGGCCTGCTCCAGCGGCTCCTCCCCCTCCCCGCCCTTCTCCGCTTCCCTCCGCTCCGGCCTAGTTCTTCACCAGGCTCCGGCCGCCTTCTCTCTGGAACAGCTTGTACCCTTCTGTGCACTGTGCGGGAACGACGGCTCCCACCACCTCCACCTCCCCCCCCCCATCCTGTTTGGACGAACCTCGTTATTTGAATTTTTTTTCCGGGAACTCTTGAACGCCCTTCCCCCACCAGTCTCCATTGGCCTGGTTCTGTCTTCTAGGGCCCGTGTGGCTGATAGCACACTAAATGTTAATCCTCCCTTCTGTTTCTTTTTTCCTTGTTTGTTCTTTTTTGTTTGTTTGTTTTTTTCCTCTTACCTTGTGGCCCAAAGAGGCCTATTCCAAGTTTATTTCCTATCGGAAAAATAGTTCCCACTTTTCCTTTGGTTGCAAGTGAGGCCGCCTTGCGTTCCTTTGGTGATTGGCGTGTGCCCTGCTGGTGAGAAGCAGTTGTGTCCCACACTTAAAACAACTTTTCTCTATTTTCTTTGCTCTTGTGATTCTTCATGGGTGGAGCGTGGCGGCGGTAGTTGGCGGCAACATTGGTGGCCCAGAAGTTCGAAGCCATCGGTGAGAGCCCTATGTTAACGGGGAGCTTGCTAATTGGATAGAAGCAATATGGCAAGGACGTAATAGGACAGAGCCAAGAAAGACGGCTTTACCAGCTTTTGCGTTTAAATTTCAGTTTTTACTTCCACGTACTTAAGTTTTTTTTTCTTTTTCTAAAATGGCAGTGCACAACCCTGGCTACCTTTAGTGGATTATTGTAAATATTGAAAGAAATTCACTGAAGATTAACCCCTTGTTACCGGGTATGGGAGTTTTCGATTGTGGGTCCTGAGTCGAAAGGCATGTATCAAATTGTCTTTTTTCAGATCTTTCCTAGTTTTGTTTGTGGAAATACTGTCTGTGTGTAGTCAACCCTACTATTTAGACAGCTTAAGTGTATGTATTATTGTGGATAAATGTTAAAGACGGCCGGTGCCTTGAAACTTGTGGAAAAAAGGTCGTTCTTTGCAGTTTTTTAGTTCATTTGCAGATGTGTATCTTGAGTTAATATTAGTACTGAGTGAATCAAAAAAGTAATGCAGCTATTTTGGCATGATTGCTTTTTTTTTTTTTTTTTTTAATTTTTGTTTTTGCCTAAAACAAGGTCCAGGCTGGCCTCTAAACTCTATGTAGCTGATACTGGCCTTGAACTCTTGAGCCTCCTACCTCTACCTTAAAGCAGATTTTACTGGCTTTTGCCCCTACACCAAACTTGTTTTTTTGTGTGTGTTGTTTTTTGAAGACAGGGTCTCACTGTGTATCTCTGGCTGGCCTAAGATCCCAGCCTCCCACTGCCTTCCAAAGGTGAGCCCACCACTCTGGTTTGATTACATTTTGTAAAAAGAACTGGTTGAAGGTTACTGGATGGCTGGATGGCTGGGTGTGGTGGTTCTTGTCTTTAATCTTAACACTCCAAGGCAGTGGTAGGCAGGTTTCTGAGTTCCAGGCCAGCCAGAACTACATAATGAGAACTTGTCTCAGGAGTGGGAGGAGGCGGGAGGCACAGACAGACACAGAGACAGAGACAGAGACAGAGACACACAGAACACACTTAATAAAAATACCATTTGTTTTTCAGTTCTTTTAGTACCCATGTAGGATCTCTAGTTTTAGAGATTGATTTAGTCTGTGGGTAGGCCCTCTCCTGCCTCTGTCTCTTAAGTGTTGGTGACTGCTGAGGTGAACAGTCACACTTAGTAGGATTGGTATTTTAGTCTGCAGACTAAATACAGTTCCGTTAGAAAGGGGTGCTAGTAGTTGTTAGTGCTCCAGTGTTATCTTTGCTATCAAGTGTGGGCACTTTGGAGTTTGGATTAGTTAGTGAGATTATGGATCACACTCCTGGGGGTTAGTTCAGTGATAAAGAGCTTTTTAGAGTACTGGTTTTCCTTATTTCAAAAGAAAGAAAGAAAAACTATGGCGAGGGCTAGGTAGACTGGTGTGCTCTACCCAGGACTTGAGAGACAGAGACAGGTGGATCTCTGAGTTCAAGGTCAGCCTGGTCTACTTAATTCTCTGGCAGCTGGGCCTGTGTATAGATCCTCCCTCCAAAAATCCAAAACTATAGATAATGAAAAGTGACCTGCTTTGAATTGGTTATTTTTTGAATTCGTGTCCAGGATTTGCACAAAAGAGGTATTAGGCTGCCTGAGGAGTGCAACCTAAAGTTTATTTTAGTCGTCCCTCCCCCACCCCGTCCCTCTTGAGACAGGGTCTCTGAGACTAGTTTGTCCTAATGATATCTCAAATACATCAGTCACCATGCTTTTATATAGTTTATATTGGATAGATTTTTAAAATGCTACCTTGCTTCTTTGGAGACTTATCAGATCCTGAATTGAAGGAAATGTAATTGTGCTATGGGTCAAATACTAGATTTTGGTAGGTTGCTTCATGAATATCTAGGGCCAGTGAAGTAGCTGATTTGTCTATGAGTGGGTGAATGATTCAGTAGTGCCTGGTAGCCTACATATTCCCAGCATGTGCTGAGGCCTGGGGAATACAGTGCAGGAATCCTCTGCCTCCTCCTCCTGAGTGCTCGGGCTAGAGAGTGTTACCATACCTGGCCAGAGTTCTTGAGGAGAAAAGTAAGGAACCAGTTTTGTGGGGTATTAAAGAGAGAATACTCAGGTGGAAGGGATAATAATAGTAGGTGCTCAGACGGGAATGGATAGATTTCCTTCTCTCTCTCTCTCTCTCTCTCTCTCTC
>NC_034595.1:77264021-77265980 GCF_900095145.1 Mus pahari | reverse complement strand
ACTCACTCTGTAGACCAGGCTGGCCTCGAACTCAGAAATCCGCCTGCCTCTGCCTCCCGAGTGCTGGGATTAAAGGCGTGTGCCACCACTCCCGGTGGGATTTTTCAGTAGTACAGGTGAAGAGAGGAAAGATTTGTGACTTAGGTTGTAGGAAGTGATTCATATATTAGATCACTCTTGCAGGGCTTGGTGTAATGAAACACTATAGGGAGAAATGAAGAGGCTGATGTACAGTCTAGGCTGGAGATAGCACTTGCCTGGTGTAGCATGATGGCTAGAGGTATAGGTTAGACTTACAGCATAGACTTCAGGGACTAGTTTTATGTTCTCTAGAGTCAAGACAGTACTGCTGTAACACTCAGAGTTCAGGACAGTCAGGGTCTCTGTATGGTTTTCATGCAATGTGCACATTTTTAGAAATTTCTCCATTATAGTTAGAAATATCAAAAAGTTTAGCTCTGTGAGAGACATGTCTTTTCCTGGTTGCTACAGACCTCAGCCCTCACCATAGCCTGATGGGTATCCCTGACATGGAGCAGGATCCTGCTTGTCTGTTTATTGCAGGCATTTTAATTTGCTGTCCCATTCTGCATTTGTAATGCGGGTCTCTGAATGTTCTGTAACTGGGCATGATGGGGCTGGCATGAAGTACCGGCATGATCAGGAGGAGTTCAGAGAGCCTGGCTTACTAGAGACTTACCATTTTGCTTTCTGCAGCCACCTCTTCACTTCAGGAAAAAAGCAATCCTGGTGCCTTATTTTCTTGGTGGCTTTTATTTATTTATTTGGGCTTTATTTACCTTAAATTTTGTTTTCTGAAAATTTTTTCTTTTATTGAAAAAAATTTTTTTCACACTATATCTTGAGCCTTTTGAGACAGGGTCTCTACGAAGCCCTGGTTCTCCTAGAACTCACTTTTTAGAACAGATTGGCCTGCTCGTCTAAGTGCTGGGGTCTAAAACACAGAAGTACTTTGTTTTGGAACTGAAGCAGGAGTTTTGGGAAGGCAGTCCCTTTAAAAAGATAATCATCTGCCCTTGCCTTTTTTTAGCTGACTTATGTTCAAAATCTCCATTTTTGTTTTGCTTTTTTTTTCTTTGTAGCATCTGAAATGTGGTAACTGCACAAGCTTAGTCTGTCCCAGAGGACAGAAGGCCAAACAAAGGGGAAGTCCAAGGAGTTTGGGCTGGTGGTCTAAGGTTTACCAGAGTTTGCCCTGTGTGGTATTGCCTTTAGTTCCAGTGGCTTCTGAGGCTGAGGGTCGTGTTCACTTTTAAGGCCTCTCTGGGTAAATCTGAAGTTAAGTCCTAGTAGCCAAGCATAGCAAGACTGTCTCAAACACAAAAATGTGAGGGGCTCTGGGATGTGGGGAACCCCCCTAGCATCTAGAGGGCCTCGTCAATTTCCAGTACTGTTTAAAACAAAACAAAACAAAAATCCAGGAATTAATTGAATTTTGTTGTTGTTTTGTTCGAGAAAGTTTATCTATGTAGCCCTCACTGTCCTGGCTCTGTAGACCAGACCAGGCTGGCCTCAAATTCAGAGGTCTGCCACCCTTCTGAGCCCTGGGGTTAAAGGTGTGAGTCCCTACTACCAAGCTACACTGCTCTTTATTAAGATGAGAGAAATGACTGGACAGGTAAGCTATAGACTTGGAAGGAAGGGGGGTGGTGAATGGAAAGACACACAGTGTCATTTGTGAGTGACCACACAGAGAAGGAGTGGTTAGCTTCTATGAAAGAAAAGTGGGCAAACTCAGAGTGATGGTAACTCTGTAAGTGATGCTGAGAATAATTATTTATATATATAAATAAAAAATTCTCAGCCCAGATGCTGAGATTTTTTTTTTTTTTTTTTTTTTTTTTTTCATGAAGGGTCTTTGTGCAGAAAGCCTGAGGCTTCTGTGCTTCTGTTTGGGCTGCAGCTTTTTTTTTTTGGTTTTGGGTTTTTCTAGACGGT
>NC_034595.1:77240924-77263985 GCF_900095145.1 Mus pahari | reverse complement strand
TTTGGTTTTTCGAGACGGTTTCTCTGTATAGCCCTGGCTGTCCTGGAACTCACTCTGTAGACCAGGCTGGCCTCAAACTCAGAAATTCGCCTGCCTCTGCCTCCTGAGTGCTGGGATTAAAGGCATGCGCCACCATGCCCGGCTGAGAATTTTTTATTTTTAAAATTAATACACATGGGGGCTGGAGAGATGGAGAGTGGTTAAGAGCACTGACTCTTCCAAAAGTCCTGAGTTCAAATCCTAGCAACCACATGGTGGCTCACAAACATCTGTAATGAGATCTGATTCCCTCTTCTGGAGTGCCTAAAGACAGCTACAGTGTACTTACATATAATAAATAAGTCTTTTTTTAAAAAAAAAATTAATACACATCTGTGAAAGCCATTGCTTTGCTTTTAGTAAAAAATTTTTTGAGGCTAATGATTAATAACTGACTTCCTCTATTTTAGTAGAAAGGTTGAGTTATGGAGAATTGATAGAGTAGTTCACTGAGATGAGGGTGTTCCTAAAGTCATTCAGGAAATTTCATTGTGAGAAAGCCAGCATTTTAGGCTTGGCTTTCAGCCTATAGCAGCAAAGATAGTAAAACTAGTATCTTGGGGCCTTTTTTGTTTTTTGTTTTTTCGAGGCAGGGTTTCTCTGTATAGCCCTGGCTGTCTTGGAACTCAACTCTAGATCAGGCTGGCCTTGAACTCAAATCCGCCTGCCTCTGCCTCCCAAGTGCTGGGATTAAAGGCATGTGACACCACTGCCTGGCTATCTTGGAGTCTTAACCAATATTATTGCCAGTGAACCTGATGATCAGAGTTTGATCTAAGTCCCAGATGGAGAATGGAGAGAACTGACTTCTGCAAGTTGTTCTCTGATGTGTGTGGGTGTTTGAGAAACAAAACCTTGAGAACAAATGAGATTCTGCTGATCAGAGAGGTCTGTGCCTTTGGTCCCATCACTCTGCAGGTAGAGAAGTAAGTGGATTTCTAGAGTTCATTGCCATCTTAGGCTATACAGTGAGTCCCAGGCTAGTCAAAGCCAAGCCATGAAAGCCTGTATCTAAAAGAAGGGACCAGAGAGATGACTCAAGAGGTTAAGAGCAGGCACTATTATTGCAGAGGACTCAGGTTAGATTCTCAGTACCTGTGTTTGGTGGCTCACAACTGATTACAACTGCCTCTAAGGGTTTTCCTCTTCTTACAGGGCAAGCACTCTACCATCGTTTCAGCTTGTTTGTTTTAGAGACAGGTTTCTCTATGCAGCCTTGACTGTTCTGGAACAGATCCTCCTGTCTCTTCTGTGCTGGGATTAAATTTACTTCATCAGCTTTTAATAAGCTTTTGAATCCAAATTACTTTGAACTTCTTGGAGAAATGTTTTCATTCCTTGTCTATTTTGAGAATAATAATGGTATTCATTTGACAATTAAGAAATAATGGATAAAATATTGTAAAAATCAATATTTCAATGAAACTTTCCTATAAGAAATTGAAACAGCCACACACTTAACTCATTTCATTTATTAGTCATTCTGGGTCTTTAGTAATAAATGGAAGTAAGGATTTTACTACTTTGTTTGATAGAGGACTAAGTATGCTAGTGGGCCACACTAAAACTTCTCATGCATTAGTCCTGTGCTATATTTAGAGTTAGTTATTACAGTGAATAGTTTTCCAACCAGGGCTGAGCAGTAGCCGTGCAGACCCTTATCCCCAGCACTAGGGGGACAGAGACGGGTCGACCTCTGTGAGTTCAAGTCTGGCCTGCAGATCAGGTTCCAGAATAGCCAGAGCTACAAAGTGAGAGACTGTCTTGGGGGTGGGGCGGTGGGGTGGGGTTAGAAAAAAGATCTGGATTAAAACTGTTTCTTACCACCTCAAAGATCAGATCAGAAGAGGGTCATCCCACTTAAATGACTTAATTGTTTTTAAAAATTCTGGGTTGGAGAGATGGCTCATTAGTTAAGAATAGTTAAGAACACTGACTGCTCTTTCAGAGGGACCCAGGTTTAATTCCCCACACCTACATAGATGGTTGGTGACTTGCTACTAACTCCTGTTTGTGACTGGAGAGACAACATCCTCTAAATACAAAAATACCATTTTAAAAAAGAAAAAAGTCCCTCCCAGGTGTGCTCAGCTGCTGTGCTTTAGTTAATTATATCTGTAGTCAAGTTGATAGCCAGGAATAGCCATCGCACTTGGGCTTTTGATTTTTCTGGCTAAGAATTGTGTGTGATAATAGAGATTGACACATACATGCATCCTGAACACTAGGTAAACAACAAAAAAAAAGTTGTCTGGTTTTCTAAGACATAGACAGTTTTCCCAATCTTGCTTGGTTTCTTTAGTTTTTGTTGTTTTTCTGGGTTTGTTTGTTTGTTTTTTGTTTTTTTGATAGTGTTGTAGTACAGGGTTTCTCTGTGTAGCCCTGGCAGTCCTGGAACTCACTCTGTAGACCAGGCTGGCCCGAACTCAGAGATCCTCCTGCCTCTGCCTCCCAAGTGCTGGGATTACAGACATGCACCACTGCATGTACCACCATGCCCGGCTATTAGGCTAGTCTTGACATCGAGTGCCGTTATATCCCCTCACCAGTTTTTTTTAGATAATTATTTTGCTCACTCTAAACTGACAATTTTCTTGCCTCAGCCTCCTAAACATTGATTCTAGTCAGGTACCACCCCATTCAGTTTAAGAATAAAATTCCATCCGGGTGTGGTGGCGCACACCTTTAATCCCAGCACTTGGGAGGCAGAGGCAGGCGGATTTCTGAGTTCGAGGCCAGCCTGGTCTACAGAGTGAGTTCCAGGACAGCCAAGGCTACACAGAGAAACCCTGTCCCCAAAAAAACAAAAACAAAAACAAAAAAAATAGAGTTCCATTTTAATGTCAGCTCACAGTTAGCATTACTGGCAAAATTGATGGTGGATTGATATTCATCTATTAGTGCTGGTCGTTTGTAATACTTCTTTCCCCTCATCCTTTTTTTTTTTTTTTTTTTTTTTTTTTTTTTTTTTTTTTGATAGTCATTTAACACTGGGAAAACCCATATGCATGCATGCTGGTGCACACATTCACACACCCAGATCTATGTTCATTCTGGTGATTCAAATTCAGGTTCTCACCATTGAATAGCAAACAGTTGGGATAGGGATTTATTTATTTATTTATTTATGACAGTTTCCATTTATAGCCTTGGCTGTCCTGTACTTACTATGTAGACCAGGCTAACCTTAAACCTAGGGTTCTATTTGAAATTTCCTCCCAGGTGCTAGGAATAAAGACAGACATACCACGACTGACTACAGCAAGCACTCTTAATAAATGAACCATCTTTCCGGCCTCTAAAGTAGAATTTTTGTTGTGGGTTTTAAGCAATAATAGAATCTTTAAGGTATAGTAGCCATTTTATCACTTCCTCTCATTGCAGAGTTATACCCTGACTGTAAATTGGAGAAGCCAGTGGTGCTGCTGTTGTTTTTCAGAGGCAGTTCAAGTTGAATCATTGATTCTACTGAGGTAAATGCTTGGTGGTTAAAAAAAAAAATTTTTTTTTTAAAGATTTATTTATTTATTATATGTAAGTACACTGTAGCTGACTTCAGACACTCCAGAAAAGGGTGTCAGATCTTGTTACGGATGATTATGAGCCACCATATGGTTGCTGGGATTTGAACTCAGGACCTTCAGAAGAGCAGTCAGTGCTCTTACCCGCTGAGCCATCTCACCACCCTGGTAAAAAAAAAATCTTAATGACTACACTCATTTTAAGAAACATTTATGTTCAGCCCAGCCAGGGCTTTATAGTGAGTCCCTGTCTCAACACACACACACACACCTTTAATCCCAGCACTTGGGAGGCAGAGGCAGGCAGATTTCTGAGTTCGAGGCCAGCCTGGTCTACAGAGTGAGGACAGCCAGGGATATACAGAGATGCCCTGTCTCGAAAAACCAAAAAAAAAGATAGAGAAATTGAAGTGAGGATGGGGTTTATATATATCTGTATATATATATATATTCTAGCACCCAGGAAGCTGAGGCAGAATGACTAAATTCTGGGGTCAGTTTGGGTTATAGACTATAACCTCTCATCACCACCCCACCCCACGCCCGACAAAAAGGCAGCAGGGGAAACTTTGTTTTGTCAGCCAGAACTAGGAAACTAAATCTGTAAGGCCAGATTGGTTTTTGTTTTCCTTTTTTCTCCTGATTTCTTTGAGATAGGAGCTTTCATAGTTCGAGCTGGCCTTGAACTCTCTTATCTTCCTGCTTCAATCTGTTTTGAGTATAGAATTTTACAGGCATGTCTTGCCAATTCCTGGTTATCCTGAATATTTTTGTTTGTTTGTTCTCTCTCCCTCTTTTCATTTTTTTGTTTTGATTTTCGAACACCTTTTTGTGCTGGTTTCTTGAGCAAAGAAAGCACAAGAAAGTTGGGTAGCAAGTACAGCTCCAAAAGATTATACTATTGCTTTGGGGCTGGAGAGATGGCTCAGTGGTTAAGAGTACTTACTGTTCTTTGTAGAGAACTAGGGTTTGGTTTCCAGTACCCATATGGGGTCTCATAATTATTTGTAACTCCAATTTGAGATACATGTGGTGCATATACATACGCAGACAAAAATAAAATAAAACAAAGCCCCACAAAATAAATCTTAGAAAAAGACTTTACAAATTCAAACTGCTGGAATTAAGCCTGTATCTTAGTGTTAGAGCACATATCTAGCACATACAGATCTTTCACCCCCAGGGTTACAACAAAAGCAAGACCTGCTTGGGAAGGAAGGGAAGACCAGTACAGAGGTACAGAAATTAGATAAGGACAAAATATAATTGGACCAGCTAATAGTATGATTGAGATGTTAACAAACATAATACATAAAGTGATAAAAAAAATTAATGTAACAAAATACATTCATCCTAGATACAGTAGTACATGCCTGTTAATCCAAGCATTTGGAAGGTGGGATCAGGCAGAACCAAGCTCTTCAAAGCTTCAGCTAGATAAATTAGACCAGTGTCAGAGAGCCAGCATAAAAATCAACAAACACAAAAATAAAAGATGTAAAATTGTCTTTTCTATTGCCATGACAAATCACCATGACAAATGCAACTTAAAAAATGAGTTTGGTCCCAGCACTCAGGAGGCAGAGGCAGGTGGATTTCTGAGTTCGAGGCCAGCCTGGTCTACAGAGTGAGTACCAGGACAGCCAGGGCTAAACAGAAACCCTGTCTCGAAAAACAAAACAAAAACAAACAAACAAAAAAATATGAGTTTGGGGTTCACAGGTTCCACAGGATTTAGAGTACATTCCATGATTATCGTGGTGGGGAACATTGTAGGAAGCAAGCAAGAAAACAGGTATGGCACTGGAACAGTAGCTGAGAGCTCATATCTAGATCCACAAACAGTAAACTGAGAGAGAGACACAAACACTGGGCGGGACTCAGGCTTTTAAAACTTTAAAGTCCAGTCCAACTGACACTTCCTGCAACAAGGCCATGCATTCCTAATCTTTCAATAGTTCCACCAGCTGGGAACCAAATGTTCAAATTGCCTGTGGTGCCCATTCTCATTCAAGCTGTATTACCTTTCCTAATACAGTTGTGATTAGGCTTTGTATAAAACCCCACTGAAATGAATGGCTATGTATATCAGTGTTCAGGGAATGACTATATACTGTAGACACCATGACCTAACCAGCCTTTGGAATATTTCACTTCAGCCTCCCCAAAGGCTGGGTTTCTGGGTTTGTACCACTGAGCCTGAATCTAGTACTAGTTTTATTTAAGAAAACATGGAGAACAGGGCAGTGGTGGCACAGGCCTTTAATCCCAGCACTTGGGAGGCAGAGGCAGATTTCTGAGTGCAAGGCCAGCCTGGTCTACAGGGTGAGTTCCAGGACAGCCAGGGCTACACAAAGAAACCCTGTCTCAAAAAAACCAAAATCAAAAAAAAAAAAAAATAAACAAACAACAAAAAAAACCAATTGTAGGCACCCATGCAGTAAGTGCACATAATGAATTTTTTTAAATGGCTAATATAACAATTGTCTGCCAAGTTAGTTTAATAATGAAAATTGGAAGGATACCATAGAACATTAGTTAAATCAGAAAAGCTCAGCTTTTTTTAGAAGTGAGGAAATACTCCCCGTGGTAATGCATACTCATTTAAAATGCATACTGAAATTATCATCACTCTCTGAGGGACAGAAAGGAGCCTCTGGGGTGAGTCAAAGATTGTTTAAACTACCAGCTCAGTAGTTCATTCTCTTTCTCTACTGATGAAAAATTAATTGCGTAGGTGATCATATATCATAGTAGACCCTTTATTTTGAATAAATTCTCGAGAGATAGCACAAGTTGTTTACATTGGGGATATTATAAGGGAAGTTGTAATGAATGTCTTTTCTTTTTTTTCTTGCTTTTGCGCCCCTCCCCCCCTTGGGTTTTTTGAGACAGGGTTTCTCTGTGTAGCTCTGGCTGTCCTGGAACTCACTCTGTAGACCAGGCTGGCATCGAACTCAGAAATCCGCCTGCCTCTGCCTCCCAGGTGCTGGGATTAAACCACTGCCCAGCAGCTTTTGGCTTTTTGAGACAGGGTTTCTCTGTGTGGCCCTGGCTGTCCTGGAAATTTCTTTGTAGACCAGGATAACCTTGAATTCACAGTGATCCATCTGCCTCCTAAGTGCTGGGATTCACAGTGTGGGTTACTGCCGCCATCAATGTTTTTGGCCTGTCTTAGTAATATGGGTCTTTTCTTTTAGTGTATTTCTTCAGTGTAATACTAGTCAGTCTAGCCAGTAAAGAACATAGCAGTTTACTTTGTATAAGAAGATATATGATCATTTATTACTTAAATAAGTAAGTCACAATAAAAATAAGATCTCTGAAATTCAAGGAAGTTTCTAAGTATGCCCTCTAGCCACCCTAGAACAAAACATAATTTAAGATGTACTGGGTCCCAGGGACTGGAGAGATGACTCTGGTTTAGAGTTTCTGTTGCTCTTGCAGGGAACCTGGGTTTGATTCCTAGCACCCACTTGGTGGCTCACTGCCATCTGTAATTCTAGTTCCAGGGAACCCAATGCCTTCTTCTGCTCTTGGCCTCCACAGGCACTAGGCATGCACATGGTGCACAGACATAGTAGGCAGAACACCCACACATACAGAAAAGTTAATTTTAAAAAAAAAACAAAACACACACAACTTATTGCTTTTGCATAAGAAGATCTGGGTCCAGTTCTCAATTCCCACATAGCAACTCATAACCATATATAACTCCAGTTTTAGGGGATCTTATACCTTCTGGCATCCAGGGGAGCCAGACATTCATTGGATTCATAAACATATACAAAGGCAAAACAAAAACACTTAAAAAAAACCCTTAAAAATGTATTATGAGGGTACCTATTTTATTTAAATTGAACTAACTTGTATGTCATTTACTATTTCTTTTGAATGGAGCAAGAAACAGTGATTCTCAGCTTCCTTTGTTTTTAAACATGGGTTTCTGGGGTTAAAAGTCAGGTTCTCCTTCTTAAAAGGCAAAACACTTTATTGACTAAGCAATACCTCTTGCTCCGGTTATTTTCTTTTGTGTAGTGACAATTTTGGAATTTTGGTTTCTTTAAAAAAACACAGAAGTATTTTTAAGAATATGTTTTTGTTTTAATCCCTAGTGTGGAAATATGGGACTGCTTTGCAGCAGCTGATGTGGTTTTGCCAGCTATAGGTAGATAGTTTCTGCAATTGTGTGACATTGGAAATTCTGGGGCCTTTTCGGAGGATATATAAATGCAGGTGGTGGGTTGGTGGTGGTGGTGGGGTTGTACTTTGTTAGTTGTGTTCAAAGAAGGAACAAAATAAGAAAAATTAGATTCAAGGATCTCTCTCCTATCCTTTTCCTATCTAGTGAAAGGATGGGAAAAAGGAGAACCCACAAAGTAGCAAAGACCAGCTACAGTGTGTTTCTTTGTCTGTCTGTCTTTCCTCTTCTCTTTCCTTTTTTTTTTTTTTTTTTTTTTTTTTTTTTCCCCCCCCCCCCCCCCAGACAGGGTTTCTCTGTGTAGCCCTGGCTGTCCTGGAACTCACTTTGTAGACCAGGCTGGCCTCAAACTCAGAAATCCTCCTGCCTCTGCCTCCCAAGTGCTGGGATTAAAGGTGTGCACCACCACGCCTGGTTCCTCTTTCCTTTTTTTGAGACAAGGTCTCATACCCTGGCTTTAAACTCTTAATCTTCCTGCTTTCACTTCCCAGTATTAGAATTTACAGGTATATGCTAGTACAACTGGCTTTATAAGCACTTTAATTCCCTTAATCTTCCTGCACAATGATGATATTAGGGTCCAGCTATCAGTTCACAGAGGCAAGATTTAACCCCTGACCTTCCCCCCTTCCTGCCAAAGCTTCTGTTTAGTCAAGACCATGGCTGCTTTTCCTGAGTACCAGGGTTCAGTTCCCACGCCCTACATGGGAGCTTACAACTGTTTGTAATTCCAGTTCCAGAGGATCTGACACCCTCATACAGTCTTACATGCATATAAAAAAGGCAAGGAATAAATCATATTTTAAAAAAAGAAACAAAAGAATCCCAGAAAGTTGTGGAAGTGGTACAGAGATACTGAATTTTCTGTGGCTTCTGTAAAAGTCATGGTATTGGCAGGTTGTTGGTTCATTCTGAGAGCTGCAAGTGAGTTATCTGCTCTTTTCTTGCTTTATGGATGGCCAGTCTTCCCCCTATTCTCCTTTTGTATATATCTGTCTCCAAAATTCTGTTTTTAGAGATATCACTGTATTTCTTTTTTTTTTTTTTAAAGATTTTATTTATTATTATATATAAGTACACTGTAGCTGTCTTCAGATGCGCCAGAAGAGGGCATCAGGTCTCATTATGGGTGGTTGTGAGCCACCATGTGGTTGCTGGGATTTGAACTCAGGACCTTTGGAAGAGCAGTCAGTGCTCTTACCCGCTGAGCCATCTCTCCAGCCCATCACTGTATTTCTTAGTAATATCTTTATACCCTAGTGAAGATAACATTCTAGGGTGCTGGAAACTAAAATCATCTTTGTTTGTAATTGGGAAAGTAATAAATTAGTATTCTGTGTCAAATGAACCGATTAGTATTATCCTTATTAACAGCAATAAGAGGCAGAGGCAGGTGGTCTACAGAGTTCCAGGACAGGTAGGGCAACACATGAAACCCTGTCTCAAAAAAACAAAAACAAAACCCCAAAGAAGTGATGCAATTTGGAAAAGATCTCTGGTGTTTTTATCACTGTTCACCAAAACAAATCATAAATTTCCAAAACCAATTTTCTATCTGTAATTACAGTGGGACGGGGAGCTTGCCAGTTTTATTTTAAACATAAGGCATGCATAGGACAGAAAGTGTTCAGTGAATCTGGATAAATTGAGAAGAATGCTTAGATGTATTTTATTTTTAGTTATGTGTGTGTGCCTGTGTGTGGGTATATACTGGAGTACAGGTCGTTGGAGATCAGAGGCATTGGATCCCCTGAGTTGTCTAGTGTGGGTGCTGGAAACCGAACCCAGGTCCTCTGCAAGAGCAATATGCTCTCAGTGGTTGAGCTCTCTGTCCTACCTGTAATTTTAAGTTTTGCCTGTTTGTTTTGGAGATTTCTATTCTTGGCTGGTCTGGAACTGGATATGTAGACCAGCTGGCATTGAACTCAGGATCTGCCTGCCTCTGCTTCCCAAATGCTAGACTAAAAGGTTTTGCCACTACTGTCTGACTTGTTTTTCGTGTTTAAAATAGTCTCTGTATTCAGGCTGGTCTCAAACTTGCCCAACCCTCTTGCCTTGGTCTTGGGAATGTTGAGATAATAAGGCTGGGCCTCTATAAATATACCTACTTTGCTATACTATTATTTTTGGTAGTACTGGGCATTGGACCCTAAGTATACTAGACAAGAACTCTCTCATTGAACAATATATTTCCAGTTTTGTTTTTTTTGTTGTTGTTTTATGTATTTTTATGGGTACTGTAGCTGTCTTCAGATATACCAGAAGAGGGGATCAGATCCCATTACAGATGGTTGTGAGCTGCCATGTGGTTGCTGGGAGTCAAATTCAGGACCTCTGGAAGAGCAGTCAGTCTCTAGCCCATTTCCAGTTCTTAATTTATTTTTTATTTTATTTTATTTATTTATTTTTTAATTATTTTTTATTTTTTGGTTTTCCGAGACAGGGTTTCTCTGTATAGCCCTGGCTGTCCTGGCACTCTCTCTGTAGACCAGGCTGGCCTCGAACTCAGAAATTCAACTGCCTCTGCCTACCAAGTGCTGGGATTAAAGGTGTACGCCACTATGCCCGGCTGCTTAGTTTAATTTTTGAATGACTTTTAATAACATGAAGGAATGCCAACTGGAGAAAGAAGATGGTTTTATTTTGGCTCATAGTTCTCAGGGATACAGACCATCGGAAGCAGGGAAGGTGTGGCAGCAGGAGCTGGAGCTCTGGGTTTGTTTATAGTAGGTAGTTCAGAAGCAGAGAGATGAATGCAAGCAAGATGAATGGCTATAAATAAAGGTTTTGGCTTATTTCAAAGCAGTTGTTTCTGAAAATTGCTCTCATCTGGGGAGTCAAGATCCTTCCCTGGTACCAGTTAGGAATTTCAGTCTTTAGTTGCCCCTTTGTAGCAATGAGAAAGATTTTTTTTTCACCTACCCATATGAGTGTTGATATTTTTCAGGGAGAAGAAAAGAAGGAAAGAGAGGTTTGTTTGTAGCCAAACAAGAGGCCAGAGTAACATCAGTTATTAGTGGATGGCTGGTGCTTGGCTTAAGCTCACTTTCCTCACTCAGAATACAGAGGTCTACTTGCTCCTGCTTCACGAGTGCTGGGGCCAAAGTCATGCACCACCACGGTACAGATCCTGATTTTGTTTTTATAACATATATAGATTTTTTTTAATTGAAGCAGTAAAGTTACCATAAGAATGATGCCTTAAGGAAAGTCCTTAATGCAGGTGTGTATATTATAAATTGTAAGATCCTAGAATTGGATATTTGTACATGATTTATAGTACAGAATAGCATCCATTTAATCACAGACATGTCACAAAGAGGTCTGTAACTTGAGTCTTTAGAAGTGTGTCTCAAGTCTTTGAAGTGTTCCTTCCCTAGAGGTGCCGCAGCTGTTTCTGCTGTTGTTTCCCCTTTCCCCTCTTCCTTTTACCCTGGAGAGTAAGAGTACAGTCTTGGGAGAAACAGAAAATAGTAAACATGTTTAAAATTTCACCTGAGCTCTGCTTTCCTGCTTCAACTACCCTGAGGCAAATAACACAAATAGGACATGTTGTTTTAACTCTATAGCTGGTGGGGTTTTACCTTTTTTTTTATTCCATTTCTTCCCTTCGGTTTTTGGAGATATGGTCTCTGTTTTATATTCTTGCCTTGGAACAAGCCAAGTTTTGTGACCTTTACTTGATTTCTGAGCCTCTTGCCTGTCTGATCTTCTCAGTGCTGAGTGACAAGCATACATCACCACACTCAGTTTATTTGGTGCAGATTGAACCCAGGACCTCCCATGTGTTAGGCAGACACTCTACCAACTGTCTTAGATAAAACTGCAGGCATGTCCCAGTTACCTTGCTGTTTTACAAGAATTTNTTTTTTTTTTTTTTTTTTGGTTTTTCGAGACAGGGTTTCTCTGTGTAGCCCTGGCTGTCCTGGAACTCAACTCTGTAGACCAGGCTGGCCTCNAACTCAGAAATCCNCCTGCCTCTGCCTCCCAAGTGTTGGGATTAAAGGTGTGAGCCAACACGCCCTGCTAGAGCTGAATCTTAAAGGCTGTGCTAAGTGAAAGAGTGCCATCACAAGACCCACCTATGCTTTGATGTTAATATCTCAGGGAGGAGTTGAAGAAGAGATGGTTCAGTGATTAGGAGCACTTACTGTTTTTGCTAAGGATTCCAGTTTGGTTTCCTGAAACCTGTGGTCCCTCACAATGTTCATAACTCCCAGATCATGAGTTTCAAAGGCACTTAACACCCAGGAATGCACAGTGCACACATACAGACATGCACTCCAGCACATTCAATAAATCATAAAAATATATTGGAGGCCAGGAGGATGCTGATTGTGAAAAGTGCAGACCTAGCAACCTAAGCTTGGCTACTTAGAATCCACAGAGAAGCCAGACACAATATGCAAGTTATTTTTTTATTTTTTGACACTATGTCTTTTTCTTTTTTGCAATGGGTGGGGACATAGGGTCTCATTGTAGCCATGACTGGTCTAGAGCTTGCTATGTAGACCAAGCTGGCCTCAAATTCACAGAGACCTGTGTTTCCCAAGTGTGATGATTAACTGTATATACTACCATATTTGGCCTTCAGACTACTTTGTAAGTGTTACTCTTCTGAAGAATATGGAGACTAGCTGGTGCACACCTTTAATTCCAACTCTGGGGAGGCAGAATTTGAAGTCACCTTGGTCTACAGAGCCAAGTTTAGAATGGGCAAGGCTACACAAATTGTTTTGGAGAACAGAAAAGGGGCATGGGAGAGAGACAGACAGGAGGAGGGGAGGCAGGGAGAATATGGAGACCTGAAAATCAGTAAGGCTGGGGAAATGGCTGAGTCAATAAAATATTTGCCATGGAAGTGTGAGGCCTTGAGTTCTTGATTGCTAGAAATCTAGTCTTAGGCTAGAGAATGGCCTTGTCAGTGAAATTGTACTACTTTAGTAGGAGCCTGAGATAGATTCTCAGCATCTTCATTGAGCAACTTATAACAGTCAACTATAACTCTAGGGGACTGGACATCCTTTGTGGTCTATACAAAGAATGGTTCATATACGGCTATGAGCCTCAATGTGATTAGAAGTTGAACTAAGGTCCTCTGTTAGAACAGCAGTATTCTTACCCTCATGTATCTCTCTGGTCCCCAATGACTCCACAGGAAAAGAATAGAGTAAGGTTGTTTTGTTTTTGGTGTGTGGTGGTTTTTTTTTTTTTTTTTTTTTTTTTTTGAGACAGGGTTTCTCTGTATAGCCCTGGCTGTCCTGGAACTCACTTTGTAGACCAGGCTGGCCTCAAACTCAGAAATCCTCTGCCTCCCAAGTGCTGGGATTAAAGGTGTGCGCCACCACCACCCAGCTTGTTTTGGTTTTTTAGTTGGAGTCTCTGGCCTGTAACTACACAAACCGTTCTATCTTCCTGCCTTTCCTCCCAGGTCCTGGGATTGTTGATGTTCATGAACATAGCCATGAACTCCTGGCTATGGGTTGGATTTTGATAATTGTGTGTCTTTCCCAATTACCCCCAATGCTTAGAGAAGTTGAGATTTGCAGAACTCGTGAATTTGTTTGACTGTATCCTCTTATATTAGGTGTAAACTCTTCCAAGATGTCAAAAACAAACAAATCCAAGTCTGGGTCTCGCTCTTCTCGCTCAAGATCTGCATCCAGATCTCGGTCTCGTTCGTTTTCAAAGTCTCGGTCCCGAAGCCGGTCTGTCTCTCGTTCAAGGAAGCGCAGGCTGAGGTAAGGGGGTATGGTTTTGCATATTGAGATGGTGATTGTGTTGTTTGGGTATTGAAGGATTCCTGTCACATGGCAGGTAGGGTGGGCATTGATTTTGAGGCTGTTAGCTTCATTTCTGTTTGACAGTACTATATTTCCACTCACTTTAGAAAAGAGCATTTTATTTGTGTCTAAATTCCTTGGTTGAAATTATACAGCCAATTACCTTTTACTAACGTGATTTTAAAGGCGTATTTATCATCAACTAAAGGACAACTAAGAATTAATAGTGTTAACAGCATTGCACTGGGGAGAAACCATAATCCACTAAACTCAGTTCACTTTTAGAGATTTACCAAGTATGGGTACGTATCTAATGTGTTGGTCACTAACAAGTTGATTTAATTTAACAAAACAGATCTTAAAACTGAAAGGCAGTTATAAACATCAATAGTTTTCTTTTGTTAATATGAAAATGATTTTTTTTCTTTAGTTGTCACAAATACTTTAAATTTAGTTTTCAAACCTTCAGTAAACCTCTCCATTTCAGTTATGTTTCCAATAGATACCCAGCATCTTCTTTGGATGGTTTGTTAAGGCAGGTTTCTCATTCATTGAAAGCATGGTGGTTTTGTTCTTTTTATGACAGATCCTGTAGTCCATGGTGGCACTGAATTTGAGATCCTTATGTTTTAGCCTCTTGAATCTTGGGTTAAAAAGTTTCAATTTTCTTCTAAGGATTGATTTTTAAAGCATTTAATGCTTATAATTTTCTTATTGTGAATTTTGGGAACCACTAGTATAACTATTCAAGGAGATCTTTGTAATGTTCCTTTTTTCCCCCCAAGTTGAACGAGCAAGGTATTACTGTATGTTTTACCCTCTTAGATATTCTAATAAGTAGTATCTAGAATCTTTTTCTTGACAATTTATGAACCTAAACGTTTTCTAGATAATCCTTATTCTTGATGACTTCTGTAGTTCTATAGTACTTAAACATTAAATGTGTAATTGGTTAAAAAAATTTTTTTCCTTTTCCTAATAAAAAATTAAGTTGAATCTTAGTTAAATCTGTGAAAAGTCAGCCTTAAAATTAATTTTAGACCAGAGATTAGACAAAGGGGATGTGTGAATACTGAAGGGAAAACTACTGATTTTATGTTTATCCCTCAAGAGATTAACGTGAAGGCCATGGGCTGGAACAGAGTCCTGCCTTGCAGCCAGTCTTGATTTAGGTGACTTAAATTTCATTTTCAGCTCATTTTGTTCTGAAAGATACCATTTTAAAATTTAATTCAGTAAATGGAAGCTAAATAAGTGGTTGAAAGCCCAGCATGACTGAACAGCCAAAGCTAAACAACAGTTGAACTGATACAGACCAAATCGAAATATGCCAACCAACTCTGAAACAGCAAGAATTCTGGGCAGATCTTGTCTCCTGGTCTACACATTTGGCGTGGTGATTGACTTGAGAAATGAAGGAGCATTGTCGTAAACAGGCAATTTGTTGGGTAGGTCTAGAGCCAATTTAAGTGTGCTATCTTGTTACCTAGGAGATTGTAAACTCTGGAAGGTCCCCCCCCCCCCCCCGAAAACATGCTTTTTGACTTGACTGTTGCCTGACTTCTGTTTTTAAGAAGCAGGTTAAGTTTGGCACTGTATGCTCAGCTTTTTACTTCTGGCTTATATCTGTTTCATGGTTTTGCTTTTGTTGTTGTTTTTCCTCTCCTATAAGGAAAGTATCCTGAGAGTTTGAGAAACCATGCCTTTAAATTAACTCACTGCTGAATTCTGCAGAATTGAAGAAAGTTAAATTTTTTCCCCTTTATTTCAGTCAGTATCCTTTTCAGTGACCTTAAATAACTTCTTTTGCAGTCTTCAGAGCCTCATGTTTCTGCATCTTAGTGACTGCAGCTTTGGTTGCAGGGGGCCACAGGGTCGTCTTCCCTTATTACTCTAGTAATTGGTAACAGAAGCAGCAGTAGGCCTAAGGATGGGAACATGAATTATATACACCCTCCTTAGTGCTAGTGATGGATCTCCTCCTTCAGTGGGGTCATATTCCCTTTCATAGCCTGCCTCTGCCTCTCTTTGGTTTTTCGAGACAGGGTTTCTCTGTATAGCCCTGGCTGTCCTGGAACTCAGTTTGTAGACCAGGCTGGTCTCAAACTCAGAAATCCGCCTGCCTCTGTCTCCCAAGTGCTGGGATTAAAGGCGTACGCCACCACTCCGGCTTGCCTCTCCTTTTTAAATTGTTACTGTTTCTGAATGAAAATTATAAAAGGTAAGTTTTTATTCTTGACTTTTAAATTTTGCTTAGATAACAACTGTTAATCAGCAATTCTTTGCTAGTTGTTACTCTTTATGGTGTAGATAGATCTAAGAACAATGGACAATACTAGAAAACCAATTCTGTTTTATCTTTAGATAAAAATCTTCTCCTTAAAGGTACTGTTTGCTTAGTTATCAGATCCTTAAAACAATAGCACTTCCTAAAGGGAGCTACTGTCTCCAAGGTTCTTTGTATCTGGTATCCCAGCTAGGCCTGATCCCTAATGCATAGTTTTAGTTTCTTCCTGTGTACACATCTATGATAAAGTTTAATTTACATTAACTACAGGAAGAGACTAACAGTGAATAATTAAGCAAAATATTAATAAAAATTTACTATAATAAAAACTGGTAAAATGTGGTAAATACTAAAGAATTAGGCTGGCAAGGTGGCTTAATGGATAAAGGAATTTTGTGCCCAGCCTGAAGACAGGAGTTTGATCACTGGGATCCTCAAGATAGAACTGATTTCAAGTTGTCTTCTGACCTCTTATGCATAATACACCCAGTATACACAAAACAAATAAGTGGGTCATAATAAATAAAGAACTGCTTATTTTTGGAATTTAC
This sequence comes from Mus pahari, assembly GCF_900095145.1. NCBI lineage: Eukaryota > Metazoa > Chordata > Mammalia > Rodentia > Muridae > Mus > Mus pahari. Next base: position 77,247,603 of record NC_034595.1, on the reverse strand, counting down.
CACTTAATATTTTTGACTCTGATTTGTCATAAGCAAAGCAAGACCTTGAATAAGGTAAGGGGAGGGAATTATCATTTTACTACTTCTTAAAAGGTTTGTTTTTATTTTATGTGTATGAATGTGTGTTTTTGTGCTCCACATGCTATAGCTGAGAGCTAGCATGTGAGTGCTTTGACCCAGATGTGCTGCAAGAGCAAATGCTCTAAACTGCCATCATCTCCAGCTTCTTATTAATTTTATTTGTGTATATGTATATAGGCAGGCAGTGCCACAGTTAGTGTGAGGTCAGCAAATAGTCTCCTTATTGTGTGTCCCAGGATTGAACTCTGGGTTGAAATGTTTAGTGCCAGGCATGGGTACCTGATGAGCTATCAGGCAAGCCTCAGGAACTCAGTTTAAAATTCTGGCACATGTCCTCTTTTAGTCCCAACATTTGGGAGGCAGAGTTAGGTATGTCTTGAGTTTGAAGCCAGTCAGATTGCATAGTCAGACCCTGTTTCAACAACAAAACTAAAGCAAACATGGCTCAATGTTGCCCCATGGGAGAGTGCTTGCTGAGTAATGTAATGTAATGTTCTGTTTGATTATGAGCGCCCCCCCCCCAAAAAAAAAAAACAAAACAAAAAAAACAAAAAACCAAAAACCTCTCAGGTAAGTTTGCTAGCTAGAACATGTTTTTAACTGAAGTGCTGTACCAGTGAACTATATCCCTAGTCCCTTCTAAATTTTGTTTTCAAACTGGGTCTTGCTAAATCACCTAGACATTCTCTAGCTTAATTCTTCTGCCCAGGCCTCCCAGATAACTTACGATTGCATGTGTATACTAACATGCTTGACTGAAGGCTTTTGTTCTGTGTTGGCGCCTGCTCCTGTAGAGCCTAGAAGACATCAACTCTTCTGGAGCTGGAGTTACAGTTGTGACAGGCTACAGGTTGTGAAATGCTGTGCATGTGGGGAACCAAATTCTAGTCCCCTGGAGGAGCAGGAAGTCCTTTTAACCACTGAACCTTCTCTCTATTCCCTAGTTGTTTTTGTTGTTTATTGAGACAATATCTCATGTACCAGAGTAGCTTCAAACTTGCTGGGTAGCTTTGGGATTTTCTTACCTTCTCCTGATGCTCCTACCTTACCTTGCAAGTGCTGGGATTAATAGGTGTGCACTACCGTGCCTGGCTAGACTTTTAGTTAATACAAAATAGTGAATTTCATTATTGATTTCCGTACATGAGTACCATATACTTTGATTATGCTATTGTTCATGAAGGTATTTTATATCTTGATAATATTTTTTAGTATCCCCTACTAATATTAATATTATGATTGGCAGAATAAATGGTATTTAAGAACCTCATCAAGTGTCCTTAATCCTAGCACTCAGTGGACAGAGGCAGGCAGTTCTCTGGAAGTGTGAGGCCAGCCTATTCTGCATAGCAAATTCTCTGCCAGCCAGAGCTACCCTGAGACCCTGCCGCACCCTCCACCCCTCAAGAAAAAGGAAGGTAGAAGGGGGAGAACTCAGAATTTGTACAAACCACTTTTTAAGATTACTCTATTTATTGTTGTGTATGTGTGTGTTACAGCACATATCTGGAAATCAGAGAACAACTTGTGAGAGTTGGTTCTCTCCAGCATGTGGGTCCTTATCTCTGACTACCCCATTCTTTGACTTCTTCGCTGTCTTAGGGTTATTATTGCTATGATGAAACATCATGACCAAAAGCGAGTTGAGAAGCAAAAAGGTTTATACTTCCATTGCTATTCATCTTTGAAAGAAATCAGGACAGAAACTCACATGGGACAGGAACCTGGAGGCAGGAACTGATGGAGGGGGCGTGCTGCCTACATGGCTTGCTCGTCCTGTTTTCTTATAGAATCCAGGACCACTAGCTCGGGGATGGGACCACCCACAACAGGCTAGGTCCTCCTCCATCAATCACTAATTGAGAAAATGTGTTACATAGTACGAACTTGCCTATAGCCCAATCTTAGGGAGGTATTTTCTCAATTGAGGCTCTTTCCTCTGATTGTAGCTTTTGTCAAGTTGACATGAACCAGCCAGTATACTGGCCCTGGCTTTGGCCTTTTTCATGGCTGGCTCCTGGTTGTCCACAGCATTGTGTTCTGAGTCCTCATGGTTTTGCCAGCCGACCTTGGTCTTGGCTCCATTACAGTTCATTACAAGCCTTGCGGTTGAGTTGAAAGTGACTGTCCCTAGGCTTGGGTGCCTTATGGTCAGATAGCACCACCTTGTGGCACTTCGGTGAGATCATAAAGCTGAGCCACAGAAACTTGACCTAAGTTAAACCATTTCTAGTTTTTAGAACAAAAGTAGTGTTTCATGTTTTTCTGATCTGATTTTGGCAGAGTCTTTTGAGCTTTTTAATAGCTGTGATCTTTCTTTGATGGCAAGCTATTAAAATTGTGCCTTTACAACATCAGGTCTTATATGTGAGACCTTCATCTACCAGGAGACTAGGATAGAGTATTGGAACCAGAGACTCTTAGTAGTCACCTGCACACAGGAGCCACCTGCTAAGTGTCCTGTGCCTGTGTGTTGTTAGTTTACAAAAGTGAGGGGACGTTTATACCCTTGCTTTCACAACGAATCTGAAAATATATATACAGAGCAATACAGATTGCAGGGTTAACTTTTGTTAGCAGTTGTGGTTTTTGTTTTTTTTTTTTTAATGAGAATGCTGTGTAAAAAACATTCCCCATTCCCTTCCTCTGCAGTTCTAGGTCTCGTTCCAGATCGTATTCTCCAGCTCATAACAGAGAAAGGAATCACCCCAGAGTGTATCAGAATCGAGATTTCCGAGGTCACAACAGAGGCTACAGGAGGCCCTATTACTTCCGTGGGCGAAACCGAGGCTTTTATCCATGGGGCCAGTATAACCGAGGTGGCTATGGAAACTACCGTTCCAATTGGCAGAACTACCGACAAGCATACAGCCCTCGTCGGGGCCGTTCTCGATCCCGGTCCCCAAAGAGAAGGTCCCCTTCACCACGGTCCAGGAGCCATTCTAGGAACTCTGACAAGTCATCCTCTGACAGGTCAAGACGCTCCTCATCCTCCCGGTCGTCCTCCAACCACAGCAGAGTTGAGTCGTCTAAGCGAAAGTCTACAAAAGAGAAAAAGTCCTCTTCCAAGGATAGCCGGCCATCTCAGGCAGCTGGTGATAACCAGGGCGATGAGGCTAAGGAGCAGACATTCTCTGGAGGAACCTCTCAAGATATAAAAGGGTCTGAGAGCTCAAAGCCATGGCCAGATGCCACCACCTATGGCGCTGGTTCTGCATCACGGGCCTCGGTTTCTGATCTGAGTCCCCGGGAGAGAAGCCCAGCTCTCAAAAGCCCCCTCCAGTCTGTGGTGGTTAGGCGAAGGTCACCACGCCCCAGCCCAGTGCCAAAACCCAGTCCTCCACTTTCTAATGCATCCCAGATGGGCGCATCTATGTCGGGTGGTGCTGGGTATCAGTCTGGAACACACCAAGGTCAGTTCGACCATGGCTCTGGGCCTCTGAGTCCATCCAAAAAGAGCCCTGTGGGTAAGAGTCCACCAGCCACTGGCTCTGCATATGGTTCATCTCAGAAAGAGGAGAGTGCTGCTTCGGGAGGAGCGGCGTACTCAAAAAGGTGAGTATTTCATCCCCCGTCCCCAAGTGGCCACTAGCCAGCAGCTTAATTGTAGTAATAATGCCTGAGTTACTGCTCTGATTGATAGGAATAATAGTACTATTCCCTTGACTTTTCATTAAAAGCATCACCCAAGGAACCTTTTAGCTTAACTCTAGCTTTCCTGAATATTTATTGTAATACAAGTTTCTATAGACTAGTCTTCAGTTATGTTTTTTCATTTAAAAACTTGCCTTGGGTTCTCCCAATCTAAGCTAGAAAATAGTAGAGGTTTGAGGGTCAGCTACCAAAAAAAACATGTCTTTGCTAACATGACTGGTCATTGGAGCTATAAACTTCTAGGATCCACCATCTTGCTATGTTTGAGGAAGAGTCACACTGAAGAGAATGAGCAAAATAGGAAAGGCTAAGGTTTAGTCCAGGAGAGCCATTATTTACAAACACAAGGTGGGTGTATGCCCGAGTAGAAGTTCCAAGCTTCGTTAGGAACTGGGAGGGAGCATAGTGAGTTTGATAAAGAATTGTTTGTGTGTAGATTGGATGAAGTCAGACGTTACAAGTCAAGAGAGACTCAGCAAGAGGTTCCTTCTTCTACTCTTTCCTCTCACTAGGACATTCTCAGGTGCCTGCTGTCCCATGGTTCTTTGCCATGTTTATTAGTGTTGCTCATTAATTGACCATCATTACATATGTTCAGAATCTGCAATTAGGTTGCTTTGCAGTATATGTTTTAGTCCTTGCCAGAACTGAGTGTATTTGAGTCTAGTCCCTGCTTTTTCCATTAGTAGAATAATGATTTTGCCACCTTCCTTTGTACTCTTTCCCCCATTAACAATTATTTTGTTTTTATGTGTTCACAGTATGTTTCATTATGTAGATCTTCTAGGTGACTTGAAGCAAATTTGAAGTCTCTTTTTGAGACTTGTATTTCCAAGTGTGAGTTGTATAAAATCAAAACAGTCCAAGGTTGAACATTCTGTTTGCTTTGCTGAAAACAGATTTTAAATGAATGAGTGAAAGTTGGGGTAAGACTTTAGTTGTTTTCCCCTTAGACCACATTGCAGGTAAGTAAAAAAAAAAATTTCAGTATTCTAAATCACTTGCTCGTCTGGTTTTTTGGTTTTTATAAGGCACAGTTCCACTGACTCTTAAATGCTGAGTTCATAAATTGTTAGAACAGGTAGACAGTTCTGATAAAACTGGAATATAGATATGAAAGCAGAGCAGGAACAGGTGCTGTGATGAAGCAGGATGCTTAGGAGGCCTCCTGTGTGTCTCCCTTGTGTCTTTATAACTAGGTATCTGGAGGAGCAGAAGACAGAGAATGGGAAGGATAAGGAGCAGAAACAAACAAATGCCGATAAGGAGAAGCTGAAGGAGAAAGGGGGCTTCTCTGATGCTGATGTCAAAATGAAATCTGATCCATTTGCTCCCAAGACTGACACTGAGAAGCCCTTCCGAGGCAGCCAGTCTCCCAAAAGGTATAAGCTTCGGGATGACTTTGAGAAAAAGATGGCTGACTTCCACAAAGAGGAGATGGATGAGCAAGATAAGGACAAAAGTAAGGGAAGGAAGGAACCTGATTTTGATGATGAGCCCAAATTTATGTCTAAAGTCATAGCCGGTGCAAGCAAAAACCAGGAGGAAGAGAAGTCAGGCAAGTGGGAGAGCCTGCATGCAGGGAAGGAAAAGCAGAGGAAGGCAGAGGAACTCGAGGAGGAGCCTTTCACAGAGAGATCCCGAAAGGAGGAGCGTGGAGGGTCCAAGAGGAGCGAAAGTGGGCACAGGGGCTTTGTGCCAGAAAAGAATTTCCGGGTGACGGCATACAAGGCGGTCCAAGAGAAAAGTTCGTCACCGCCCCCAAGGAAGACCTCCGAAAGCCGTGACAAGCTGGGAAACAAAGGAGACTTTTCCTCAGGAAAGTCTTCCTTTTCCATTACCCGGGAGGCCCAGGTCAATGTCCGGATGGACTCCTTCGATGAGGACCTTGCACGGTGAGGAGTGCTCCTTGTTGACCCTCAGGGCTCTAAGGCCTAAATAGTTTCCTTACCCAGTGTTCCTGAGGATGGAAGTGTTCTTTTGCTGCCACCCATCAGTGCCAGTACCTTTGTCTGTCCCTGGAGTGCAGAGTGATGATGATGGCTTACAATGACGGTGGCCCCTGAGCATTGTTGGGGTAAAGAATCTTTCAGCCCTTGCTGGCTGGCTTTCTTTGTGTCTGGGAACTTGGAGCAGCCATTCTGGTCTGTTTGCCCTCCAAGCCAACTCCCACCCACATTGTTTCTTTTACCTGTGAAGACACTTGAGAATCGTGTCTCCATTTTACATGGGTCACCAGAATCTGATTATTTTTGCCACCATTAAATAGCAGAAAACTTCAAATTGATGGACTCAGCCTCTTCCGTTCTTCCTCTAACTTCAGGAAATTATGGTGGAGCAGACTGGCTGCTTTTTGACATAGTCTAATCTACCCAGTCAGTTGGAACTCTGCCTGAGTGGTGTCCTGGCCACATGTTCCACTCTTGCCCCTTCTGCTTAAGCAGCAGGGAGGGGGCAGACATGCCACAGCATGCACAGGAAGGTCAGAGGACATCTTGTGGGAATGAGTTTTTTTCTTTTTGCCATATGGGCTTTGGCTTGGTGGCCGTTGCCTATACCCACTGAACTATCTCACCAGCCCACTCTTTGCTGCTTTTTGTTGCCTCATTGAATGACCTTCCTAGCCAAGTTAGTTGATCTTTTACAGTATCTTTGTTGTGTGTGTTAAAACAAGTACAGTCACCAAGGTTTAACACTTCCCCACTTGAAGATTCTCAGTGAATTTTGGACCAACCTTTCCTTAGTTGTAATGTGATAGAGAACAAAAGGAACATTTGTGGGCTTAAAACTCCTTGGAAATGCCGGGCAGTTGGTGCTGCACACCTTTAATCCCAGCACTCAGGAGGAAGAGGCAGGTGGATCTTTGAGTCTGAGGCCAGCTTGATCTACAGAGCTAGTTCCAGGACAGTCAAGGCTACACAGAAACCCTCTCTCAAAAAACAAA